>NC_044986.1:66650333-66950333 GCF_008728515.1 Papio anubis
GATCTCAGCTCACTGCAAGCTCCGCCTCCCGGGTTCACGCCATTCTCCTGCCTCAGCCTCCCGAGTAGCTGGGACTACAGGCGCCCACCACCTCGCCGGGCTATTTTTTTGTATTTTTTTAGTAGAGACGGGGTTTCACCGTGTTAGCCAGGATGGTCTCGATCTCCTGACCTCGTGATCCGCCCGTCTTGGCCTCCCAAAGTGCTGGGATTACAGGCTTGAGCCACTGCACCTGGCTTGTGTTTTGTTTTTTAGAGACAGAGTCTTGCTCTGTTGCCCAGGCTGGAGTGCAGTGGCCGGATCTCAGCTCACTGCAAGCTCCGCCTCCCGGGTTCACGCCATTCTCCTGCCTCAGCCTCCCGAGTAGCTGGGACTACAGGCGCCCGCTACCGCGCCCGGCTAATTTTTTGTATTTTTTTGGTAGAGACAGGGTTTCACCGTGTTAGCCAGGATGGTCTCGATCTCCTGACCTCGTGATCCGCCCATCTCGGCCTCCCAAAGTGCTGGGATTACAGGCTTGAGCCACCACGCCCGGCCTGACCTCACTCTTTAAGTGCTCTGGGTATGGGTAACAGATTCAGCCATTCCTCTATGGGGCAGTTAGCTACTTTTCCAGATTTTGCTATTATAAACAAAGCTGCTGTATACTATGCGTTTGGTTTACTGTTCTGCAGAATGTATTCTTAGAATTGCTGAGTCAAATGTTAAGTATGAATTTAAATTTTTGATAGATATTGCCAAATTGCTTTCAGACTTCTTTTTAAGTTCAGATTGCCATATAACCTTGTGATTCTCATTGCTTAAACTTATTCCTGGGAAGTATTTCCTGTTAATTTAAAGGTTTTGTAATAATCAGGGAAAGATCTCAAAGATCGACAGAGGTAGCAATGAACTATATAGCAATTGATTCAAATTTATAACTCATAAAAACTTTTCCACCATGGCAATTTGCACAACATTCTTATTAATGCAAAAGTAAATTCCTTTCTGCCTTGAGACTCCCAGGAAGCAGTAGGAGCAGCTTTTTCTAAAAGTAAAGAACGTTATGTGTAAAAGCACAAGTTAGGCCATGGTAGAGCAAATATGCTTATCAGATTGAACATAATTGCCATCAGAGCAGCAGCACATGTAGGCCTGGGCTCAGTGGTGAGTGATTTGGGTTCTCATTCAGACCCTTTACATAACCAGGCCAAGGCATCAGTTTTCCCTATCTGGGGGAAAAAAATGCATTGATCACAGTAAGAGTTGTTGAGATCACAACTATAAACAACCAGCCTTCAATGAACACCCACAATGACACGGACAGTGGGCAAGCTCCTTCACATATGTTCCCGCCAACGCTGTGACACAGATGGGAAAACTAAAGCCTAGACATGTTAAGTACCCACTAATAATGATCCTGAAGGCAGACAAATAACATAAAGCTAGAAGGAAAATACCTGGTCTCAAGGTCAGATGACCTGGGTCCACGTCCTGCTTCAGCCACTTACTGACTTTGCATAAATTTAAGTGACTTTGGCTAAATTACTTAGGTTCTCTGCATCTTTTTCTTATTACAAAAAAAAAAAAAAAGAGAGAGAGAGAGAGACTGGGTGTGGTAGCTCACACCTGTAAACCCGGCACTTTGAGAGGCTGAGGTGGGAGGATCACTTGAGTCCAGGAGTTTGAGGTTTGAGACCAGCCTGGGCAATATAGTAAGACCCCATCTCTACAAAACAATTTAAAATTTAGCCAGCCATAGTGGCACATGACTGTAGTCCTAGCTATTCAGGAGACTGAGGTGGGAGGATTGCTTGAGCCCAGGAGTTCAAGGCTGCAATGAGCTATGATTATACCACTGCACTCCAGCCTGGCCAACAGAGCAAAACCCTGTCTAACTAATGAATAAATAAGAGCTTATTTCTCTGTGGGTTAAATGAGATGTGTCAAAATACCTGGCACTCTCATGGTTATTTCCTTTACTCCACGATAAGACTGCACTTCCCAGGCCGGGCGCGGTGGCTCAAGCCTGTAATCCCAGCACTTTGGGAGGCCGAGATGGGCGGATCACGAGGTCAGGAGATCGAGACCATCCTGGCTAACACGGTGAAACCCTGTCTCTACTAAAAATACAAAAAACTAGCCGGGCGAGGTGGCGGGCGCCTGTAGTCCCAGCTACTCAAGAGGCTGAGGCAGGAGAATGGTGTGAACCCGGGAGGCGGAGCTTGCAGTGAGCTGAGATCGGGCCGCTGCACTCCAGCCTGGGCGACAGAGCAAGACTCCGTCAAAAAAAAAAAAAAAAAAAAAAAGACTGCACTTCCCTACCATCTTGAGGTCAGGCATAGTCATTCGGCTTGCTCTAGCCAATGAAATGTCTGTGATGTGGTCACTTCTGCGCAGAAGCACCTAATTACCAGTGCAAGACTCCACCACTTTCTTCCTCCGAGAGGCTGATCAACATGAGAAAGCACATGTTAACATGGAGGCGCGATGCTATCATAGGGAAACAGCTGCCCACAAGCAGAGCCGACTTTATGTGAGTGAGGAATCAACTTTTGTTTCCTTAAGCCATTGAGATTGGGGGGAATTACTGGGCATAACCAAGCCCATCCTACTGTCAGGGTGACCTCATCTGTCTTGCTCAACACTATATCCCCAGTGTCTAAAACAGTGCCTGGCAAACTCAAATCTCAAGAAGTGTTCCTAAGAGGGCTGTTCCAGGAATTAAGATTTCTTTTGGCTCTAGTAACCAGATAACTTTTATGTAGCATGGATGATGAAAAAGAGAATTTTCCAAACACCAAAACTTCTCTTTGAGAGTTCTGTGTTGTGTCCCACAAAAATTCATGTTGAAGTCCTAATCCCTAGCACCTCAGAATGTGAGGTGTTTATGACCCTCTTTTTTTTTTTTTTTTTAAACAGAGTCATTGTTGTCACCCATGCTGGAGTGCAATGGCGCAATCTCGGCTTACTGTAATCTCCACCTCCCGGGTTCAAGTGATTCTCCTGCCTCAGTCTCCTGAGTAGCTGGGATTACCCGTGCCTGCCACCATGCCCGGCTAATGTTTTTGTATTTTTAGTAGAAACAAGGTTTCACCATGTTGGTCAGGGTGGTCTCGAACCCCTGACCTCAGGTGATCTGCCCGCCTCAGCCTCCCAAAGTGCTGGGATGACAGGCGTGAGCCACCGCGCCCGGCCTGTGACCCTCTTTTGGAAAACGAATTTCTTGTCTTTAAGGATGCTGAATATAGGCCCCCAATCTCTTCTGCCTTGTAGGGCTTCTGCTGAAAAGTTCACTGTTAGCCTGATGAGGTTCCCTTTGTAGGCGAGCTTTCCCTCCTCTCTAGCTGCCTTTAATATTTTTTCTTTCATGTCAACCTTGGAGAAGTTGAGAACTTGGAGAATCTGAGGACTACGTGTTTTGGGGATGGTCTTGTATAGTATCTCACAAGGATTCTTTGCATTTCCTGAGTTTGAATGTTGGCTTCTCTAGGGAGGTTGGGGAAACATTTGATATCTTCAAATGTTTTCCAAGTTGCTTCCTTTCTCACCCTCTCTTTCAGGGATGCCAATGAGTCATAGATTTGGTCTCTTTACAAAATCCCATATTTCTCAGAGGTTTTGTTCATTCTTTTTTTTTTTTTTTTTTTTTTTGAGATGGAGTCTCGCTCTGTCACCCAGGCTGGAGTGCAGTGGTGCGATCTCGGCTCACTGCAGCCTCTGCCTCCCAGGTTCTCCTGCCTCAGCCTCCCGAGTAGCTGGGACTACAGGTGCGTACCACCACACCCAGCTAATTCTTGTATTTTTAGTAGAGACGGGGTTTCACCATATTGGCCAGAATGGTCTTGATTTCTTGACTTCATGATCCACTCGCCTCAGCCTCCCAAAGTGCTGGGATTACAGGTGTGAGCCACCGCCCCTGGCTGTTCATTCATTTTTATTTTTTTCTTTATTTTTGTCTGACTGAGTGAATTTGGAGAACTGGTCTTTCGGCTCTGAAATTCTTTCCTCAGCTTGGTCTATTCTGGTGTTAATACTTGCAATTCTATTATGAAATTCTTTTTTAAAATTTTTTTTATTTCCACAGGTTATTGGGGAACAGGTTGTGTTTGGTTACACGAGTAAGTTCTTAAGTGGTGATTTGTGAGATTTTGGTGCACCCGTCACCTGAGCAGTGTACACTGCACCCAATTTGTAGTCTTTTATCCCTCGACTCCCTCCCACTCTTTACTTCTTGAGTTCCCAAAGTCCACTGTGTAATTCTTATGCTTTTGCATCCTTATAGCTTAACTCCCACTTATGAGTGAGAACATACAATGTTTGGTTTGGAAAACAAATTTCTTATGCCAACAAAAATAAATCACTTAGATACTACACATCACAATGACTGAGACATCGTTTAAAAATAAAAGCACTTATAAAAGGAATAAGAATGTGAGCCTTGTTTGGAAACAGGGTCATTGCAGATGTAATTAGTTAAGATAAGGTCATGCTGAGTTGGGCACGGTGGCTCACACGTGTAATCCCAGCACTTTGGGAGGCTGAGGTGGGTGGATCACTTGAGCCCAGGAGTTCAAGACCAGCCTGGCCAATATGGTGAAACCCCATATCTACTACAAATTCAAAAATTAGCAGGGCATGGTGGCGGGCGCCTGTAATCCCAGGTACTCGGGAGGCTGAAGCAGGAGAATTGCTTGAATCCAGGAGGCGGAGGTTGCAGTGAGCCGAGACTGCACCACTGCACTCCAGCCTGGGCCACAGAGCAAGACGCTGTCTAAAAAAAAAAGTCACACTGGAGTAGGATGGACCCCTAATCCAGTATTTCTGGTGTCCTTATACAAAAGGGAAATTTAGACACAAACAGGCACATAGAGAAATACCATGTAAAGACTGGAGTTCTGCTGCCACAATCCAGGAACCACCAGAAGGTAGGAGAGTCCTGGAACAGACCCTTCCCCAGTCCCTTCAGAGGGAACACAGCCATGTCAGCACCTTGATCTCTGACTTCTAGCCTCCAGAACTATGAGACAATACATTTCTGTTGTTTAATGCCATTGTTTGCCACTTTGTTATGGCAGCACTAGCAAACAAATACATGAGTATTATACATTTCCTTGCTTTAACAGAGGAGTGACAGCTTTCTACAGAGGATCTTGCACAGAAATATTGCTAATATTTCCTCCTGCACTATTCCATCCTCTTTCCTTTTCATAATATGAGTAATTCCTATCTAGCAGGCCAATACATGTGAGGTCTCTCACATTATGTAACCGTCATTAGAAAACTGATTTCTTACCCCTACAAAATTAAATCATTTTATAAATCACATATTACAATGACTGAGACATCATTTAAAAATAGAAGCACTTACAAAAGGAATAAGAAAAATATTATTAAAATCCAGGCCGGGTATGGTGGCTCACGCTTGTAATCCCAGCACTTTGGGAGGCCAAGGCCAGCAGATCACTTGAGGTCAGGAGCTCGAGACCAGCCTGGCCAACATGGTGAAACCCCATCTATACTAAAAATACAAAAATTAGCCAGGCGTGGTGGCAGGCACCTGTAATCCCAGCTACTCAGGAAGCTGAGGCAGAATTGCTTGAAACCGGGAGGCAGAGGTTGCAGTGAGCCAAGATTGCACCACTGCACTCCAGCCTGGGTGACAGAATGAAACCACATCTAAAAAAAAAAAAAAAATTCTGAATGTGGATTGGGCACAGTGGCTGACACACTTTGGGAGGCTTAGGCAGGAAGATTGCTTAAGCCTAGGAGTTCAAGACCAGCCTGGGCCACATGGTGAAACCCCACTTCTATATAAAATAGCTGGAGGTGGTGGCACGTGTCTGTAGTCCCAGCTTTTCAGGAGGCTGAAGCAGAAGAGTTGATTGAGTCGAGGAGGTTGAGGTTGCAGTGAGCTGCAATCATGCCACTGTACCCCAGCCCAGGTAACAGAGTGAGTCTCAAAAAAAAAAAAAAAAAAATTGAATGTTATTGACAAGATGCATAGATTTGTTTTTCCCCGCTTCTCCATGCTAAGCACACTAATCCCTGGAAATGGTAAGACAGATGACCAAAGAACTCTGAAAGGTGGTAAGAGGGCAAACTGGTTTGGGATCCCAGGATCACAGGCACAGCACACAGCAAGGCACATGCATCCTGACACCCAGCCTCCTGACCCTCAACCTAGCAACAGAAGGCTCATTCCTTCCCTGGATCAAACGGGGTTTGTTCCGGTGAGGCTGACACCACTGGCAAGGGAGATCAACTGGGAGCCGAGCCAGAAACACTCAACCAGGGGAGGGACTCTCCTCCCTGCAAGCCCTGAGACACCTTTTCCACCAAGAGCTACAGAGGCAGGTAGGTGGGCAGGCTGAGCCTGAAGGAAAGACCGAGCTATAGCAAGTGGCCTAAAGCTTCAGGAAGCTTCTTCATTCCTGCGGCCCAAGACTCTCTCCCCAACTCAGACACTAGAGCAGCAGGGGTCGGGGACCAGTTGGGGGACACCCTCTTGCACCACTAAGAGACAACAATGAGCCACTTCAGGCACCACCAGCAGGAACAAACAAGAGCCCAGCAGCACTGGATAAACCATGCAGAGCAAGATAACACTGCAAAGCTGCTGAAAATTAAACCGCCATTGGAACCACAGACCACAACTGTAGACCAAGACCCACGTGCCAAAGCTAAACAGGGTGCTGCCTGCTAAAACAAAAGATTTAAATAGAACCTACAGTCTCCCAACCTAACAGACAAAATGTCTCCAATACTATTGACAACCACCCATCATACTAAGAACCAAGAAAATCACAATTCATATGAGAAAGAGCAATCAACAGATGCCAACACTGAGGTGAATCCTGATATGAATTTTAAAGCAACTGTCCTAAAAGTGCACTGTCAATTAGAAATTCAGTAGAAACAAATTAAAATACAGAAAATCCCTGTCCAGGCACGGTGACTCACACCTGTAATCCCAGCACTTTGGGAGGCCGAGGTGGGCAGATCACTTGAGGTTGGGAGTTTGAGACCAGCCTGACCAACATGGAGGAACCCCGTCTCTACTAAAAATACAAAATTAGCCAGGCATGGTGGCACATGCCTGTAATCCCAGCTACTCGGGAGGCTTAGGCAGGAGAATCACTTGAACCCGGGAGGCGGAGGTTGCAGTGAGCCAAGATCATGCCATTGTACTCCAGCCTGGGCAACAAGAACGAAACTCTGTCTCTAAATAAATAAATAAAAAAAAAGAAAATCCCCAAAAATGGAAGTTAGGTGACAGAGGATAGAATCAACGAAGTAAGGACATAACAGAACTCAGTCAGGTGAAAAATAAAAAGAACAGAAGCTCCTGACCCAAGGGACAATAACAAAAGATCTAACATTCATATCAGAGTCCCAGAAATAGAGCAGAAAGTAGGACAGAAAGTATTTGAAGCTGGGTGTGGTGGCTCGTGCCTGTAATCCCAGCACTTCGGGAGGCCTAGTCAGGCTGATCACCTGAGGTCAGGAGTTCAAGACCAGCCTGGCCAACATGGCAAAATCCCCTGTCTACTAAAAATACAAAGATGAGCTAGATGTGGTCGTGCATGCCTGTAATCCCAGCTACTTACGAGGCTGAGGTGGGAGGATCACTTGAGCCCAGAGGACCAGGCTTCAGTGAGCCAAGATTGCACCATTGCACTACAGCCTGGATGACAAAGTGAGACTCTGTCTCAAAAAAAAAAAAGAGTATTTGAAGAAGTGGCTAAAAATCCCCCAAATCTGGTGAAAGACACAAACCTACAGATCCAAGATGATGAGCAAATCTCACAGGATAAAGTACTAACATATCCATAATTACCTCTGCCCTGGCCAAAGAACCTCAGATCTTCAGTTTCTCAGAGACCACGGCTGGGGTCATAAGCTTATAGTTAGGATCTTCCTTATAGGTTGTCATAGGTAGGTTTGTCAAACAAGACTAGGTTACTGAGCTTGTCTCGAACTTTGCCACTGGACTACTTTTCAGCCTTGGCCCCAGATCTCTTCACTGGGTCTTTGTCTTTCTTTGTTGACTTTCCGGCATCTTTCTTCTTCTTGTGGTCCTTGGGAAGCATTGCGAAGCTCAGAGAGCAGTGGTGACCACTGCAGCTTTGCTGAGATGTTGGACTAAAAGGAAGTACTGTTCAGGAAAGGGCCAGAAGCCTCCTGCCACAGTGAGTACTTCTGGGGCAAAGGAGGCAGTGTAGATTAAAAAAAAAAAAAAAAAACAAAAAAAAAAACAGTGACACCTTTATACTGCTTATAAGAAACTCACTTCAAATTCAACATAAATAGGTTGAAAGTAAAAGAATAGAACAAAATATACCATGCAAACATTAGTTATTTTTTTAAAATGCAGGAGTAGCTATAGTAATATCTGATAAAGTAGACTTCAGAGCAAAGAAAATTACTAGTGACAAAGAGGGACATATGTAATAACAGAGAGTTCCGGCCGGGCGCAGTGGCTCAAGCCTGTAATGCCAGCACTTTGGGAGGCCGAGACGGGTGGATCACGAGGTCAAGAGATCGAGACCATCCTGGCTAACACAGTGAAACCCCGTCTCTACTAAAAAAATACAAAAAACTAGCCGGGCAAAGTGGCAGGTGCCTGTAGTCCCAGCTACTCGGGAGGCTGAGGCAGGAGAATGGCATAAACCCAGGAGGCGGAGCTTGCAGTGAGCTGAGATCCAGCCACTGCACTCCAGCCTGGGCGACAGAGCGAGACTCCGTCTCAACAACAACAACAAAAACAGAAAGTTCAATCCACCAGAATATATAGGATCCTAAAGTGTACTCACCAAATAACAGAGCCTTAAAATATATTAAACAAGGCCGGGCGCGGTGGCTCAAGCCTGTAATCCCAGCACTTTGGGAGGCCGAGACGGGCGGATCACGAGGTCAGGAGATCGAGACCATCCTGGCTAACACGGTGAAACCCTGTCTCTACTAAAAATACAAGAAAATTAGCCGGGCGAGGTGGCGGGCGCCTGTAGTCCCAGCTACTCAGGAGGCTGAGGCAGGAGAATGGCGTGAACCCGGGGGGGCGGAGCTTGCAGTGAGCCGAGATCGCGCCACTGCACTCCGGCCTGGGGCACAGAGCAAGACTCCGTCTCAAAAAAAAAAAAAAAAAAATATATATATATATATATTAAACAAAAACTGATAGAGCTAAAAGTTCAAATGCCTTTATGGTTATAATCGGGGAATTCAAAACCTCCATTTCAGTAATTGATACAACTACTAGAGAGAAAATCAGCGAGGGTATAGAAGATCAGAACAACACATAAACCAACAGGATCTCACTGACATAAACAGAACACTCCACCCAACAATAACAAAACACATGCACCCATGAAACACTCTGGACAGACCATCAAACAACCTCAATAAAAGAATCGAAATGATAGTGTGTTCTCTGACCACAATGGAGCCAAACTCGAAATTAGTAGCAGAAACACATTAGGAGATATCTAAACACACGACTAAAATTGATCTGTCAATTTAATGCAATGCCTATTAAAATCCCAGTAAGATTTTTTACAGGCATAGACAATAGACATAGCCAAAACTTATTCTAAAATACATATGAAGAGGCACAGGCCCTAGTTAGACAATCTTGACAAAGAAGAAAAAAGTGGGAAGAATCTCTCTATTTGATTTTAAGGCTTACCATATAATTACAGTCATCAAGAGAGTGTGGTATCGGCAGAGGGTCAGACATACAGATCAATGGAACAGAACAGAGGACCCAGAAATAGGCCCACACAAATATGCTCAATGGATATTTGACAAGCGTGCAAACCAATTCCATGGAAGAATAAGCTTTCAAAAAAATGGCACTGGAGCAACTGGACATCCATAGGAAAAAATGAATCTAGACCTAAACCATAAATCTTATATAAAAATAAACACAAAGTGAATCATAGGCTTAAATGTAAGCTATAAAACTTTTAGAAAAAAACACAGGAGAAAATGTTTGCAATCTAGGGCTAGGAAGAGTTCTAACTTGATACCTAAAGCATGATCCATAAAAGGAAAATGTAGTAAGATGGTAAGATTTTGCTCTGTGAAACAGCATGTGAAAACAATGAAAGAACAAGTTACAGACTGGGAAAAAATATTTGCAAACCAAAACTTAACAGTTAAAAAAGCAACTATACAATTTTAAGATGAGTAAATGACATGAGCAGACATTTCACCAAACAGGATATACAGGTGGCAAACAAGCACATGAAAAGATGTTTGACATCATTAGCTATTAGAGAAATGCAAATTAAAACTACCATGAGCTATTACTACATACCCAACAGAATGGCTAAAATACAATATAGTAGGCCAGGCAGGGGAGCTCACACTTGTAATTCCAGCAGCACTTTGGAAGGCCGAGGCAGGTGGGTCACTTGAGCCCAGGAGTTTGAGACCAGCCTGGGCAACATGGTAAAACCCCATCTCTACAAAAATTAACTGGGCATTATGGCACACAACTGTATTCCCAGCTACTTGGGAAACTGAGGCAGGAGGATTGCTTGAGCCTGAGAGGTGGAGGTTGCAGTGAGCCAAGATCGTGCCATTGCATTCCAGCCTGGGTGACAGTGAGACCCTGCCTCAAAAAAAAAAAAAAAAAAAAGACAAACCAAAGGCTGGCAAGGATGTGGAAAAATTGAATCACTCCAACATTGCTGTTGGGAATGTAAAATTGGACCATAACTCTAGAAAATTTGGTACCTTCTGATAAAATATGCATCTATCATGTGACTCAGCAATTACACTGCTAGAGATCTGAGAGAAATGAAAATGTTTTATGTCGACATGAAAACATGTACAAAAATGTTCACTGCAGCTGTATTTGTAATGGCCAAACACTGGATCAGCCCAGACATCCTTCAACAGGTAAAACATATACATATCATGGAAAGTACTCAGCAATAAAAAGGAATGAATAAAAAGAATGAAACATTGATATATGCAGCAACTTGAAGGACTACCAGGAAATTACACTGAGTGAAAAGCCAATCCCAAAAGGTTACATACTATATGATTCTATTTATATAATATTCTTAAAAAGACAAAATCATAGAAAAATGGAGGACAGATTAGTGGTTGCCAGGGGTTAAGGATGGTGGTGTGGGGAAGACACGAGGGAGGTGGGTGTGGTTATAAAAGGGCAACACGAGAGATCTTGTGGTGTCGAAACTGTTCAGTATCTTATAGGACACATAAGCTTACATAGGTGATTAAATGATAGAATTGTAAATTATATAGAATACATCATAGAAATATTCATTAATACAAGTGAAACTAGGAAGTTTGAATACGATTGGTAGATTATATCAAAGTCAGTGTCCTGGTTGTTATACTATAGTTCTACAAAATGTTACTTTTAGGGGAAACAGTGTAAGGTGTACAGAATTATTTGAATTATCTCTGAATTATTTTTAGAACTACATGTGAATCTATATTCACTCCAGCCTGGGTGACAGAGTAAGACCCTGTCTCAAAAAAAAAAAAATCTGAATGTATGCTACATGCCATCACATGAATAATGTCTGTTTCACAGATGAGGGAACTGAAGTTGAGTGGTTGGTAACTGACTTAAGATTACAGAGCTAGTAAGAAGACAGGCTGGCATTCAAACTCTGGTTTGTTCAGCTGATAACTTAGAATATAATGTAAATGACTTAAGGGTTCAATTAGTTGACTGACGAAGTAAAAAAATAACTATTAATATATAACTTCAAAGGGTGAGCAACATTGTGCTTTCTGCTAATGTGATATAAATTTAAAAGCTTTTGCTTTAGAATGGTATGCTAGGACTTAGGTACTAGAGCATAGTATCAAGAGTACCAATAGTATCAATAGTATCAAGGGGTTTCTTTTTTTGTCTAATAATTATACATTTGAATTGTAAGACTATCAACAGAAATCAAACACCAAAAAGTACCCATACCTACTTAATGTTGGCTTCAGATTAAAATAAAAATATCCTAAACCAAGTTTCAGCAAAATAATTTTATTTCCTAACATATGGTAACATACACATCCAATATGTGCTCCCCTTGCACATCTATTCACAAGTGACTTCCAAATGACAACTGCTTTGATATTTAAGCATGTGTTAAAAGTTATCTTAGTTGAGATTTGAAAAATGCTTTAGATGGATAACATTCTGAGTATACTGGATTGGTCACAGCAGAATTTACTTTAGTTAGATGAGTTCTACAAATTTAAAGCTTTGAAAAGCTACTACTTTTACATCTAATACATCCAGATGAATACGATGCAGCAATATCAGCTTGTATTCCGGAGAAATCTCATTAGTTTTTCTGGTGATGGAACCACTTATCCACTGTATTCGGAGAAAAGAAAAACAAATTAGAATTCCTGCTAAGAATCAAAATCACACCTAACATATAACAAAGACTAATATACTTGCTTTAATGAATTCTACTGTGAATTACCTGAAAATGAATGGACATACATACAAAATTTCTCTACAGCACATGCAAGTGTTTTCTTTTGGACTTCCTTCCACTTCATGCTAATTGTATAGTGTGATTTTCAAACTTTTTTTTTTTTTTTGAGACAGGGTCTCACTCTCTTGCCCAGAATGGAGTGCAGTAGCAGCAATCATGGCTTACTGCAACCTCCATCTTCCAGGTTCAAGCAATTCCCGTGCCTCAGTCTCCCTAGCAGCTGGCATTACAGACATGTGCCACCACATCTGGCTAAATTTTGTATTTTTTTGTAGAGACAGGGTTTCTCCATGTTGGCCAGGCTAGTCTCGAACTCCTGGGCTCAAGTGATCCGCCCACGTCAGCCTCCCAAAGTGATGGGATTATAGGCTAAGCCATCACACCCAGCCTTCAAATTTGTTTTTTTTAAGTGGCACAATCATTTTCTTACCAGAAAAATCTTACAGAGAATTCTGATATCTAAGGAGGAGAGAACTGTTTTCTGGGTGAAGCAGCCTGTGGCTAGATGGGAGTGTGGAGATCAGCCCACTCAGGGTCCCCTCCAACGTCCAGCAGGCACCTCCACGGAACTCAGAGGGGCACAGTGGGTCATGGTTTGGAAACCGCTATGATACAGTGTGGCACTAAAGGTGATATGTAGCAGCTCATCTTCCTTCCCACACACACTACAGAATTCTAAAAACATTTCTCACTCTCTTCCCTCTCTTCCTGTGTATGTGATATGTTAAAAATATGTATGTGGCTGGGTGCAGTGGCTCACGCCTGTAATCCTAGCATTTTGGGAGGACAAGGTGGGTGGATTGCTAGCCTGGGTGACATGGTGAAACCCTGCCTGATTAGTGTTCAAGACCAGCCTGGTTCGAGACCTGGTTTGAGACCAGCTTGGGCAACATGGTGAAACCCTATCTCTACAAAATATAAAAAAATTAGACAGGTATGGTGGCACGTGTCTGCAGTCCCAGCTATTTGGGAGGCTGAGATGAGAGAATCACTTTAACCTGGGGAGGCTGTGGGTACAGTGAGCTGTGATCACGCCCCTGCACTCCAGCCTGGGTGACAGAGTGAGAGCCTGGGTGACTCTGTGTCAAAAAACAAGCCAGGTTCAGAAAGACAAATACCACATGATCTCATTTATATGTGGCATATAAAAAAGGTGAATTCATAGAGGTAGAGAGTAGAATGGTGGTTGCCAGGAGCTGAAGGATGGGGAAAGGGCAGGTGATGGTCAAAGGGTACCAAGTTTTAGTTAGACAGAAGGAATAAGCTTTAGTGATCTATTGCACAGAATGGTGACTGTAATGTCTATTTCAAAATTGCTAAGAGTAGATTTCAAATGTTTTTACCACATACCAAATAATGATTAAGTATGTGAGGTAATGATTTCTTAATTAGCTGGATTTAATCATTCCACATTGTAAACATATATCAAAACATCACACTGTATGCTATAAGTATATATAATTATCATTTGTCAACTAAAAATAAAAGTAACATAATTTTTCCATACATCTGTGTAATTTTTAATGAAATTTTACTGGAATAGAAATCTTACCGTCTGTTGGTACTGTGCAAGCAGATTCACAGGGTGGTGGTAACTAAAATACAAAATATTAAAATCTATTAGTCTAATCTCATTTTTTAAAAAGCTAAAAAGGTATACTGACAAAAATTTAAGAGAATCTGGACTATCCCAAATTTTAGGATCTAAACATAATTTGTAATATATAGGAATAACAGCAAGTTTGCTCTACTGCTGAGATGCTAACAAATTCAAGCCTCTTGGATGGTGCAGTGGCTCACGCCCATGATCCCAGCACTTTGGGAGGCCGAGGTGGGTGGATCACAAGGTCAGGATTTCAAGACCAGCCTGGTCAACATGGTGAAACCCCGTCTCTACTAAAAATAAAATTATCTGGGCGTGGTGGCAGGCGCCTGTAATCTCAGCTGCTCGGGAGGCTGAGCCAGAGAACTGCTTGAACCTGGGAGGCGGAGGTTGCAGTGAGCCAAGATTGCGCCACTGCACTCCAGCCTGGGCGACAAAGTGAGACCCGTCTCAAAAAAAAAAAAATTCAGGCCTCTTGACTTTTTATGACATGGAGAATAATTAATACGAAAAAACCGATTTATGCATATATAACAATTTTATATATACACATATATTTATAAAATATGGGCAAAGTGTTCTCACTGAAAAATTATGATAGCTAACCACTGGCTTTTCCCTTACAATTTTTCTTATTTATCTCAACTTTGTCAGGATTCATACATAAATAAAGATAAATCTAAATGTACTGGTTTCATCATTAAATTGTCCTTTTTTCCTTCTTCTACCCCATTTAGAAGGCAATAAAAAAGTCAGACCTCATTTTCTTTTGTTTTCCTTATTTAGTATTGTAAATGAAAATAATTTAAGATGATCTCGTTCAATCTTTTGGTAAATCCAAATCAAATAATTAAAAATAGTACAAAAGCAAAATTATTGCTTTGACAGGTGCTTTTACTACCTCACATGAAAGCCTTTCTTAGGTTACAAATCATTCCTGCAATGGCACCTAAAACTTGATACCTTCCTCAGTCCTTGCTAAAACCAAGTAAGTAAATTCCCATTGGTTCTTTTGTGGAAGTGGCTTATGATGGGTTATAGGCACACAGGTTACTTGGTACATTCTGGAACCATTTTGAGTTTTACAAATTTTACTACCATGCTATCTGTCCAACTTATGATTGATTAGAATCACTACCTCAGCTTCTCCCTCAGTCAATGACCACTTGTATGTGTTCATGGTTTCTAATTTCAAGACTCCACACAGTAATATGCATACAAAAGGCACTCAAGTATTTGTTGAAACAAGTACTTCCTCTCCCCATTTAGCATCATAGTTTTTAGCAACCAGGTTTTTCTTTTTTTAAGGAAACTTTTACATACAGCATCCACAATGGCTCTGGCAGCATCAGGATCACACTTGAAGGGGCTCTCAGACACAGTTGTATTCATGCTATTAAATAAAACAAAAGTAGTCATAAGACAAAATAACAAAAATTATCTCTTAAGAGTTAAAAATTGAGTTGAAAGTGGTTGACCAGGTGATATTCAAGTTTAGTTTAGTCAAAAGCTTTTTCACGTACATTTAACATTCTAATTATTTATTCTGGCAAGGCATAGCTATTCTTGTGATCAATTTTATTCAAACATCTTAACAAGTTCGGATTTAAGAAACTGAGATTGGGCCGGGCACGGTGGCTCACGCCTGTAATTCCAGCACTTTGGGAGGCTGAGGCAGGCGGATCACAGGTCAAGAGATTGAGACCATCCTGGCCAACATGGTGAAACCCCATCTCTACTAAAAATACAAAAATTAGCTGGGCGTGGTAGCGCGTGCCTGTAGTCCCAGCTACTTGGGTGGCTGAAACAGGAGGATCGCTTGAATCTGGAAGGCAGAGGTTGCAGTGAGCCGAGATCGTGCCACTGCACTCCAGCCTGGAGACAGAGCAAGACTTTGTCACGAGAAGAGAGGGAAGGGAAGGAAAGGGAAGGGGAGGGGAGGGGAGGGGAGGGGAGGGGAGGGGAGGGAAGAGTGAAGGAAGGAAGGAAGGCAAACAAACTGAGATTGAATGCTTTGTAACTCTCACTGAAATAGCTGAGAAATGTGAATTAAAATGAGAAACATATCTTTCTTAATTGGAAAAAATAATGAAACAAACAAACAAAAAAACCCAGTTCCTGTAGTGCTGGTGAGACATCTGAAACAGACACTTCTGGCGGGAGTCCTGGTTCAATCTTTCTGAAAAATAATTCTGTAAAATGTATCCAAAACCTTTTAAAAAGCTCATAGGTCTTGATAGAGAAATTCCACCTCTAAGAACCCAATTCAAGACTGAAACGGTAATTTACAAAGGTGTTTACCATATACTATTTCACTATTAATAATAGTGAAAAATTGCAAGTAACTAAAATGTCCAATAATAAGAAATGATTAAAAATAGTTTATCCTTCTTTGCAGGGGATTTAAAAATAAAAAATAAAAAGGTTTACCCATAAAACATATTATACAGAGATGGAATATTATATTATTAAAATATGATCTTTCTAGACTGGGCATGGTGGTTCGCATCTGTAGTCTAAGTGCTTTTGGAGGCTGAGCTGTGAGAGGATCACTTGAAGCCAGGAGGCCAAGATCAGTCTGGACAACATAGCAAGACACTGTCTCTACAACAAATTTAAAAATCATCTGGGAGTGGTGATTTGTGCCTGTAGTCCCCAGCTACTTGGGAGGCTGAGACAGAAGGATCACTTCTTTGAGGTTACAGTGAGCTATTACAGTAACATCGCACTTCAGCCTGGGTGAGAGACCCTGTCTCTAAAAAAAAATTATATTTTTAATGACATGAGGAAATGCGTATTATATAGTGTTAAATTTTAAAAATCATAAGACAAGCCGTATATACAATACAATCCTAATTTGTTTTTTGTTTTTTTAGCCCACTTTAGTCTAAAATATGGATCATATTTTAAAAATACATTTTTTTGTTTATCCATAGTTCAAGTTTTCCTATATATTAGTCATTATAGTATTAATATAATATATGCCCAATTAGAAATATTCCATCAAGGCCGGGCATGGTGGCTCACGCCTGTAATCCCACCACTTTGGAGGCCAAGGCGGGTGGATCACGAAGTCAGGAGTTCGAGACTAGCCTGGTTAACATGGCAAAACCCCGTCTCTACTAAAAATACAAAAATTAGCCAGGCATGGTGGCATGCGCCTGTAATACCAGCTACTCGGGAGGCTGAGGCAGGAGAAACGCTTGAATCTGGGAGGCGGAGGTGGCAGTGAGCTGAGATAGTGCCATTGTACTCCAGCCTGGGCAACAAGATCAAGACTCTGTCTCAAACAACAACAACAAAAAAGAAATACTCCATCAAAATGAAAAATGAATCATCTTTGCTTACCTGTTATTTAACATACATTAAGACCATTTTCATAGAAATCGTTAAGATACCAAAAAATAGAGAAGTTAACTTAAATGCCAAATCTTTTTCCTTTTTTTTTTTTTTTCTTTTGAGACAGGGTCTTGCTCAGTTGCCCCAGCTGAAGTGCAGTGAGGCAATCACAGCTCACTGCAGCCTTGATCTCCAAGGCTCAAGTGATCTTCCCACCTCAGCATTGCTACAGGCAAGCGCCACCAGGCCTGGCTAGTTTTTTTAATATTTAGTAGAGATGAGGTCTCACTATGTTGCCCCCACCAGTCTCCAGTTCCTGAGTTCAAGTGATCCTCCTGCCTCAGCCTCCTAAAGTGCTGGAATTACAAGAATGAGCCACAGCACCCAGCCAAATGCCAACTCTTAGGATTGTACAATTTTACACAAATATATATAACTCTTCTCCATTTTTCTTCTGTTTGAAGGACAGTGTTTTCATTTTATAGGACATTATCCTGACACAGAATAGAAGATTTCTGGGAGAATTATTTCTGTACATTAGCCTTTTCTCATACTCTCGCTCTCCTTTTTTTTTTTTTTTTTTTTTGAGACCGAGTCTCACTCTGTCGCCCAGGCTGGAGTACAGTGGTACGATCACTGCAGCTTCAACCTCCCCAAGCTCAGGTGATCCTCCCAACTCAGCCTCCTACGTAGCTGGGACTACAGGTGTGTACCACCATGCCCAGCTAATTTTTGTACTTTTTGTAGAGATAGGGTTTCTCCATGTTGTCCAGGCTGGTCTTCAACTCCTGGGCTCAAGTGATCCGTCCACCTTGGCTTCCCAAACTGCTGGAATGACAGGTGTGAGCCACCACACCCCGCCTTGTATCTCTTTTCTAAGTGAAAGTAACAGCACAGTGTCTTATGATTATTAAAATCTTTTCTGCAAGCTGGTCTGCTTTGTGTGTTAAACATGCAAAGTGTTTACACTTACCAACTGATTCCTTTTCCATTCGTTTTCTTAGTCACTAATGCTTTCCAATGGTCATGAGTGCTTTTAATAATATCAATTGCAAAGTCCTATAATTTGAAGAGATTTGCATTACAATGATAAAAAGGTATTCTTTTCCTATTATCAACATTTCCCCAAAGCCTGATAATTTGTCTCTTTTGAATCATTTCCTTATTCTAAAAATGGAAGAGAATATTAAAGTGAATAAACACCAAGACTGTGTTATGTTTCCAGACTTCTGTTTTATGAATCTTTAGATAGTAACAATATGGTTAAATTATAAGTCTCAATAGAAATGAGCCTAAAGCTACAGTTCTGAATGACATATTACCTTATCTTTAAATTCTGCATTAAAAGCAAACTCGTTTTCTGGTTTTCCATCAGGAACCTTATACCTTCTAAACCAGTCCACAGTAGCTTCCAAGTAGCCAGGTTTCAGCCGTTTGACATCATTGATATCTAAGAAGAGAAGAAGCATAAGATGACAGTGACAATGATTTTTTTAAAAAAGAAAGAGAATAAGCAGATTTCAAGATGCACAAATAATTACACATTCAACAAAAATTCCAAGTACTTATTTTGAAAGAGCTGTGGAATGACTTATCATGGAAGTTCAAGATAATGTTGGAGCGAAGCCCCTTGTTGAGAAGAGAAGCCATACATTGAAAGGAAATCATCTAGTGTCTCCGAATATCTCTAACATTAAGTACAGAGAACAATCAGTGCAATAGTAACCTCTGTTAGGTAAGGGCAAACAGCTGGTGGCTACATAATGAAACAACCAGTTTGGCAAATGTAGATAATTCCTATGAGAAGTGTACAAGATACTGAAAGAGACAGAGGTTATCTTTTTTTTTTTTTTTTGGAGACAGGGTCTCTCTCTGTCACCCAGGCTGGAATGTAGTGGCCCGAAAAAGGCTCACTGCAGCCTTGACCTCCAGAGCTCAGGTGATCCTCTCACCTCAGCCTCCTGAGTAGCTGGGACTATAAGCATGCACATGCCCAGCTAATTTTTAAATTTTTTGTAGAGATGGGGTCTTGTCATGTTACCCAGGCTGGTCTCAAACTCCTGGGCTCAAGCAATCCTCCTGCCTTGGCTTCCCAAAGCACTGGGATTACAAGCTTGAGGTACTATCCCTGGTCCAGAGGCAGAGGCTATATGTCAGAGAATCACAACACTATTGCGTACTAAAAGATAAGAAAAATAGATTAGATTGATATCCATTGTTGGGTTATGTGTTAAATGTGACTAGACTTTGCTGGATAGTACAGGCACTGTATATAACAATACTTTAGTTCTGGCTGACAGAAAAGTGTACTGCTTAAAAAACTTTAAGTTTCTGTGTAGCCATCAACAATGGCTAGCCTCAATGTCATCAAACTGCACTTTAAATAACAAACTCCTGCACAATGCAAGCAAACGGAGATACACATGCTAAAAAGTCAGTTAGGAAAAGTATTATGAGGAAGAGAAATACATTTGACCACAACAAAAGCTTATTTATATTTGTATAAGATAACATTGCTTCAATCCAATTTATTTATTTTTTTGAGATGAAGTCTCACTCTGTCTCCCAGGCTGGATCTCGGCTCACTGCAAGCTCCGCCTCCTGGGTTCACGCCATTCTCCTGCCTCAGCCTCCTGAGTAACTGGGACTACAGGTGCCCACCACCATGCCTGGCTAGTTTTTTTGTATTTTTAGTAGAGATGGGGTTTCACTGTGTTAGCCAGGATGGTCTTGATCTCCTGACCTCATGATCCACCTGCCTCGGCCTCCCAAAGTGCTGGGATTACAGGCGTGAGCCACTGTGCCCGGCCGATTTATAATTCAATCCAATTTATAATCTGCATAAAGAATAGCATGCATTCTATTATCATAGTATCACTAAAAGTACAGAAACTTTACAGAATGCACTGGGCAATGTTTAAGCACTAGTAAATTTCAAAGAACTTATAATTTACATAAAATGTGTCACCTGATACAGAAATAATTTGGAAATCCAGAAATCCAACATGCAAATGTTGATGTTTTCCAATACCAGAAACCAATTCTCCATTTATTCAGAAACCAACTGGGTGCTCAGTAATTCAGTGTGATTCTGACACTATCTACCTGGAGTTAGCATCAGATCTCAAAGGTTAGGGGCCCAGTCTCATAAGACTGCCCCACTTGTTTCCCAGCATGCCTCCTGTACTTCTGACTGATCAGCTATAAATTGGGGGTTTTCACAGTCCTCTCCCTAAGTTCCCTAATTTGCTAAAATGATTCACAGAACTCAGGAAAACATTGAAGTTTAACATTTTGTTATACGCATGCAACTCAGGGACAGCAAATGGAAGAGATGCACAGGGGCAAGCTACAGGATGGACAATAGATACTGCCTTAGGTTGACATTAGGGAAAGCTGCATACTACTTGCACCATGGGACCAGCCACCCTAAGAAAGTTTTCACGGTTCTAATAACCTGAACTGCAGGGAAATAATGCCTTAGTAAATGAGTGCTGACAGAGTGACGGGCTTGGCTTCACTAATCATGGCCACAGCATGCCAAGTTCTCTTGTAAAAGAAGTACATTGGAAATGCAGGCACTGACCTATAGAACAGAGCCGCACCACCAAGTTAGTGAACAGATGGTGTGAATGCACTCTTACCTTTCAAAATTGAAACGAAACGTTAAAGGATTGGCATTCTTCCAGTCCTTCTTCAATGAATTAACACAGATGCAAATATACATCACATCATTTTGAGGGAACATGCTCTCAAGGTGACTCTTATCACTGCTGACATTGACCTCCATCACCTGGCTGAGGCAGTGTTTGTCAAGTTTCTGTGCTGTAAAGTCATTCTCTCCTGTCCCTTACCCACATTGTACTCGTTGGAAGGAAGTCACCATGCACAACTCACAATTAAGGACCTCCTTGAGAATGGAGTATCTACATAAATTATTTGGAATTATTCTGCTTTGAGATTTATCTATTCTTCCTCATTTGTTTATTTATTCAATCATTTATTTATGTCAGTATAGACTCATGGATATTTATTTTATGTTCCAGGTTATATTAAAATACTACTTTATTTTCTTGCTCAAATTGTTCTAGCTTTGGCAACTCCTATGTATGTACCCAAGAATAAAAACATAAGTCCACACAAAAACTTGTACAGGAATGTTCATGGCAGCATTACACAGTCAAAACAACCCAAACGTCCATCAACTGATGAATGGATAAACAAAATGTAATATATTCACACAATGGAATAATATTCAACCATAAAAAGGAGTACTGACAGATGCTACAATATGCAATATGGATGAACCTAGAAAACATTATACTAAGTGAAAGAAACCAGAAACAACAACAAAAAAAATCCACATATTGTACCAGTCCATGTATGAGATACCTAGAATAGGTAGAATAGGCAACTCCATAAAGACAAAAAGCAGATTAGTGGTTGCCAGGGCCTGGAGAGGAGGAGGGAATAGGGAATGACTTGAACTAGTGGTGATGGCTGCACAACCTTGTGAATGAATGAAATGCCACTGAAGTGTACACTTTCATTAAAATGGTGAATTTTATGTTATGTAAATTTTACCATCAAAAAAAAAAAGAGGGGGGGAATGAAGTGCTGATATATGCTACAATATGGATGAACCCTGAAAACACTTATTTCACTAAGTGAAATAAACCAGACACAGAGGCCACCTATATGATGCCATTTACATGAAATGACAGCATAGGCAAATCCATAGGCACAAAATAGATCCGCAGTCACCTGGGACTGAGGGAAGCGGGACAGAGAGTGATAGCCCATGGACACAGGATTTCCTTTTGGGCTGATGAAATGTTCTGCAATTAGAGAGTGGTGATGGTTGTACAACTTAGTGAATATACTAAAAACCACTGAATTGTGCATTTTACAGTGGTGACTCTTTGATATGTGAATATCTCAATTAAATGTTTTAAAATAAATAAACATAGCAACTGAGTGCTGGTATGTGGGGAAGGAAAGGACAAAGAAACAGTAAGAACTTACCAGATTTTTTTCTGTTCTGGAATGAAGGAGAAAGTGTACTTAGTTAATTACAAGTAGTCATAGAAATAATGCTTGAACAGTGCTTTGTTCCTCCATCCTTTAATAGTTTGAAGTAATGGGCTTACAATTCTGTCATTACAGGTTAAGTTTGGTGGTGTTTATGAATTAATTAGAAAGACTTCAGACTCTTCAAATTTTCTTACCATTATAGTTGGCTGCATCAGGATCATCCACATTAATGGCAATGACTTTCCAGTCGGTTTCCCCTTCATCAATCATAGCCAATATGCCTAGAACTTTCACGCCAATTATTTCACCTCTTGCACATACCTAAGTCAATAGACAAAGTCAGGACAACATTACAGAATGAAACTCTAGAAGACAGTTTTACTTGGCTAACAGGAAGTAAGAAAGAGGCCAAGTTCTTGTGAATTTACCTGGAGACTGTTTCTTTAAGCAAATTTTAAAAACCTAGGTAAGTAAAAGTTTCATCAGTCCTATTAAAGTTGAAAACAGGACTTATAGGTCCTATTTTCTTCTAGGTCATAGGGAAACCAGTACATAGCTCAGGGTAATCAATGTTTTTTGCACTATCATTGATTATACTGAAGAATAAGTCCTCCATAGTCTCAAATATGTATCTTAATATGCTTTACCTTTTATTTTATAAAAGTCATTGAGTTAAGCAAGTCATACAATGACTTAAAAAGTTTATGACTTAAAAAACAAAATGAAAACTTTGTTTTTAGTTGTTTACTATTTCTCTGAGCCTGAGAGAGACATAAAGAAATAACTATAATCAGAATCTTAGAACAACCCTCCTTGATGGAGGAATTACTACCATGAATCTCCAACTCAAGAGGTTATTTGGTTTGGGTCAATTTACTGATCACTCTAAATCGTTAGGCAAGGTTTGCCATGGATTGAGAGGGAATTTCCCTCCTGGTACCTTTCATCTATTAACTAATTATCCATCTTCTAAAGCAATGCAGAACACGTCCAGTTTTTCTAGATATATGTTCAATCACACATACACAGACACGTTTTTTTTCCAGACTAGGTTTAAATGTACAAATTATAATATACAAATGCTTAAAATGCAAGAGAAGCCTTTAATACCAAAGAGACATCATTATTTCACTAATATTCATCCATTTTATTCACAGTATTTTTTAAAGTATGAAATTTGGTATACTTCATTAATCTCTCAACACTAAAGAAAAAAATGTCACATTTCATTACCTTGCTTCCAATTTCACACACATCAATTGGGTCATTGTCACCACAACAGCCAGTATGTTTATCATTGTGCCCTGGGTCTTCCCAAGTCTGAAAAAAATAATACTTAGTGTATATCGTTCCTATACATATGGACAAAATGGATCATGTTGAGAATAATAGATAACGTCCTATGACTCTTCAGCTATTTTTTTCTCATTGTTTTAGTTCTTTATTCGCATGTAAGAATCTTAACTACGCACAATAGTTTCAATTAAATGTTGTAGCTCCTACTACACATATAATGCTAAATTTAAGCTTTAAAACAGATAATGATCCTATTTAAAACAAGCAAAAGCCAACTACTTAATAACTGAGACAACAGGGAAAACACAAATATAGACCGAAACGTTTACTTTAAAGATGTGTGGTTTTAGGCCGGGGAGGCTGAGGCAGGTGGATCACCTGAGGTCAGGAGTTCGAGACCAGCCTAGCCAATACGGTGAAACCCTGTATACACTACAAATATAAAAATTAGCCAGGCGTGGTGGTGCATGCCTGTAATACCAGCTACTTGGGAGGCTGAGGCAGAAGAATCGCTTGAACCCAGGAAGCAGCGGTTGCGGTGAGCCTAGATCATGCCACTGCACTCCAGCCTGGGCAACAGAGCGAGGCTCCATCTCAAAAAAAAAAAAAAAACAAAAACAAAAAACAGAAGATAAAACACACAAACGTGTGTGTATGTGTGTGTTTTCTTTTCTTTTCTTTCTTTTTTTTTTTGTTTTTTTGGTAGAGACAGGGTCTCACTATGTTGCCCAGGCTTGTCTCAAACTCCTGGGCTCAAGTGATACTCCCACCTTGGTGTCCCAAAGTATGGGATTACAGGCATAAGCCACTGTACCTGGTGTTAGATTTTCTTTATAATAAATTCCCAAAACAGAAGTAGGTAGGCAAGAATAGTAAGATGGAAAGGTTATGTTCTTTTTCTTTTTTGAGACAGAGTCTTGCTCTGTCACTCAGACTGGGTGGAGTGCAGTGGCACAATCTTGGCTCCCTGCAACCTCTGCCTCTCATGTTCAAGCAATTCTCCTGTCTCAGCCTCCTGAGTCGCTGGGATTACAGGCACACGCCACCACACCTGGCTAATTTTTGTATTTTTAGTAGAGATGGGGTTTCACCATGTTGGCCAGACTGGTCTTAAACTCTTGACCTCAGGTGATCCTCCCACCTTGGCCTCCCAAAGTGCTGGGATTACAGGTATGAGCCACCACACCCAGCCAAAAGGTTACGTTCTGATGTTAAAAGTATCATCACTGACCAGGAGTCAAGACTGAAACGTTTAATCAGGATTTTCCAGAACTTTACATGACTGGTTTTCTTTCCTTCCTAAATTGTAAGCCAGAGTCCTTGCAGAACATCTCACAAAAACACTGATAGCCTGTGCTAGCCAGGATGTTAGGTTTAAAATGTAGCTGTTGCTATTGGTTCTTTTTTCCTCCAACTGGGACACATTACTTGGATTTTTTGGCTACTCAGCTGGAGTAAAGGCAAAAGATAAATGAGAAGGGTGATAAAGGAAGACCACATCTAACAAATCCAACATTAAGAAAGCAAAATCCAACCCACAGAACAGTAAGTATTTCAGCAATGTTCTCCTACAAGGATGATATATCAAGGCTGAATACTATTAATAAATCCATTGAGGCCGGGTGTGGTGGCTCATGCCTGTAATCCCAGCACTTTGGGAGGCCGAGGCAGGCAGATGAAAAGGTCAGGAGTTTGAGACCAGTCTGGCCAATATAGTGAAACCCTATCTCTAATAAAAATACAAAAAATTAGCTGGGCGTGGTGGCGGGTGCCTGTAATCCCAGCTACTCAGGAGGCTGGGGCAAGAGAATCGCTTGAAACTGGGAGGCAGAGGTTGCAGTGAGCCAAGATTGCGCCACCGCACTCCAGTCCGGGCAACAGTGTGAGACTCCGTCTCAAAAACAACAACAACAACAACAACAAAAAATCAATTAAAGTATAAGGTGAAACACTGTAATTAAGACAAACAAATGACTTTGTGCTTACCTAACAAGCCAGATGGGTCAGACCTATGTTCTACTATCTTATAGGTTGTTTCATAGTAGGTTCCATTTAACAGACTTCATTGTTGATAAAAACAAACCATTTATCAACAAATTCAACTGAATGTTTATTTAGTGTCTCAGCATTAAATTTTAAGTGCCACAGCACTGGCCTAGCCGAACCAGAATTAAATAGATGTCATTTACTCATTATAGACAAGATCCTAGTGATTCTTCACTCAAATATTAAATAAGAACCTGCTACATACTGACATTGTGCCAGGAATAAATTGGTAAACAACCCTTCTCAAAGGGTTGACTATTTAAGAAAACAGGATCCCCTCATTACTTTACCACAAAGAGCTTGACCTGAAGAAGAGGGAATCAAGACTCTAAACATAAAAGTCAGCAGTTATGAGAGCTTGTATGTGCAGGTGTTAAGTGCTTTATTTTTTGAAATAACCATACCACCTACATACTGTGAATAGCTCAGGGAGGCAATATTAACGTCTCAAGGAGAAAGAAAGTGAGGCAAGTTAGATAAGCTAGGAAGTGGCCATCTTGGGATTTGAACTCTGGTCTGTCTGGTGCCAAAAATTAGTGCTTTTGACTACTACCATACACTCTTTCTTGACTGAATAGACTTGCAACTCGGTCTGTAGAGAATTTATATAGCTTACAACCAGTCCAAAAAAGAAAAAGTATTTCAGAAAAGAATAAATGTTCAAATCTGAATTTAAACATTGTAAATATTTACCTTTCAGTTTATCTTGAAAATAAGTTATTTAAGGAAGCATTCAAATGAGTTAATTATCCCTTCTTATGTTTTTAAAATCTACCATAGAAAAAACTCTCCACAGGTATTCAAATCTTTTTTACGAATAGCAGTAAGTTAATATTTAGTAAGTTAAAAAGTACATTGTCAGCAGTTGCATGAAGACATACCTGAGGGATGGCACCATAGTTCCAGATATATCCTTTGTACGGGAACAAATTCGCAACATAGCGAAGTTTTCCTTTTTTCACATCTTGTTTAATGGGGTTTAAAGGGTCCTTTGTAGCAATCTGAAATAAAAAATTTCAAATCGTTGCATATTTGGATGTGAAATACTATTCAAATAAGGATCTGAGGAAATGAATTATGGTATCTATGTTCCCTAATTCCACTTTAATGATATATTCTATCCCTAACAATTTTATAATTGAACTAAGGTGCTTCCATAATCAGCCACTAAGTGGAAAGGTTATGTGAGGTATAAAGGAACTATCAAGAAGGGAAGAAGAACATTTACTAATTCTAGAAAGCAAAGACTAAAATTACCTGGAATAAATTCTAATGTTTGAGTAATAAAAATATTGTAATTTTTATTAAAAGGGCAAAATAAATACTATCCAATTTTATTTTCCTTTACAGAATTTAAAATTATTCAAATACTCGGGTATTTATTACACACAAAAAATGTGATTACTGTAAAAGAGTATGTGGTATAAAATGTTATAAATATCCATAACAAAAAGGCAATGATGGTAGGTATCATCAGAAAGAAACTAACACCATGCAACTGAAACTCCAATGAGAGTATCTGTGGCTGGGGTGACTAAAGAGGGGTCAGTGATGGGCTTACAGAGAGTAAGAGGAGAAAAAGTAATTCTAGGTTTTGGGAACATTGGAAGCAAAGATGTTGGGAAGAAAAGTTTGGGGCATATTTGTAAACAGCTGAGTTTAGCTGGAGCCCAAAGGGAAGACTGCTGGCAATGGGAGATACAACTAGAAAACAGACTGGGACCAGACGGAGAAAAACCTTGGAGTTCAGATGGTTCATCCTTGATCAAGTCAGTGTGACTAGATCAAAACCAATATCCTAAGTCTCACTCAAATGTAAAGTGAAATATTACCTCCATTTTTGCATTAGACCAGCGTGGCACTTCAACTACCATGTGGAACACATCCTGAAAAAACAGAAATAGTGAGATGGTCACAGGAGCCAATTTGTTCTTTGAGGGAGCATGCACTATTTCTTCCAAAGTCAAACTGTTCATTGTATCAGATCTTTGAAGTCAATTGGATTTTCAACAAAATGCATCCAAAAAAAAAAAAAAAAGAGAGAATGACGAAGAAATAATGCAATTATAGGAAAATATTCATTATAGAATCAAGGTGGTCAGTATATGATTGCTTACTGTATAGTTCTTCTTAATTTTTATTTACTTCTAAATTTTTTGTAGAGACAAGGTCTTACTATGTTGCCCAGGCTGGTCTCAAACTCCTGGCCTCAAGTGATCCTCCTGCCTCTACCTCCCAAAGTGCTGGGATCACAGGTGTGAGCCATCCCACCCAGCCAACTTACTATAGAAATCTTTTAACTTTTCTGTATGCTTTAAGTGTTTCAGAATAAAAATTGACAGTGGAAAGAATGTTCCTAGGAAGGAAACAGTTCTTAAATAAACATAACAGAACCTGTATCTCTGAAGAAGAGCATCTTCAAAACACTCTCCAAAGGCCAGTGTTATTTCCTTCAGAGACACTGCAATTGCTCAAAATGTTTTCAGAGCTTCCATTTCAGAGATGGTTTAGAAGACAAACCCCAAGTCAGCCTAATTACTTGATCATACTTTAGTTTATAAGGCGAACCCCCGTCAGCCTAATTACTTGGTCATACTTTAGTTTTAGCATCAAACAAAACTCATCAGCTTCATTATCCATATTATTCTCCCAATTTGGCTGTTTTTAGAAAGAAAGCCCCCCTCAAAATGACTTTGACTTTGAAGATAGGAGAATATGCTCTAAAAATATTTTAATCAATGACAGTTCTATTGTAATTGGCTTATAGCCTTAAATTGACTACTATAAAATGGATATATTCAGGAAGTAAATTCCCAGATGTGCAGTTTAAAAACATAATGAAAAACAAACCATACTTTGCCAACCCATTTCGCACATTGGAGTTAAATATGGCATAGGTTCTTTAAACTTGAGCTTTAATTATTCAGAATACTATTTTTTTTCAAGGAATAGAACTTTAACTGCAGTTTTTCAGTTTTCAGCCTCTAAAAAGGGCACAGATGAAGCTAAATCTGTAATAACTGTTTTCTGTCACCCAGGCTGGAGTGCAGTGGCATAATCTTGGCTCATTGCAACCTCCACCTCCTGGGTTCAAGTGATTCTCCTGTCTCAGCCTCCCAAGTAGCTGGGATTACACAGGGGCGTGCCACTACACCTGGCTAATTTTTGTATTTTTAGTAGAGATGGAATTTTGCGATGTTGGCAGACTGGTCTCAAACTCCTGACCTCAGGTGATCCACCTGCCTCGGCCTCCCAAAGTGCTGGGATTATAGGTGTGAGCCACCGCACCTGGCCTGCAGTTATGCTTATAAAATGTTCTTTTTTCTTTTTTTTTTTTTTGAGACAGGGTCTCACTGCCACCCAGGCTGGAGTGCAGTGGCATGAGCTTGACTCACTGAAGCCTCGACCACCCTGGCTCAAGCAATCTTCCCATCTCAGCCTCCTGAGTAGCTGGAGCTACAGGTGCACGCCACCACATCCAGCTAAGATAGATAGATAGATAAAAGATAGAGAAACATATATATATAAATTTTTTTTTGGTAGAGATGGAGTTTTGCCATGTTACCCAGACTGGTAAAGTACATTTTAAGAACTTAACTTAAAATGAAAATCACTTGGTTACACCACTCTTTAGAATTACTTCTTTGCTACTTTCCATCAAAACACGGGAACTGATAAGCCACAAGGGAGTAAGTCAAAGGTTTCAAGTTAATAATTACCTTGCTGGTACCAAGCGGAAAAACTACACTGATTTCAATTCAAAAGTGTAAAACTTCTGTCATTTTAAGTTCCTGCTGAAACCATGGAAGACTAAAGCATCCATGGGTTTCTGTACCAAGCCTCCTGACACCTCACCTACCCAGTACAACATAAAAACCAAAAGAATGGAGATATTACTTAAATCTAGGATTGAAGAAACTGCTCTATCCCTGTATCCCTCTAAAATAACTAGATGGTTTAGAAAATGTAACCCTGATTGTTCATCCTGGGTAGAAAACCTCAGAACCAATCTTTGACTACATTTCACCTTGCCCACTAAGTTTTCAAGAGTTTTGTCCACTTTGCAGGCGTAAAAATGAGATCTGTAGGTCTGTGAAAAGAAAAGTCAGGGCTTTTGGTTTTCAGTAGCAGTACCCTAAAGATTCACAAGATGGAGCTGTTATGACATGAAAGATCAACTGAAGAGCTCGCCAAGATTAGCTGTTAATTTTGTTAAAACGCCACCAGGCCAGGCGTGGTGGCACACGCCTGTAATCCCAGCACTTTGGAAGGCCGAGGCGAGTGGATCACCTGAGGTAGCGAGTTCAAGACCAGCCTGACCAACATGAAGAAACCCTGTCTCTACTAAAAATATAAAAATTAGCCGGTCATAATGAGGCATTCCTGTAATCCCAGTTACTTGGGAAGGCTGAGGCAGGAGAATTGCTTGAACCTGGGAAGTGGAGGTTGCGGTGAGCCGAGATCGCCCCATTGTACTCCACCTTGGGCAACAAGAGCGAAACTCCGTCTCAAAAAAAAAAAAAAAAAAAAAAAGCCACCAAATGAATACATTGCTTCAAGAAAGATATAGCAAATAGAGCTGAAATAACTAATTCAAAGTTTAGAAACTATATTGAATTGAACACTTTAATAGCATTAAATGACAAATATGTATAGACTCTCAAAACAGTATTACCTAATAACATAAATCTACATAATTAATGGGAAGGAAAAAAATAACAAGGAAGAAAACATCCTTCAGAAAATGGTGAGAGAATTCTACAGCGAACAAAAGCCTGAAGGTCTGGTGCTTTTTAGAAATATAGCTGGGTGAGGCCAGGCGTGGTGGCTCACACCTATAATCCCAGCACTTTGGGAGGCCAAGGTGGGTGGATCACGTGGTCAGGAGATCGAGACCATCCTGGCTAACACGGTGAAAACTCATCTCCACTAAAAATGCAAAAAAAATTAGCCAAGCGTAGTGGCGGGCGCCTGTAGTCCCAGCTACTCGGGAGGCTGAGGCAGGAGAACGGTGTGAACCTGGGAGGCAGAGGTTGCAGTGAACCGAGATCACACCACTGCACTCCAGCCTGGGCAACAGAGTAAGACTCCATCTCAAAAGAAAAAAAAAAAAAAAAAAAGAAGAAGAAATTAGCTGGGCAAAAACAGCAGGGAGTACCTGCAAAAGCCAGAGTCAATTCATTGATTTTTTCCAACAAATATTTTTTGTGGACCACCAGGATGTGCCAGGTACTTTTCCAGGCTCTGAAGACTAGCAATGAACAAAATAAAAGTTATTTTAACTCCCAAAGCGTTGGATTTCCAAATCAGATACTTCCTGCTGGTAGCATTGGTGGTGGTTCAGGGGTAGAATTCTCGCCTGCTAAATCAGGTACTCCAGCTTGTAGGCCTCATGCTACAACTTGGGGTGAGTGACTCATCTGTAAAAATCAATGTTTAGCACATTTTCAAATTCATGTAGATGCTGTAGTAATACTTGTCTCAGCCAGGCGTGGCAACTCATGCCTATAATCTTAGCACTTTGGGAGGCAGAGGCAGGAGGACTGCCTGAGGTCAAGAGTTCAAGACCAACCTGACTAACATAGCAAGACCCGTCTCTTAAAAAAAAATTTAAAAAGACAGAAGGACGAGGTCTCACTCTGTCACCCAGACTGGAGTACAGTGATGCAATCATAGCTCACTACAGCCTCCAACTCCTAGTCTCAAGCAATCCTCCTGCCTCAGCCTCCTGAGTAGCTGGGCCTACAGGTGTGCACCACCACACCTGGCTAATTGTTTTTTAATTATGTTTTTGGAGATGAAGTCAGGATATGTCTCTAATTCCTAGCCTCAAGCGATCTTCCCGTCTATGCCTCCCTAGTAGCTGGAATTACAGGCGCAAGCCATCCTGCCCAGCTCTATACTTATAAGGAGGGGGTGTCCCACATACTTCGGCAGGAATTACTGCTAAAGAACAACTTTCTTCTAGACATCCTGGCTAATAATTCAGAGTTGCCACTAGGTGAACAACAGTGATATTTAGGATTTTTCAGGGCAACTGATATGAGAAATTCAATGAATTTTATAGCAACTCTGTTGCTATAAAAACTATACTGTTTTTATGCGTTTTAATGATTCCAGTATTCATGCACTTAAAAAATAGCGATTTTAAGAAATTTAGTACTACTCAGTTACAAATTCATTCCTTCTTCTTTAATCCCAACTGGTTTCAACTGTTACTTAGCTGGATCTTGGATTTACTATCTTGTTACCCCCATTGTTAGGACTTCCCAGAATGCATCCTCCAATCCTACCATGCTTTGGAGTCTCAGTCATTGGTCTGGCATCAGAGCTCTCAGCTCTGTTAACAGCTTCAGAAAAGAAGGAAGTTAAGTCTCCCTAAAGGGATGATTTTGGTAAACCCAATAATTACCTTGCTGATAAACCAGTGGGGGATATGGGAAAAGGCAAACTATAACTTTAGCTCTGACTTCCCAAAGTCAGAAATATAACTGTCTATTTCAGGCCAGGTATGGTGGCTTGTGCCTGTAAACCCAGCACTTTGGGAGGCTGAGGCAGGAGGATCGCTTGAGGCCAGGAGTTCAAGACCAGTCTGAGCAACATTGATTCTGTCTCTACAAAAAAATAAAAGTCTATTTTACTTCCCAGATTTATAATCATTTTATCAAGTAGTCAAGATGTTACAACAAAATGTTAAAGATGTCCAGATTCTAAGGAAATTGGCAACTCAACAAGTCTACATTGTATCACTCCATTAATCAAAAAGATTTAAAATAAAAATGTTTCAGGAATAGAAGAAATATCTCCTATATCTTGGTTAGGCTTATAACTTCACTAATTAAACAGGAATATTAATTACAGTAATATGGTGAGGGCCAGTCTCATCTCCAAACTGGTTAGAGTCTTGTGGACCAAGTCAGTAGTCTGACAAGTCATTTACTAATGAACAGGCTATGGCCATTTGGTAGGCTGTTATTACTAATGCAGTTAAGTATATATTTAGGGAACATGCTCTTAATTTAATTACATCTCATCTTTAAATCTTAGCAGTTAAGTTCAATGTGTCCTTATTGAGACTTATTTCTTATTTATTTATTTTATTTTATTTTTTGAGACAGAGTTTCGCTCTTGTTGCCCAGGCTGGAATGCAATGGTGCAATCTTGGCTCACCGCAACCTCAGTCTCCTGGGTTCAAGCGATTCTCCTGCCTCAGCCTCCCGAGTAGCTAGGATTACAGGCATGCACCACCACACCCAGCTAATTTGGGTATTTTTAGTAGAGATGGGGTTTCTCCATGTTGGTCAAGCTGGTCTCAAACTCCCGACCTCAGGTGATCCGCCCACCTCGGCCTCCCAAACTGTTGGGATTACAGGCATGAGCCACCGCGCCCGGCATTGGGACTTATTTCTAACCCTGGATTTGGTAAATTCGATGAACTATACTACAGAATTACACCAAGTGGCTGATATTAGCATTTTCAAGTTGACTCATTGTGTGTTTCTCTAGATAACTTCAGAAATCTAGCAAATACCAGGCTTAGAAAGAAACACAAAAATCACCCTCTGGTACCACCACTCTTATTTATTTATTTATTTTGAGACAGAGTCTCACGTGTCACCCAGGCTGAAGTGCAGTGGCACGATCTCAGCTCACTGCAACCTGTGTCTCCAGGGCTCAAGTGATCCTCCTACCTCAGCCCTTCTGGACCACAGGCACCTGCCACCACACCCAGCTAAATTTTTTTTTTCTCTTTTTTTGTGGTAAAGACAGGGTTTCACCATGTTGCTGAGGCTGGTCTTGAACTCCTGAGCTCAAGCAATTCATCTACCTAGGCCCCCCCAGAGTGCTAGAATTATAGGCATGAGTCACGGCACCTAGCCCACCCCCCGTTTTTAAATCTTTATTGTTTTGCAATAAAATTTGGAGAAAAAACAGTAGCGGTAGAGAGAATTTTCTTCTAAATTTATCTAGAGAATAAACATACAGCAAGAAGCTAATCCAAACCAAGCTTTCCTTTTTTTTTTTTTTTTTTAAACTTCTAGACTAGTTTTGGAGTATAAAATCCCTATCAGAAGAACTCATGTAGTTAAAAGAAAATGTTCCATCCCCATAAAGAAGCTTTCGAAAAGGTATACCAGATTTCATCATTTCCAACAATACTTTACCTTATTCACTGCTCACCAAATGACAATGGCTCTTAACTCTATTCTGGCTGTAAAGTTGGTAATATGATTCTAGAAGGATATACTCTAATTTGTTAAAAGTATATGGATACCTGAAATACTTCATCAACAGTGACAGAAGTCTATTTGAGAAGCTATCAGAAAGAAATATGATGACCGAAGTTCACACTGTTGTGCCCCTTATTCACTTAGAATTGTGACTTAGTAAAGAAAGACATGACTTACACCAACCCAAAAAACATTTGCTCAAAAAATTGTGTTAAGATTCCAAGGGAGATCATTAACTTATTAAAGAAATCAAAACACATACACACAAAACTTTTAGAAATACTCATTTGTTTTCCAGTTACATAGATCTTCTACTCATTGCAGCTCAAATAAATGCCTGTATTTGCTACTACACACTACCATATGTACCTACACAGAGCAATAACTTAATTTGTCATGTCATAATTAAGAATAAGCTGCTGGCTGGATGTGGTAGCTCACGCCTGTAATCCCGCACTTTGGGAGCTGAGGTGGGTGGATTGTTTGAGCTCAGGAGTTCAGGACCAGTGAAAGTCTATCTCTACCAATACAAAAAAACTAGCCAGGTACAGTGGTGTGCACCTGTAGTCCCAGCTACCCAGGAGGTTGAGGTGGGAGGATTGCTCGAGCCCAGGAGGTGGAGGCTGCAGTGAGCCAAGATCACACCACTGCATTCCAGCCTGGGTAACAGAGTGAGACCCTGTCTTAAAAAAAAAAAAAAAGGGTGGGGGGAAGACAAAGCTGCTATTTTTGCTATTTTTTCTTTTCAGATAAGCTTTATGATGACTACATTTTGAAAACAGATATTCTAAGCATAATCTGTTTATTTTAATGTCTTTATAATATCAAGCACAAGGGTCTGCATTTCCAGTTGTCAAACTTTTCTGTTTTGCAATGACTAACAATTTTGGCCATGGAAACGTTCCCAAGAAAAATGCATTTATGCCAAATTGTAGATAATATTCTTTTAAGTTTCTGAAGCATCAATCTGTTTGATTAGAGGCTTGACTTTCTTTCAGAAGGGAAAAAAAGAAACACATATTCCATATTTATACATGCTTCTATATGCTCCCAACAATCACCTGAAAAAAACAGAACCCTACATTGTCAGAATTAGAATTTAACATGAAAGTTTAAGATACAGAATAGAAAAATATCTGATTTCCAAAACTAAAAAATCAGGTCATGATATTTGAGCACTTTAAGATTTACAGAAAGCTTTTATCTACCCAGTGTTTCATACTGTTTATTACCATGCTTTGGAAAATTTCTGGTATCTCAGAAGTTTTATGTTAGAAGATACTCTGAGCTATAGGTGCTTTTATATTTGATCCTAAAATTGATCCAGAGCAAAGGACATCCCTGCAATTTAAAAATATCCAGTGAGCCCTTGCCTTTACCTTCTCTACCCACTGGATTTGGAAATAATCAAAGAAGGGTACCTGAGTCAAAAGATTTTCCAAAACTGGCTGGACTGATTACCTAACGGCATATGCCGAACTGAATAGCTACATTAAAAGGTCCAGATATGGGTTTGGGCACAGTGGCTCACGCCTGCAACCCCAGCACTTTCGGAGGCTGAGGTGGGCAGATCGCTTAAACCCAGGAGTTTGAGACCAGCCTGGGCAACATAGGGAAACTCCATCTCTACAAAAAAATAGAAAAATTAGCTGGGCGTGGTGGTATGTGCCTGTGGTCCCAGCTATTCAGGAGGCTGGGGCAGGAGGATCACTTGTGCCTGGGAGGTATAAGCTGCAGTAAGCCACGATCATGCCACTGCACTCCAGCCTAGGTGACAAAGTGAGACCCTGTCTCAAAAAAAAAAAAAAAAAAAGGTCTGATATGGATATGAGTCCTTGGACATTTTTCCTTAGTGGAACTGAGTGAGCCATGTTAAAGGTACATGCTCACTTGATCATGACATTCCCTCATTATCATCCCTCAGACGACTGACCACATTAGGAACAAAGTCCAAGGCCAAGCTCATTAAGAATGTATTCATGTAAAATTAATCACAATGGATTTTTTTATAAAAAAGAAAGAAAATCACACTCTAACGAATCAAGTTAATCAGATTTTTTTTAAGGCTATAATCCAAAATGATGTCTACCACACCTTTATTTGTGTTTTAAACAAGTAACTTCCTTAAAAACAAAACAAAAGAATTCTTTCTGGCCTGTCAGACAGGAAGGCTCCTGCCCAAGGTCCACTGAGGTCTAGACCACTGGTAAAATCCAGAGTCATAAGAGCCTGTGCTTTTGAGCTGGGACAGGGCAGGCCAAGGGCAGAGTCTTCATTTGAGTAATCCACTTTATAGACACAACCAGTCCCTTATAAGACTTCAGTGTCCCTAAGTAATCTAAGTGAACACATTTAACAGGACACCAAAATGTAGCTTGTTTCCTATTCTGGAGTAACTTGAAGCAGCAATAAGAGTAGGTACCAAAACATCTATGATCATTCTGGTCCTTGGTAGGAATACAATCACTTATGAACACTGGGAAAACAGCTCTATGTCAAGAAAATGTTTTCTTCCTGTAGCACACCTGTATGCCAGGGTATTATCAATAAACTTAGGGTCATCATTTTATACCTCTTCATTGCTCAAAATGGTCTGAGATGCTACAGTATGGTATACATACTGTAATACAACAAGCAGATAATTCAAGCCAACCCAATGGGGCCAATTGAAGAGGGAAGGATTCTGCAGTTTATATAAACTCCCAGGAAATCAGATGTAACAAATTCAAGTTTCTGAATAAATACAACGCTGATACTCCCACAGGAAAAACACATGCCAATTAGAGGTCCCTCCTGTATTTGTGGCACATAATTGGCCTGGGGCTGTTTGCTCCATTGCCTCCAATTGGAGTCTTACCCAGGAAGGCTCCTTGGAAGCAATGCAAAATTTGGAATTTCTGGCAGTACAGAACTACAGCAAACTTCCTGGTAGAAGTGCAATGAATTTGTCTATCTAATAGTCACGCCCAGAAAAACAGTAAGACAGCACACACAAGAACAAAATTACTATTATTCCAGACGTGCATTGCAAAGTGATGTTCACGTGTGTTGTGTATTGACATCTAGCTAAGGAAGGTCAATAACCTATGTAATTCTTACAACTCAAAAACCTTTGTACTCAATGTGAATCAAACTTCCGTACTGAAGGAAAAAAATTGAAAGGTAGAAAAAGAAAAAGATATTTGTCCTTGTGTCAAGTTGCTAAATACAGTACAAACTACTTCCATTGGAAAGGAGGCTAAGAAGAGATGGGTTTTTTTAAAATGACTGTTTAAAGTTGTACTTATAACACATGTTCTTTGTAAAAAGATTAGACAATATAAGAAGACAAAAATGAAAATAAAACCAAGAGTCATGGGCAGTCCTATGAATCATAAATATTTTGATATATATTTTTATTGTTATTTATTTTCCTGAGACAGGGTCTTGCTATGTTGCCCAGTCTGGTCTCAAACTCCTGGGCTCAACTGGTCCTCCCAGCACAGCCTCCTAAGTGGGATTACAATTGCCCAACACCCAGCTATTCTGGTGTATACAGTTGTAGACTTTTTTCCCCCTAGAAAAGTAAAGATTTTTACCAATTTGTGGTAAACCTACCAATCTGTGCTACAGTTAGGTTTCTTCTCACTGGTATATACAGGAACAGCTATTTCCTTTTAGAAGTCTGTGTGCCTACCTTTATTAACTCTATCTTAACTGTGCAAATCTTAACTGTACTAGCCTATTACTAAATTTTCCTATACTCATTGAATAATCTAGTTTATTTTTACTATTTCATAAAGTTCCCACAGTCAAAATTCTGTGCTGGCTACCTGGTTTATTTTAGAACCAGTAATGAAGTATTGCGACTTTAGTTCCAAATACACATATAAAAAGGACTAATGTAATTTTTTCTTTTTTTTTTTTTTTTATCAAGACAGATTAAATACTTTTGCTTTTATGCCTCCTCTCGTTCCCCAAGTTATATTTGCTTCTTTAACTAAATAATCTAGTTTTAAGACTAACTTCTTATTTAGTCAATGGTCTTTTTTTTGAGACAGGGTCTCACTCTGTCACCCAGCTGGAGTACAGTGGTGGCATCTCAGCTCACTGCAACCTCTGCCTCCCAGGCACAAACGATCCTCTCACCTCAGCCTTCCAAGTAGCTGAGACTACAGGTACATGCCACCACGCCTGGCTAATTTTTGTATTTTTTGTAGAGACAGGGTTTCACCATGTTGACAGGCTGTTCTTGAACTTCTGGCCTCTACCCGCCTAAGCCTCCCAAAGTGCTGGGATTATAGGAATGAGCCACCACGCCCAGTCTAATCAACCGACCTTTAACTCACAGCACAGCGAGGCATTTTAAGCACTTGTTGAGAGACATATAAGAAAATTCATATGTAGAACTAGTTGATCTGAGTAAACAGACTGTGTCCAAAAGACAAGGATGCCTTACCTTATCTGCATAAATTGGAATATCATGAAATGGAGATATATATTGTCCTTTCTCATTTTCTGCAAAATAAATTAGAAAAAGTTATTACTGTAATTAATTGTAGTGCTAAATGCACATAGTACACATTTTTTTTTCTGAGACAGGGTCTCTTACTCTGTCACCCAGGAGGGTGTACAATGGTGTGATCTTGGCTCACTGCTACCTCTGCTTCCCTCTTGAAGGCTCAAGTGATCCTCCAGCCTCAGCCTCCTGAGTAGCTGGAGTAGCTGGAACTACAGGCATGAGCCACTACGCCTGCATAATTTTTGTATCTTTTGTAGGGAGGTCGTGTTGCCATGTTCCCCAGGCTGGTCTCCAACTCCTGAGCTCAAAGCAGTCTGTCCACCTCGGCCTCCCAAAGGGCCGGAATTACAGGGGTGAGCCACTGCACCCGACCAATACACATTTTTTTTTTTTTTTTTGCAACAATTCATCTTTATTTCTTATTTTCCTCTGGGCGTGCAGAATCTGATATATTTCACCCCAGGTATATTTGGGATAGTTGGCTCTTCACTGGGTCAGGATGGCTGGGTGCCTTCTCCCCTGGCACGGTTCTCTTCTCTGCAGGGTGAAGGGCAGGGACCTTAGTAGAACCTCGCAATGCCAGCCACAGTGGCAGACCCAGTGGAGCCCAGGATGAATTTGGTCAACCCGGAGAGTCCAGTTCCTCCCAGTGACTGCAGAGTGGCCACAAGGCTGCCCGGGGCAACTCCACCCCCATTGGCAATGGCTGCTGCGGACATCCTCTTGGCTGCTATGGAGGACGAGGTGATTCCCGTCGCAGTGAAGCCCATGGCACTGAGCACCATGGGCACAGCCTCCACGGCCACAACTCCTCCAATCACGACTACTGTAGCAATCCTCGTCAGGGGCAAGACTACGGCACAGCTAGAGGCCACCCTGGCCACTTTGGCCACACCGGTCACTGCTGATGAGGTGAAAGCTGAGGCCACCATGCCTGCTGGGGTTAATTCCCTGGCCCAGAGAAGGAGAGTTCCTGAGAATGTGAAGCTGACCCCACCATCTTAAGCTCGGATGTGTTCCACCAGTACATATTTTTAAACCAAGATATTATTCTCACACTAAGCTGGGCGCAGTGGCTCACGCCTGTAATCCCAGCACTCTGGGAGGCCGAGGCGGGCGGATCATGAGGTCAGGAGTTCAAGACCAGCCTGACCAAAATGGTGAAACCCCGTCTCTACTAAAAATACAAAAATTAGCCAGGCGTGGTGGCAAGTGCCTGTAATCCCAGCTACTGGGGAGGCTGAGGCAGGAGAATCACTTGAACCCGGGAGGCTGAAGTTGCAGTGAACCGAGATCACGCCACTGCACTCCCGTCTGGGCAACAGATCGAGACTTTGTTTCAAAACACAAACAATAAAACATAAAAGTCCTTTTAGGGTCAATTGTGACTTTGCAGTCTGTCCAGTCCTCTATCAGTTTTAGAGAAATTGACAAATGTAATATTATAAAGCTAAAAAAAAGTTTATTTCTATTAAAGAAGGATAAAGCACTTAAAATTTGATAACTATATAGTGGGTTCTAATTATTAGTATTTCTTTTTTTTTTTTTTTTTGAGAGGGAGTCTCGCTCTGTCGCCCAGGCTGGGATGCAGTGGCCGGATCTCAGCTCACTGCAAGCTCCGCCTCCCGGGTTTACGCCATTCTCCTGCCTCAGCCTCCCAAGTAGCTGGGACTACAGGCGCCCGCCACCTCGCCCGGCTAGTTATTTTTTGTATTTTTTAGTTGAGATGGGGTTTCACCTTGTTAGCCAGGATGGTCTCGATCTCCTGACCTCGTGATCCGCCCGTCTCGGCCTCCCAAAGTGCTGGGATTACAGGCTTGAGCCACCGCGCCCGGCCTAGTATTTCTTAAGTTCCAGAGAGTTCCACTTGACAAAAACAGTTACTTCAGCTAGTGCCAAATTCTAGAAGTAGCTTTGGTCTCCCATAACGGAAGATATATATAACATATATATTATATATAGAGAGAGAAAATATTAATTGCAAATAACCTAAGTAAAAGCAGTGTATTTATTCTGCATATATAGCTTGAAGATCCACCCCTCACCTTCAAACCAGTCACCTCTGTAAGCCCTTCCTACAGAGAAATTCTGGAGCCAACACTATTTCCAGAAAAATAGTTCCATGAATTATTAGTCAAAAGTTACTGCACTGCCCTTGTTGCTTAATTGCAAAATTAAATAAAATGGGGGGGGGGGTAGTTCTCACGCTCCCTGGATTTTATCTGATAGTTAACCTTCGGCTAGATGTTTGCTTTACGGTTCACTTTCCTTTTCCTCCCGCACCAGGCTACTTTTTGCTAGGAGCTTTGTTCCTTCAATGCCTATTCCCATTCGTCCCCTCTACTCCCCGCTTCCCTGTCCTTCATACACCAACTCAGAGTTCGAGGCACCTGCCCATTTCCTTCCAAATAAAACTGTAAAGAGATTAAAATAGAAGCGCTTGTGGTGACACATTTACGAACGCCTCCGTTATCGCCCATAATCTACTCCTAGTAGATGGGGGTGGGGGCAGTAAGAGGATAAAGAGAAACCCCAAGTAGCTTTCCTCCACCTACAAGGCCAAAAAAAAGGTGGTGCCCTAAGGAGCGTGGAGGGCGCCAGCCTGCAGCCTCCCGGTTTCCCCGTGCAGCCCTAGGTACAGGACCCGGGGTAGGTACCCCCTAGACGCCGAATCCTGCAAAGGTAAAAACTTGGCACTTTCTCAGTCATTCTTCCAGATTGACGTCATCTGTTTGATTTGAGAGGAATAGCTTTCTGTTTCATAAGGATTCCCAGCATCGGCGCTGAGGGAACACAGGCGGCGGAGAGGCAGGAGCGCTACCGGGACCCCGGAGGACCGGTCCAGCGCCTTCACAGAGGCTCCCGATCCGGGCCTCAGTTTCCCCTTCTGTAAAATGAGGGGGTGGACTTGGCTCCGCTCAGCGCCCATAATCTGAGCTACGGCGGCGGAATTAAGGTCTTTAGGAAGTCACTGCCCCCCCTCGGAGTCGCCGTTCCTCCAAACTGAGCAATCCTCTTACGGGGATTATGCTACCTCCAGGCACCTTTCTAGAGTGGGTCTGTGATTTCCTTTTCCCATCAGACCCTGTCCGAGTCGGACACATGCAAAACTAGCTGGGCCCAGGTTCGGGTACCCCGGGGCGTGAGAAAGGGACCATCGCCGTTCAGCGGGGAGGGATGGCCGGAGGCGACCCCCGCTGCCCCGACCGGCGGCGGCAAGTGTGCAATGTGAGGGCCGGCCAGGCCCCACAGCGCGTCGGAGACTTGGGGCCAAAGGCGGGCCGCACCCTCCCGAGGAGGTGAGGCCCGGGAATGAATGGGCGGACGGGCGCGGAGGGGCCGGGGGCCGCAGACACTCACTGAGGAATACTCGGTACTCCAGGGAGAAGGGAGCGGCGCGCTCCTCGGTACTGAAGCCGCTCATGGTGCCGGAGTCCAGCCGCCGCAGCTGCCACAGAGCCACCAGCCCGCACGCGGCGCCGACAGACAAGCAGACAGCCCCGCGCCTGCGCACTACGAGTACTGGCCGGGTGGGCGGGGCGGGGAGCGCCTTTAACACTGCTCCGCTAGCGTTCCCAGCCCCGCCGGGCCAACCCCGTGCGCAGGCGCACTCCGCACTCCCGAGCCCCGCCCCTCGGGCCCAGCCTCTGCGTTGGCAGCCGGGGATCAGAGCCTGGGCCACGTGGCTGCCGCCGGCGCTGGCTCTATTCCTTCGGCCTTGGGCTCTGACCCGGGAGGGCAAATGCGCAGGCCCTAAGCTTGGACTGGCTAGGAGTTGACCGCCGACCACGCACACAGGGAACTCACCTTTGATTCTCACACACTCCTCCCCGCAGACCTATTCCTTATCTCAAAAGGCGTTGATAAGTCATCTGCTTCCCCAGACAGGCCCTGCTTGCGGTCTTAAAGGTGAGAATTTTTCTGATCCGTCTTAACAAAGTTGAGCCGTATTACCGACACCCCTAGTGGCTACCAGTAAGGTACTCGCTCCTCCACTTTCTATAACCTCTCTGACTCCGTTGCTTATCTGGGAAGTGAAGATAGTAATAGTAACTATTTCATGAGTTACTGGGATGATTACCCGAGTTAATACACTTCAAAGGCTTGGAGCAGAGCCTGGGTCTTTGTAAACACTCTGGAAGTTGTTACTGTCACCCTCCCCAGGGGGTAGATTTACTACCCCCTTTCCCCTACCCGCCCCCCCCCCCCCACCACCTTACTTAACCCATCTGGGTCCCCAGGGGCCTCAGATGGAAGCATTGGGAAGGTCCAGGCGTGAGCTAGAGTCGCGGGAAGGATTGCTCTTAGGGATAGGCTCCTCTGAGCTTGTTTTCCTGTTTATATTTCATCATGTCAGGCCAGACCCCAAAAACTAAAGTCTGATAGAGGCAATGGGCAAATATTTGCATCACTTACCTACCTCCCCAGGCATACATGTTAAAGAAAAAAAGTATATCCAAAATCCTCAATTTAATTAGGAAATTATTATTTACATTTCAAAGAATGCCTAGTTTTATTTGTTAAAAAATTTTCATGGCCAGGATTTATTTAAATAACTGTTTTTCTAGAGCATTAAAGATAATGTGTCTTAAGGACATTTTGAATTAAACTCTTCTTTTCAAAACAATGTCTACTGTAAAAAATGAATATGAAATGAAAACCTAATAAGATCTCCAGTTAGTTATAGTGTCCCCCCTCCCTTTGTCTCTGTCCAACTCCCAAACCCCACTGACACCCATTAATTTTCAGAAGGCTGTGATTCACTGATTTTTTTGAACATTACACCACACTGTTTTACTGCAGTTAGAACAAAAGGGCAGGAAAAAAAAAACAGTGAAGCAATAGTTTAGTCACTAATTAGAGTCAAGGCCAGGCATGGTGACTTACGCTTTCAATCCCAGTGCTTTGGGAGGCCGAGGTGGACAGATTACCTAAGGTCAGGAGTTCGAAACCAGCCTGACCAACACAGTGAAATCCTGTCCCTAATAAAAATACAAAAAATAGCTGGGCGTGGTGGCATGCGCCTGTAACCCAACTACTCGGGAGACTGAGGCAGGAGAACACTTGATCCCAGGAGGCGGAGGTTGCAGTGAGCTGAGATCATGCCAGTGCATTCCAGCGTGGGTGACAGAGCGAGACTCTGTTTCAAAAAAGAACAAAAAAGTAGGATCAAGTTCAGAGAATATTTTAAGGGGGATGCTCTTTTGATTGGACTGCTCTATCACTTTTCTGCCTTTGAGCAGATGGAACCAATTTTCTTGGAAATACCCAGACTCTCATCTGTGACTGACTTAAGAAGACAGCAGTGATGCAATAATAATGTTCTACATACACTTTCCCTTTGCCTCCTGCCAGCTCACAGCAAGCTAATAAAGTCTCACTGACCTCCGAACTTGCACACTGGCTCTTGTTTCATCGAGTGTATTCAGAGAGCCAGTCAGTACCAGCTCTGGTAAAACACCCAGCCGTGGTGCATTGTAACTTTCCTTTGCAGTCAAGTGTAGTGAGCCCATAGGCCCAAAAGGACCTTGGTCTACTATGTCTCCCTAGGGCCTAGCACAGTACACAGCCTAGAGTAGATGTTTACTGAATCTTTGCTGGACAAATGGATAGAGGAATTAATGAAAAGGTGAAGAATACCTTCTTAAGTACATTAGTTTGACAAAGAAGGAGTCCATCTCTTCTCAAATATTATCTTTCTCAGTGACCAAATCTAGTGGCACTTTCCAGTCCATATCCTGTCCCCTTTGCTCTGGGTGACCCTATTGGGTGTCTCTAATTTCCTTCTTTGGCTTGCAACTACACTCTCTTTTTTTTTTTTTTTTTTTCTTTTTTGAGACAGAGTCTCACTCTGTCACCCAAGCTAGAGTACAGTGGTGTGATTTCGGCTCACTGCAACCTCTACCTCTTAGGTTCAAGTGATTCTTGTACCTCAGCCTCCTGAGTAGCTGGGATCACAGGCATGCACCACCACGCCTGGCTAATTGTAGTATTTTTATTAGAGATGGGGTTTTGTCATGTTGGCCAGGCTAGCCTCGAACTCCTGGCCTCAAATGATTTGCCCATCTCAGCCTCCCAGAATGTTGGGATTACAGGTGTGAGCCACAGTGCCAGGCCATGACTGCATTCTCTTTTCGTGTTCTTCCTACTTTTTTTTTTTTTTTTTTTTTGAGACACAGTCTTGCCTTGTCACCCAGGCTGGAGTGCAATGGCACGATCTCGGCTCACTGCAACCTCTGCCTCCCGGGTTCAAGCAATTCTCCCGCCTCAGCCTCCCGAGTAGCTGGGATTACAGGGGTGTGCCAACACGCCCGGCTAATTTTTGGTACCTTTAGTAGAGATGGGGTTTCACCATGTTGGCCAGACTGGTCTCAAAATCCTGACCTCATGATCCGCCTGCCTCGGCCTCCCAAAGTGCTGGGATTACAGGCGTGAGCCACCATGCCTGGCCTGTTCCTACTTCTTTGCTACTCATTTCTCATTCTCCCTCTCAGTCTTCTTCATTTCATCGTCTTAATCATCATTGTCTTTCTTATTTCTCATGTTCTCTCTCTCTCTCTAGAGAGATACTCTCTGTCTAGATTATCTCATGTATATTTTGGTGTCAACTACCAACTAGAAGTCCTATAACATGAAAACTTTCAAATCTATAACTAAGTCTTTTTTTTTTTTTTTTTTTGAGACGGAGTCTCACACTGTCACCCAGGCTGGAGTGCAGTGGCCGGATCTCAGCTCACTGCAAGCTCCGCCTCCCGGGTTTGCACCATTCTCCTGCCTCAGCCTCCCAAGTAGCTGGGACTACAGGCGCCCGCCACTTCGCCCGGCTAGTTTTTGTATTTTTTAGTAGAGACGGGGTTTCATTGTGTTAGCCAGGATGGTCTCGATCTCCTGACCTCGTGATCCGCCCGTCTCGGCCTCCCAAAGTGCTGGGATTACAGGCTTGAGCCACCGCGCCCGGCCACTAAGTCTTTTTTAACACTTGCTGTGGTCATGCTCTGTGATAGGTGGGTAGGGATGTAGCCCTACTAGGCCTTATAGTCAGAACTTAGAGTCTAGAGGACAGACAGACTTCAACAGATAATTATAATCAATTTGGGTGAGTAGAGTGATATAGAAAGTACAGGGCATTACATTATGGGAACAGAAAACCTCTTCAAGGAAGTGACCTGTAACCTGCAATCTGAATGAGATGGGATTAATAAGGTGAAGGGGACAAGGCCAAAGCCAGAAAACGGTTAGGTGAGACTAGGCCAGGCACGGTGGCTCACGCCTGTAATCCCAACACTTTGGGAGGCCGAGGCCAGCAGATCATGAGGTCAGGAGTTTAAGACCAGCCTGACCAACATGGTGAAACCCCGTCTCTATTTTAAAAATACAAAAATAAACTGGACGTGGTGGCGCGCACCTGTAATCCCAGCTACTCAGGAGGCTGAGGCAGGAGAATCTCTTGAACCCAGAAGGTTTGAGATTGCACCACTGCACTGCAGCCTGGCGACAAAGCGAGACTCCATCTCAAAAAAAAAAAAAAAAAAAAAAAACGAGGTGAGACTAGAGAAATAGGGCCAAACGCTAGAAAGCCTTGGAAGGCATTATATGAGGATTGAACTTTCTCCCAAGAGCAATGGGAAACTTAAGAAGGGTTTTTAATGGGAAAATAACATGATCAGAATTGCATTAAGAAAAGGTACTATCAGCAGCTTAGAACTTGGATTGAGGTTTAATAAGACTAGAGGCAGGGAGACCAATGCAGTCCACTGCAGGGCCCCAGATGAAAGATGGTGGTGGTTTCCTGAACTTTGGGTGGCAAAAGAGAAGGCTGATTACAGAGCTGTGTTCAAGGTAGAATCAGTAGAATTATTGATTGAATAGCGTGGAAGAGGAGAGAGGTGGAGATTTGAGGATGAGTCCCAGGTTTCTGGCTACAAGAACTGGTTGAGTTGAATGGTGTGTCATTTACTGAGAGAGTCTGGGTGAAATGGTGGGTATTATACCAAACACTGCTAGCTCCCTACCCAATGGCCATATTACCTTCTCTTTTCTAGCAGAATCCTGATTTTGTTCAAGAGACTGGGTGTGGTGGCTCACGCCTGTAATCCCAGCACTTTAGGAGGCTGAGGAGGACGGATCACCTCAGGTCAGGAGTTCAAGACTAACCTGCCCAACATGGCGAAATCCTGTCTTTACTAAAAATACAAAAATTAGTTGGGCGTGTTGGCACGTGTCTGTAATCCCAGCTACTCAGGAGGCTGAGGCAGGAGAATCGCTTGAACCCAGGAGGCAGAGGTTGCAGTGAGCCGAGATAGAGAGATATATATATACGCCACTGCACTCTAGCCTAGGCAACAAGAGCAAAACCTCTGTCTCAAAAAATACATAAAATAAAATAAAAAGAAGCTACTGTCTTGTGCACACCTTTGCCTCAGGGCAGCCAGCCATTCCTTCATCTTCATGAAGTGAGATTTTTTTTTTTTTTTTTGAGACTGAGTCTCCCTCTATCACCAGGTTGGAGTGCGGTGGTGCGATCTCAGCTCACTGCAACCTCTGCCCTCCTGGGTTCAAGTGATTCTCTTGCCTCAGCCTCCCGAGTAGCTGGGATTACAGGCACTTGCCACCATGCCTGGCTAATTTTTGTATTTTTAGTAGAGACGGGGTTTCACCATGTTGTCCAGGCTGGTCTTGAACTCCTGACCTCTGGTGATCCACCTGCTTTGGCCTCCCAAAGTGCTGGGATTATAGGTGTGAGCCACTGTGCCTGGCCTCCACTTTGATTTTTAAACTTGAAGGGATGCGATGTGGACAGTCCTTAGGTTTCCTAAAGAATACTGAGGAAGTTTTAAAATTACTTTTTGGCTATAGTTAGGCCTTTAGAATATATTAGTAATATATATCTAGAATATAATAGAAATTATTTGTGAAGGTATTTGTTGCAACTTGATTATCCTTAAAGAAAGTCATAATCTAAGATGGCTGGCTCTGTCTTCCTGGAACGCCACTTTTAGCAACATTGTTTATAATTTAGTAAGCGGTCCTCTCCCTTCCTCCCAAGTACTTCATAATGGTTGTGTAAACTGTTAACTGATGTAAGATCAGTCCAAAACAATTTAATCACCCAAAACAATTGAATCGCCTTTTGTGTCCTGGGTAGTCTCTGCTCTCAGTATAGAAATTAGTACTTCAGATGCCTACGGAGTGCATAGGATGTAAACCCAGCCTAGCCTGGGAGTAAATTCAGAAGTGAAGTATACAACCAGTTTTTCTAGTGTGAGAATTTTTAAACAATAAATTTTTTTTTGAGACGGAGTCTCGCTCTGTCACCCAGGCTGGAGTGCAACGGCTCAATCTCGGCTCACTGCATCCTCCGCCTCCCAGGTTCAAGCAATTCTCCTGCCTCAGCTTCCCGAGTAGCTGGGATTACAGGCATGCGCCACCATGCCCAACTAATTTTTGTATTCTTAGTAGAGACAGGGTTTCACCATGTTGACCAGGATGGTCTCAATCTCTTGACCTCGTGACCTGCCCACCTCAGCCTCCCAAAGTGCTGAGATTATAGGCATGAGCCACCACGCCCAGCCAAGGAATGAGTTTTAAATGAGCAAAGACAATCATGACTGCCAGTGACTTTTTTCAGTCATGTAAATGTGATACAGTACTGTCCAATGGGTTGAAGGGAAGGCTGCTAGAGGGTTTCTGGAACATTTTTCCTTTATCTTAAGAAGAGTATAGTTCCACATGCTTGTTTGAAGTCACAGAGATTTGGGAGCTGTTTGTTACAGCAGCATAATCTAGGAAGAGCTGATTAATACAAATGGCTAACAGTGCTGCAGTTTTCTTATGAGATCTCCACCATGAGGAGAGTTTGCCTGGGAACCAAGCTGCCATGCAGAAATCAGCAAAACAGAAAGATGGAAATAACTTGTGTTCTTAAGATATTATTGGCTGGACACAATGGCTCACGCCTGTAATCCCAGCACTTTGGGAGGCCGAGGCAGGCGGATCATGAGATCAGGAGATCGAGATCATCCTGGCTAACACGGTGAAACCCCGTCTCTACTAAAAATACCAAAAAAAAAAAAAAAAAAAAAAAAAAAATTAGCCGGGCATGGTGGCAGGCACCTGTAGTCCCAGCCACTCGGGAGGCTGAGGCAGGATAATGGTGTGAGCCCAGGAGGCAGAACTTGCAGTGAGCTGAGATCACTCCACTGCACTCCAGCCCGAGCGGCAGGGCAAGACCCCATCTCAAAAAAAAATATATATATATATATATTTTTTTTTTTGAGCTACTGATTTAACTAACCCCGAACTACTTTGCCTCTGAACTTCTTGTCTCATTAGATAATAAATTCCTTGCAGTTTAAACCGTTAAATGGAAAGTTTCTATGACTTGAAACCAAAAATGTCTTGGCTAAGGCAGACTGGTAGCTTGAAAAAGGAGCGAAATTCTGACACATGCTACAACAAGAATGTAACTTGAAGACATGAACCTTCGCCATGTTGGCCTGGCTGGTCTCGAACTCCTGGCCTCAAATGATCCACCCACCTCGGCCTCCCAAAGTGCTAGGATTACAGGTGTGAGCCACTGCGCCCGGCCAAGACTACATTCTCTTCTCATGTTCTTCCTACTTCTTTGCTACTCATATCTCATTCTCCCTCTCAGCCTTCTTCATTTCATCGTCTTAATCATCATTGTCTTTCTTATTTCTCATGTTCTCTCTCTCTCTAGAGAGATACTCTCTGTCTACATTATCTCATGTATATCTTTGGTGTCAGCTACCACCTGGAAGTCCTATAACATGAAAACTTTCAAATTTATATTGAAATCTATTGTTATGTTCAGTGAAATAAGCCAAATAAGAAAAGGGCCAATAGTGTGTACCTCCACTTATGTGAGGTACCTAGAATAGTGGAATTCACAGAGACAGACAGAAGAGTGGTGGTTGTCAGGGCCTAGAAAGAAGGAGGAAAAAGGAGTTATTGTTTAATGGATGTGGAGTTTCAGTCTGGGGAGATGAAAAAATTCTGGAGGCTGGGTGCCATGGCTCACGCCTGTAACCCAGCACTTTGGGAGGTCGAGGTGGGTGGATCACTTGAGGTCAGGAGTTCAAGACCAGCCTGGCCAACACAGCAAAACCCCATCTCTACTAAAAATACAAAAAATTAGCTGGGCCTTGTAGTATGCACCTGTAGTCCCAACTACTCAGGAGGCTGAGGCAGGAGAATCACTTTAATCCGGGAGGCGGAGGTTGCAGTGAGCTAAGATCGCACCACTGCACTCTAGTCTAGGCAGCAGAGCGAGATTGTCTCAAAAAAAAAAGAAAGAAAAAAGGAAAGAAGTTCTGGAGATGGATGGTGGTGATGGTTGTACAATATGAGTGTTCATGCCACTGAACTGTACATTTAAAAATGGTTTAGATGGTAAAAAACAATTATAAAAGCAGATATATCTTTTTTCCAAACAAACAAAGTTTGAGACATCTGAGATTAAGTTACTCCAAAATTTGTACATAGGATGGTGTATCAGCTAAAGTCAACCAGAGAAACAAAAGCTACTCAAAGTGTTTAAGACAAGAACTTTAAGGCGGGGAGTTGGTCAATAGATAATAAAAGAGTTGAGAAACCAAACAGAGATTGGCAATGGCAAGAAGCCACTATCATCTCTAGGCTGGAGAGATGGGAGCAAGAGGCACAGTCACCCAGAGGGAGGAGTGCAGGGTCTCTGGGTGGAGCTGGCAGCACAGTGGGCCTGTTTATCTGTACAGAGTTGCTGCTGGAGATGCTGCCTGAGGTAGAAAAGGAAGGGAGACACACCCCTTCCCTTCCTCAACCACTCCTCCAATCTCCTGTCTGTGTCTCCATTGACTGGGCCCAAATGGTAAGCCAGCTTTAGTTAGTCAGTTTTTACCTGTTTATGCTGCTGTAACAAACAATATAAAAAATCTCATTTGCTTATGAGAATGAACACGTATTTCTTGTTTGGGTTCCATGGTGGTGACAACGGGTCAGCTGTGGTTCTGCCCCATCTGCCTTCCTATTTTCAGCTCAGACTGAAGTAGCATCCCCCATCTTGGTCTTGCCGCAGAGGGAAAAAAGAAATGGCAAACCGTACAATGGCTCACAAGCTTTTGCTCAGGAATGGTATATGTCACTTTCACTCATTCTAAGCACAAAGTCCTATGACTTTGGGCATGGACGTATGAATACTCCCCTAGGGGGAACTGCAAATGCGTAACCATGTTTAAGACTGTATAATCCTCCTACAGGGAGAGAAGCAATTAACTAGGAACGATAATACCCTCTATTACAAGTCCACCTTCTTAGTCATAAATGTTCATCTCTCCCTTTTTGCAGGAAAAACACACTCACTCTCCCTAAAGAGTGACACCAAAAGTCTCAAACAATCCTGGTATCAAGTTTAGTATCTCATGATAATTTCAACATTATGTCCAGATACTGCTCCTCGTCATCCAGAGATGTAAGCAAATGTGACCTATCACCCCACATCTATATCTTTTTATTGTTGCTGTTTTTAAGACAGGATCTCACTCTGTCACCTAGACTGGAGTGCAATGGCACAATCTCAGCTTATTGCAGCCTCAACTTCCCAGGCTCAAGTGATCCTCCCACGTCAGCCTCCCAAGTAGCTGGGACCACAGGTGCACGCCACCACACCCAGCTAATCTTTTATAGAGAAAAGGTTTCCCTATCCCACATCTATATCTGACGTGCAATGGTCAAACAAAGACAGAATAAGCACTGAAATTAACACTCCCATTCATAAACAGAAAGAACATCAGTGGTTCTTAGACTTCCAAATCTTTCTGGGTCTAGGAAATGTTCTTTCATTTGGTCCCAGTTCAGCTACCTGGAAGTAGCCCCCTGGTATCATTCTTGAGGGCACTTGGCTTTACCCTCTGCATTATCCTTCTTGGCCATATCTATTATAGAAAATATCCACTCCATGAGGATTGAGTAGCTTTCTCAGCCTCCTTCCTGCCCACAGAAACTTCAGAGCCCAAAGGTTTTTCCCCAACAGTCATAGTCCCTTTTAAGCCAGGCTGGTGTGTCTTTGGCTTCACAATGTCCTTGAAAGCTTTGATAGTGCTTTACCTGTCTGATTCTAGTCAGCACTGTGTGTCAATCACCACACCTATAATTCTTTGCTTTCTGGGCATAATTACTAAGGTAACTTGAACAGGCCTCCATGGGAGAACCATGCCTTTGGTCTGTTTTCCCTGAGCCGTTTTATCCAACAAAGGACTTACTCGGAGGTGTTGCTCAGCCCCTTGGTCTGTCCCAAGGCTAAGTTTTAAGTTGAGACTTAATCAACTTCATGAATCAAAGTATGTCTCAATATCTACCTTTATTGTTTGGAGATGAACAACAGTTGCATCTATCAACCCTGGAACTTCTGGATTCTCTCTTTTTCCTTTCATCCTTGCTTACAAAACACCAAGTTCTTTTCTGAGTTCATCTATTTATTATAGAATCCTGTCAAGTCCAGCTAAAAGCAACCAAGTCACATTCGTAATAATCTGTTTCCCACCTCTCTGCCTAAAACCACATGCTACTTAGTATATTGCCTGTCTTTCAGGTGATCAAAGGCTACGTTTTCCTTGCTGCCTACCACTGGGCCCCAAAGGCAACAATACACATTTTGGGACAGCATTCTGCTCTTGGTACCAATTGCTCTATTAGTCAGTTTTTCTAGATAATATTGTAATAAACAACCCCTTACCCCAGTTCAAAAGTGAATTCACCATCTCTCCCTTGAGTCTTCTATCTCAGTTAATGATGCAGTATCTGCCCAGTCAGCTAACCTGGAAGTTCCTCTGGGTTCTTCCTGGTTGACCTCTGAGGCAGCCATTGGTGGTACCCACCTAACACCTGTTCACTCTCCCTCCTTTCTAACAGTACTCTGCTCAGAGACATGCATCTACCTACCACCCCTAACTCAGTGCCATCCCCAGCCCCGGACGAGGATCCTGATCAGTCTAAGTTCGTCATAGTTATTTCATTCCCCGTGCCCGTGACTGGTCTGGTCATGGGTATGTGACACAGTTCTGGCCGTAGCAATGTAAGGGGAGTTGTGAGAGAGACTTCTGGGAAAGGATCTCTTGCATCTACGAGAGATACATAGGAGGAGGCCCGCTCTTCTTCTGTTGGACGTTGTCACAGAAATTTGCCAGCCACTGCCTTACAAGCTGGAGGAGAGGTAGACTTAGGTAATATTGATAAATCTACAATGAAGGTGCATAGTGGGAAAACCTTAACTCTTGATGGTGTCATTAAACTGCTGAATTAACAACCCTGGAGCTTCCCTGCCTCAGATCTTGTAACATGAGATAATAAATTGACTTTCTTGTGCTGTCGTGTTTAAACCAGTTAGATTCAGGGTATTCTGTTTCTTGCAGCTGAAAAGCATGCTAATGGATCCAACTTCTCAACAGCCTTTCACCCTTTCCCCAGATTAGTTAACCCAGACTAATTAAATTGGGGATTGACTCTAGGTCCAGGGAGGGCATTGATTTGTCCAAATCATTATAATCTCATCCTCATTAACTGTTCAGAAACCCCATCCCAGAACACGGGATTCAGAATGTGGCATTCCCCTGGCCTTAGGGATGGGTTCAGGAATAGGTACTTCACCTAATAATTTGAGCCATTGAGAGTTTGGCACTGCTTGCTGTTAGAGAAACTCATGATGATAGAGATTCCTGTCCCCTCCCCACTTCTCTGAGTCGATGTAAACAAGGAAGCAAGCAGCTTTGATTGCTAGTGGCCACATTCTACACCCTGAGGGAAACCAGAATGAGGATGCATGCAGGTCACACAGGGTAGATGGAAAAGCAGAGGAATGGAGATGACCTGGGTCCCTGAAGACACTGTTGAGCCCCTGGACCAACCAGTCCTCTGCACTTAGCTGTTATGTGAGTCATTGTATTCTTTTTAGTTTAAGCCAGCTTGAGTCAAGTTTCTGTTACTGGCAACTAAAAGCATCATAGGTGATGAGCCATCCTGCCACATCCTCCCAGGCCAGGGAACATTGAACTGAGCTCTCAAACATCTCTTGAACTTCTTGTTTCTTCTCTATCCCTATTGCCTTAGCCAATCCCAGATTTCTCACCTGAATTCCTGGAAATACCTCTGGCCTTACTGGCCTGCAGCTCCCTTTCCCTTTAGTGTACTCTACGTGCTGCCAACATGAGCTCTAGAAGATGAAGGTCTCTCTGCGTCCCTTTCCTGCTTCAAACCCTCCTCTCTAAGTGGTGGTCCCTAACTCAGTCTCTAAGACTTATTTCAGGCTTCTTATGGGAGCCCTTTTCTGACATCCCTCTGGCTGTTCCCTAACTTTTTTGGCCGACCATGGTACCTGATTGTAGGTTTTTCTCTTTTCTCTCTCTGTTCACTGGACTGTGGAGAGGCCCAATGTTCCCAGACTCAATAGACACTAAGTATGTTGAGTTTGTGTTAACATACTAGAATTAAGTTTCACCTAAACTCACAAATATTTATAAATGTGGAGTTAACAAAACAGGTAATTTGGTGTTGTGTTAAGAACACTGGACTGCCATCCACAAAGCCTAACATGTTGTTTTGCTGTCAACACCTAGGAGCTATGGGGCCCTCAGTAATATGCCTTCACCTCCATGCAACTTAATTCCCCATCCGCAAAGTGGAAATACTGCAGTTATGTTAGTGGTCACATAGCCTACTCTCTACCTTTTTGGAAAGGATCGCTATTTTGCCTGAAAACCTCATTCATAGTGAGGAAGCAAAAGGGAAAAACTACTAATGCAATGGAGAGTAAAAAGTAACTCTTTCATAATGAGTTTATTTTCCATAATTTATAGCATAGGTAACAGAATCATTTTGCAAAGACATGGACTAGAGAAGAATAAAAGAGGCGATCATGATCATTAGAGGTGGCTTCAGAGGACCAAGAGACAGCACTATGGACAAACAAAATGCACTACACAACATACTCCTCCTGGGGGGCAGTCAAAACACAGAAATGTAGATCGCTCAGTCTCTAGAACAGATTAACTTGGCTGTTCTAACTTCCACACAGAAAGGAAGACAGAGAGGGTGGTGATGGGGGGAGAGTGATTACTCCTGAAACAGAGAGTCATTTAATACCACCACTGGCTATGTGACAGATAAACTAATTTGCCCAAATCACTAAGCTTGGGTTTTTCCACCCACATTAATTTGGTTGCTTGCACATGACAACAGCATCATTTGTTGGTGACAGGATTCAAAGACCTAGGCATTGCAGCTAGCAGGAGAACACAAACAACTCAAGGCAGATCGCTACAGCCAGTTCAGCAGCTTTTGCTCCTTCCGTGACCACAGGGCAGGGGAGCCCGTGGCAGCTTTGAGAGCTTGATGTGGTATTGAGTCAAACTAAATTTAAACCTTTTACCTAAACTGCTGGTATTCCTTCTATCCCAAATCTTTGGAAGCCATTGAAAGTGATGCAAATGTGTCTCATGGCCAAAACAGCAGCCTGGAGCCTGTGGCTGGCTGATTTTATTTTTAGGGTTATGGGAGACTTCCATCAAGCCTCTTTTCTGTTATTCTGAACCTCAGTTTCCCAGATATAGGAAGGAGAGACCACAGCAGCTTGGGGAATGGCAAAAACCTGGGCTTTCTGGTCAGATAGACTAAGGTTTGAGTCTCACCTTCAGGACCTCCTAGTTATATAACCTCCAGTAAGTTACTTTATTTCTTGATGAGACTTGCATTTCCAATCTATTGTATGGGAATAACAACAAATACCTTAGTTAATTACTTCATTCATTCAACAGACATTTATTGAGTGCTTCCTATGCACCAGGCAATATCCTAGCTGAATCCACAAAGGTAAGTGAAATAGACATAGTTCCTGTTCTCATGGAGCTTATGGTCCATTGTGATAAATAGATAACAGACACAAAGTAGGTAGTACTATGCCTGGCTGTGTTTTTTGTTTTTTTTTTTTGTTTTTTGTTTTTTTGAGATGGAGTCTCACTCTGTTGCCCAGGCTAGAGTACAGTGGCGCTATCTTGGCTCACTGCAACCTCCGCCTCCCAGGTTCAAGTGATTCCCCTGCCTCAGCCTCCCAAGTAGCTGAGATTACAGGTGCCTGCCACCATGCCTGGCTAATTTTTGTATTTTTAGTAGAGATGGGGTTTCACCATGTTGGCCAGGCTGGTCTCGAACTCCTGACCTCAAGTCATCCACCCACCTTGGCCTCCCAAAGTGCTGCGATTACAGGCATGAGCCTCCATGCCTGGCCAATACCTGACTTTTAATAGACACTGAATACATATTTTGAGTTAACCAGAAATTTAATTATTGAAATTCAATAGCATTTTGATATCTACTAATTCCTTTTTCAGTTATCCCACTCCTCCCTCAGAACCTCTGTACATGATGTTCTCTCTGTCTGGGTTTGTTTTTTCCCCAGCTAGTCACATGGCTCCCTCTCTCACTTCATATCTATACTCAAACGTCACTTCCTCGCAGAGGCCATTCCTAACCATCTGTTCAAATAGCCCTCCTACTTCTATCACACTATATCCTTTTACCTTGCTTTAGACCCATTCTTAATGGATTTAAAAATCATTGGCTGAGCATGGTGGCTCACATCTGTAATTCTAGCACTTTGGGAAGCCGAGGCAGGCAGATCACCTGAAGTCAGGAGTTTGAGACCAGCCTGGCCAACAGATAAAATGCCATCTCTACTAAAAATACAAAAATTAGCTGGGTGTGTTGGCAGGCACCTGTAATCCCAGCTACTCGGGAGGCTAAGGCAGGAGAATTGCTTGAACCCGGGAGGCGGAGGTTGCAGTGAGCCGAAATCACGCCATTGCACTCCAGCCTGCATGACAAAAGTGAGACTGTCTTAAAAAAAAAAAAAAAATTATATTCACAAAAAAATACCCTTTAGTTGGCCGGGCGCGGTGGCTCAAGCCTGTAATCCCAGCACTTTGGGAGGCCGAGACGGGCGGATCACGAGGTCAGGAGATCGAGACCATCCTGGCTAACACGGTGAAACCCCGTCTCTATTAAGAAATACAAAAAACTAGCCAGGCGAGGTGGCGGGCGCCTGTAGTCCCAGCTACTTGGGAGGCTGAGGCCGGAGAATGGCGTGAACCCGGGAGGCGGAGCTTGCAGTGAGCTGAGATCCGGCCACTGCACTCCAGCCTGGGTGACAGAGCCAGACTCCGTCTCAAAAAAAAAAAAAAAAAAAAAAAAATACCCCTTAGATTTCGGGCAAATTTTTGTGCTAAAGTCTCTACAATAAAATCTTATTATTATTATTATTATTATTATTTGAGATGGAGCCTCACTCTGTCACCTAGGCTGGAGTGCAGTGGCGCCATCTTGGCTTACTGCAACTTCTGCCTCCCAGGTTCAAGTGATTCTCCTGTCTCAGCCTCCCAAGTAACTGGGATTACAGGTGCACACCACCACACCTGGCAATTTTTGTGTTTTTGGTAGAGACAGGGTTTCTCCATGTTGACCAGGCTGGTCTTGAACTCCTGACCTCAAGTGATCTGCCCACCTTGGCCTCCCAAAGCGTAGGGATTACAGGCATGAGCCACCACACCCAGCCAAAATCATGTTTTTAAAAGATAGATTTGAAGATACTTTACAATAAAAGATATAAGAATAGCCAATAAACACACAAATATGTGTTTATTGCATCACTAGTCATCAGGGAAATTTTCTTTTCTTTTCTTTCTTTTCTTTTTTTTTTTCTTTGAGGCAGAGTCTTGCTCTGTCACCCAGGCTGGAGTGCAGTGGTACAATTTTGGCTCACTGCATCCTCTGCCTCCTAGGTTGAAGTGATTCTCATGTCTCAGCCTCCCAAGTAGCTGGGACTACAGGTGTGCACCACCATGCCTGTCTAGTTTTTATATTTTTAGTAGAGATGGGGTTTTGCCATGTTGGCCAGGCTAGTCTCAAGCTCCTGACCTCAGGTGATCTACCCACCCCAGCCTCTCAAAGTGCTGGGATTACAGGCGTGAGCCATCACACCTGGCCCAGAAATTTTCAAAAGGCTAATACTGCTAAGTGTTGGCCAGGATGCAGAACACTAGAATACACTGCTGATGGGGTGCATAATGGTACAGCGACTTTGGAAAGCACTTTGGCAGTTTCTTACACAGTTAAATTATATACAGACCATGCAACCTACCAATCTTGATCCTAGGTATCTACCCAAGAAAAATGGAAAACATACATACACATACATATAAGGACTTGTACATGAATGTTTATAGCAGCATTATTCATAATAGCCAAAAACTGGTGATAACCAAATGTCTATCAACTGATGAATGGATAAACAAAATGTGATCTATTCATACAGTGGAATAGTACTCAGCAATCAAAAGGAAAAACTACTGATACATGCTACAGCATGAATGAATCTTGCAAACATCATTTTAAGTGAAAGAAACCAGACTCGACTGCAGACTGATTCCATCTACATGACATTCTGAAATCAGATCATTGTTTTCTGGAATCAGGAGCGTGGGAAAGGATTGACTATAAATTAGTACAAGGAAACATTTTAGGATGATGGAAATATCTTCAGTGTCGCGGGGACATAACTATATACAATTGTTAAAACTCATCAAGCAGTACACTTAAGATGGATGAATTTCTTCATATGCAAGTTCTGCCTCAATAAAGCTGTTCTAAGAATGTTAAATATATTGAGAGATACATGCACAGAAAAGGACTCTATGCTTATCTCCTGTGGTAGGATTTGGGTGCTTTTCGTTTTCTTGTCTTTGCTTATCGAGATCTTGTAAAATTTCCACAATGATTATGTAGAGCTTTTGTAGAGACAGAGAAAAACAACAATAAAATGCCATGATCATAAATAGTTGGGTTATTCAACAAGGAATGTATTGTTCATTCAACATTGTTTGTTGTAATGAAGCCCATTTAGACCGCCTCCTTCTCATCTATCTTTCATCAGTGGCACTTCTGAGGGGTGAGCTGAGGAAACGGGTGCAAAAAGGTACAGAGCTTAATAGCAATGCTTTGTCCATCCAGCCCTGGGCTTGGCTCTCACCTTGCTTTTTGGATGAATACACAGTAGACTAATGATAGGGGGGCTCTCATCTTCCTTTGCCAACTTCACCCTCCATTCCAATGCAAATTAGCTCATGCATCCTCCAGGCCCCAAGAGAGACTCCTCAGCACAGGGCCGGGCAGACTGTGGTTTGTGGGGTCCGGGCCCGGCATCCGCCTCCAGCTCACATTGGTCTGTTGGGTGCTGCCTGGTCTTGGTAAAGTCAAGAGGCCATTCATCACTGGAGACCCACAATGAGGGTGACCACTCATGCTGCACATGGCAGGACAGGACACAGAGTCCCTCCAGGAGGCCCTCTGGGTGGGGATGCTCAGTGTCAACAGGCCTCTGGCCCTTTTCCCCCATCACACATCCCGTTCATCTCCGAACTTTCCGCTTATGAAAGGGCAGTCACCTTAGGAAACCCAGCCAACCTGGAGGTGGAGGATGGCGCGTCAGGAACGGTCCACACCGCCTGCCCTTGGGTGCCTTGGCTGCACAAGGCCCCGTTAAGGTCCAGGTGTCAGAACATAGGAATCCAGTGAGGATAATAAGTCTATAATTATAAAATAGCTTCATAAAAACATCTTGTAGAGGAAACATACAATTTTCTAGCCACTCTAGTCAAGAAGTAAAGCCCAGCAGAATCCCAGAGCAGCTGGGGTGGGCACAGGTAAGTGAGACACATCACAGCTGTCCTGGAAGCCTCTGTTTTGTCACCCATAAATGGTAAGTTGGGAGAGACCCTGGTTCCCAACCTGGGGTATTTGTCCTCAGGATTCACACGGGCACTATTGTCAGGAACTACTTCTAGCATCTAAAAACTCCAACATTATTCACAGTAGCCAAAAGATAGAAACAACCTAAGTGTCCACTGATGGATGAATGAATAAAATGAGGACTATCTAGACAATGGGATATTATTCAGCTTTTAAAGGAAAGAAATTCTGACACATGCCACAACATGGATGAACCTCGAAGACATTATGCGAAGTGAAAGAAGCCAGTCAAAAAGGATAATACTGTACGATTCCTCTTGTATAGAAGTACCTAGAATGGCCAAATTCACAGACAGAAAGTAGAATAGTAGTTACCAGGGGCTAGGAGGAGAGGGGATGGGGTGATACTCTTTATGGATACAGAGTTGCAGTTTGGGATAATAAAAAAGTTCTGAAAATAGATAGTGGTAATGGTTACACAACAATGTGAATATATTTAATTCCAGAACTGTACACTTAAAAATGGCCAAAATGGTAAATTTTGTATTATTTATATTTTATCACATCCACCAAGAAACAAACTCCCTACATACCCACAACGTCTCACTGCTTCATTAAAGCATTAAGTCACACCTGTTATCACTGAGATCTGAATGGGCAGGTATAGCCTAGAAGAAACAAAAACAACAGCAAAATATGTTAATTGTGATCTTCAGTGAGAGTTGAAGGAGTTTTTTGGGCAGTTATAACCTGTCAAAGCATGACATCTTTTGGGGGAGGATAAAGGGGCTGTGATGGAAAGGTTGGCTTGAGTGAGTACCTTGGTATCCGTACCTGCCCCCAGCCCCAAATACTGATTTTGTACTTGGGGAGGCTATGCTAAAGGAGAAACACACCCCATAGGAGACACCAGATGGTGTCTTCAGACAGTTCACACCCAGCCATAGGGATAGGCATTTGGGGTTTGAGATGGCCCTTTCTCTGGCTTACTTTTAGAGCCTGGAGTCAGACTTCTTCACATAAATAGCCCAGAACCAGCTATTTATTCACATAAATAGCCCAGAACTCTCTGGCCTATGTGACACATGACACTGACACAGTACCAGAAATGCATGGCACCAGCTAATACCACTGAGGGGCAGGACGGCATACCCTCTCTGAGACCCTCATCCATCACCCCCAGGACAAAGTCATGATGGCTCTTGGCAGCCTGCTCAGCATGAGGGTAAGAACAACTCAGGCCGGACATCACGAGAGTAAACACAATAGATTTCTTTCCAGACCAAGAGCTTGGGCACCAGGAGGGGCATTCTGGTTCACTGTTAGGCAAAAAACCTTTGGGGAAATTACCACCTCGCCCGTCATGCCCACCTTCCTTGAAAGGCAGCATGCAGGGCGGGAAGAACAATCAGAAGACAAATTTTAATCTAAATCCTGCCCCTCTGTGGCCCTGGGAATTTGGCCCCTTTGAGCTTCAGTCACTTTGTGAAATGACAATAACATTCAATCTCCTTCAACCTCATTACTATGGATTAAATGAGACAGTGTCTGGGGACATGCTTGGAGAATGTATTGTACAACTGCTTGGGAATTGTATTCTGCCCCTGTACCTGGAACTTAGAGTGGAGCAAACAGTAAACATTGTGTATCGGTTAAGGGAACAGAGCCTCAGAGCCCTGACCCCTGGAAAAGTTTCTTTTCTGTTTACTAAATTTCTAGCAACGTCGTGTTTTCTATAGAGGTGGGGGGAAATGTCCAGTTAACTGCAAGATGAAGGGGCCTGTGAAAGGACCCCCCAAGGCAATCCCATGTGCCCCTGTCCCCTGGAAAAAAGCCACATTTCTTCAAGTTGATGCAGGGGTGCTGGGGGAAAGCCAGAGTAAACAGGGCTCTCCTGGTACGTCTTTAGGGCACACAAGTCATTTGTGCTGGGGAAGAGTTTAGTGTGTGTCCTTCAGGAGTCTCCAAAGGGCACGCCGGCTGCAGCTTCGGTTGACCAACTTCTCCCTCCCAGGAAGCAGGGAGGAGAGAGACCTTGGGCAAGGCTTTGTACCTGCAGCCCCAGTGAGCAGTTTCCCAGTGTGGAAAATGCATACCGTGCTTCCTCTTCCTCGTTGTCTGAGTACTTAAAAGGACACCTCCTGTGGCCCTGCAGCATTACAATGTCTGTGGCATTGTAAGTTCTTGCCTGGGTCTGGGAGTCCCTCCTCCGTTCTCTAAGCTCAGATCCAGAGGGCAAGACCTAGAGTGCCCTGCAACTGAGGCAGCCTCCCCAAGGCTCGTTCTGAAGCTGCCAGGCTCTGAGGACAATGGCTTCTTGGAACTTCTTGGAACAAACAAGACAAACCAACACATTAGAGCTAGCAGCAGGGGCACACCATGTTCTTCTAGAAAAGGATCAAGGGGAGTGGCTTCAGTAACGGAAAATGAGGGACTCCCTCACATGGACACAAAGCATCAAGGGACAGGCCGGCTTTGCTTTTCGCTTCTTCCTAGCTGCCTAATTAGGACTTACTCAGTTCACAGTGTTCTACCTTCCTTACTGGGGCCCTCTTGGAGCCAGCTGGAGATGATAAAAACCACACAGGCATTGGAGTCAGATGGCTTCGCATGCCATTTCCACCTGAGAACCTTGGGCGAGTCACGTCTCCTCTCCAGGCCTCAGTTTTTGCATCTGTAGAAGAAAGAGAAGAAAACCTATCTCCAAAGCGTTGTGACAATTCAGTGAGATGATGTTTGTCAAGCCCACCACACAGAAGGGTTTCAGGGCAAGTTGGTTCCTTCCTGTCCCCCGCATTTGCCTCTACTGAGGGTGAAGGCAGCAGAGAAGACATCACCAGCAGCCGCCCACCACTGCCTGGCTCTGGAGAGGGAGGCACCATGCATCCTCTCCTAACCTCACCAGGCCGCTGTCGCGCGCATGTATCTCGTGTCCAATCGGGGCCCTCAGGCAGGGGCCAGCCCTCCCGGGACCACCTCAGATATCCCAGGCTGGAATGGTGAGGGGCAGGTGGGAGCAGCCAGGCCCTTCCCTGGCCAAGCCGTGGTGGGCCACCCGCCCATTCCGCAGCGGGAGGCGGCCGGGCCTGGGGGCCCCACTGCTAGGGCCCGACTCAGGGGGCAGCCCGGAGTCGCTGGGGCGCACCGCCACGAAGACCCGCCTGTGCAGAAGCCCGCCGGGCCACTCGCAGTAGGCCCCCTTGTGGCTCCCCAACGGGCGCTGGCAGAGGCGGGCGCGGAAGGCCGCCTGGAAGCCGCGGCGGAAGTTCTCGTTGAAGTAGCCGTAGATAATGGGGTTGGCGCTGCTGTTGAAGAAGGCCAGCCAGTGCGCGAAGGGGAAGGCGTAGACGGTGACCAGGTGCAGCTGCGGCGCGCTGAGCTGCCCGTAGTCGATGAGCAGCAACAGCGCCCAGAGCGGCAGCCAGGACAGTGTGAAGAAGAGCGCCACCATGACCAGCATGTGCACCACGCGCGCCCTGCGCCGCGCAGCCCGCCCGTCCGCCGCCTCCTCCCCACCGCGGGCCGGGCCCGGGGCCTGGCAGAGCTTGCGAGCGATGCGGGCGTACATGACCACGATGAGCGCCAGCGGCGCCAGGTAGATGTGCGAGAAGAGCACAGCGGTGTAGACCTTGCGCATGCCCTTCTCGGGCCAGGCCTCCCAGCACGAGTAGAGCGGGTAGGAGCGGTTGCGGGCGTCCACCATGAAGTGGTGCTCCTCACGGGTGACGGTCAGCGTGACGGCCGAGGGGCACATGATGAGCAGTGCCAGGGCCCAGATGACGGCGATGGTGACCAGCGCCTTCCGCAGGGTCAGCTTCTCGCGGAAAGGATACACGATGCAGCGGAACCTGCCGCCGAGAGAGAGAGAGGCGGGATCTGGGTGGGTCCTAGGGTCCCCGCGAGGGGAGGGAGGGTCGGATGCGGGCACCTGACCTTCATTATCGCATCTAGGGCGGCTTCGAAGAACAGCTGAGACCTGAATTGGCTGAGTAGTCAAAGAACAAAGGCAGCTACAGGATTTATGAGAAGGGAGGAGGAAACCGCAGATCATGTGGGAACAATGAATCCTGTGTGCACTTTTGCACTTTTCTTTTTATTTTTTTTTTTCCTGAGACAGGGTCTCCCTCTGTCGCCCAGGCAGGAGTACAGTGGCGCAATTATGGCTCCCTGCAACCTCTACTTCGCGGGCTCAAGTGATTCTCCCACCTCAGCCTCCTGAGTAGCTGGAACCACAGGAATGCGCGGCCACGCCGGCTAATGTCTTTTAATTTTTGTAGAGATGAGTTCTTACTATGTTGCCCAGGCTAGTCTCAAAGTCCTGGGCTTAAGCGAGCCTCCGGCCTCGGCCTCCTGAAGTTCTGGGATTACAGGTGTGAGCCGCCTCACGGGACCCTTTATGTACTTTTGAGGGTAAACTGATTAGCTGGCAGCTAGCAGAGCGATCAGAGTGCACAGTCTGTCCTTGAGAAGGACGATTAGGTGCGTCCAATAACACAGTTTCTGTTTATGGATTCTCCAGAAAACCTCAGGAGGTCAGATGTAGAGCCTACATGTCAGGCTGTCCCTATGTCATCTTGGCCATAGTCAGTATCTCCACAATGCAAGGACAAGTCTGCACCATTTATTTCCTCATGAAGACAACTCAGCATCTGTTATTACACCCTTTCTTATTTTTTAAAGGTGAGGCCTTTAAGATAGTTATTATGCTGTTGATTTACAGACAAGGAAACTGGGACTCAAGTGTTAAGCAATTGGCTCAAGGTCACACAGCAAGCTGCAAGGACCAGCCTTGAACCCAGATTTGTCTTGTTTCATATGCCATATAAACCAGTAGCTGTTAACCCTCCATGTGCATGAGACTCTCCTGAAGCATTTCAACAACAAAAACAAAACCCGTTCCTACGTATTCAGACCAAGGATTCCAACCTAATTAGTCTAGAAAGGGATTTTAGCATTGTTTGTTATTTGTTGTTTTTGTTTTTAAAGCTCCTGGGGTCAGGTGCCATGGTTCATGCTTATAATCCCAGCACTTTGGGAGGCCAAGGCAGGAGGATCACTTGAACCCGGGAGTTGGAGACCAGCCTGGGAAACATTGTGAAACCCCATCTCTACCAAAAAAATTAACCAGGCGAGGGGATGCTTGCCTATTCTCCCAGCTACACAGGAGGCTGAGGCAGGATAATCACTTGAGTCCAGGAGGTTGAGATTGAGACTGCAGTGAGCCATGATCAGACCATTGCACTCCAGCCTAGGCAAGAGAGCAAGACCTTGTCTCAAAAAAAAAAAAAAAAAAAAAAAAGCTCCTGGGGAAGTCTACTGTGCAACCAGAGTTGAAAACAGCTGCTGAAGGGGTAGGTAAAAATCTCCCCCTGCAGTGTGGTGCAAAGGTGATTGCTCAACTGCAAGCTCTTTGAGGGCAGATGCCATGACTTTTCATCTCGATAGAGTGTGATTAGATAAATGCCTGAATGACGAGAGGGGAAGTTACTCAAAATACTTTCTGAGCCTTAGTTTCCTCATCTGTAAAATGAGGCCAATAGTATGACCTACTCTATGGGGTAGTTGTGAAGATTAAGTGAGATAACACCACACTTCTTGAGACATTTCAAATGTTTAATAATGAGGAAAAAGGTGGGGGGCTCCTACTCCCCAGAATGGCTTCTGTCATCTACTGATGCCAGAAAATAGAAACCTGGAGAATGTACAGTCAATCTTACTCGTTTAATGGAGGGGAAACCTTGCCCAGTGGGGGTCTTACGGTCACGTGGCTGTTTAGAGTCAGAACCTGCACTGGAACATAGGTCTAGAGCTGACTGTCAGTCAAGTGTCCTTTCCACTTCACTACACTGCATCCTGCCCTCCTGCCAACCCAGTTTTTGGCCTCATAGCCTGACCTTTTACCTCTCCCACAGCCTGACTCAAGCCTTGTTGTCTTTGACCTACTTTGACCTACTGGCTTCATACTTCACACCCTCAAGAAAGCTCCAGAGAATAGTGGCTTATGCTAGCACTTTGGGAGGCTGAGGAGGGCGGATCACTTGAGACCAGGAGTTCAAGACCAGCCTGGCCAACATGGTGAAACCATGCTCCACTAAAAATACAAAAATTAGCCATGCATGGTGGTGTGCACCTGTAATCCCAGCTGCTCCAGAGGCTGAGGCAGGAGAATGGCTTGAACCTGGGAGGCAGAGGTTGCAGTGAGTCAAGATCACCATGGCCCTCCAGCCTGGGTGACAGAGCAAGACGCTGTCTCCCCACTCAAAAAAAAAAAAAAGAAAAAGAAAAGAAAAGAAAAGAAATCTCCAGAGAATAAATAATTCTTAAAGCCTGCAGTACTGGCTATGAGTGCAATAGCAGTAAATGGGTGGAGGAGAATCTTGGGGTAATCTGGGCAGGCTTCCTGGATGAGGTGAGACTTGAAGAATACTGCAAACACCACTGGGAGAAGTAGTACACTCTCATTTCATCCAACAATGATAACAAAACAAAGGTCGATGAAGGGAAGGGACTTCTCCTGATCACCCAGCTAGTTAGTGGCCTTGTGGAGAGTAGAACCCACTTCATTACTCCAGCTGCCTACTTCACTGAGTTACAAAAAACTGGGCTTGAGGTGGAGAGAGGATGTGAACACTAGATTCTATAAAGGGCAGGGCTAAGATATGCTCATGCTGGGGAGAGAACAAGGAGGAGGGAATGGGTGTGCAGAAGAAACAAAATACTATTAGCAACTGATATTTGGACTCTGTGCCAGGAACTGTGCATAAGCTTTTACAAGCAGGAGCTCACTGAAGCCTCCCAACCATCCTGTAGGGTAGCTACTATTTTACAGGTGAGACTACAGGGGCTCAGAGTAGTTAGGTGACCCACCCAACATGATACACCAAGATAGGAGTGAGCACACCTCCAGCTGATCTGCCTGCCCACCTTTCCCTGGGGTGAAGCAACCAGAGGATGCCCTTCTACCACTAACAATGCTGTGGGGGAGGAGCACTCATGCAGTGCAATATGGAGGCCTCCTCAATAAATCAGTGCTTTATTGATTGCAAAGCCTCCTTGTCCCTGGCTCTGCTCCATACCTCTGGCCACATGATAGACTTACACTTACCAGGGAATCCGATGGAATGTGAAGCTGAAAAACCAGAAGGGGTGAACATGGGGATTGAGTATGGCCTGGGCTGCCAGGAACCAGCAGGAGCCAGTGGGGACAGAATGAGGAGCAGGGAGGAACCCTTCCTCCCCAGCCATACTGAGACCCACCCCTAAGCTGTCCCCCTTAGCTCTGGCTCTCCTGGCTTAGATTCCTGCTGCTCAGGAAATGAGGACTGCTCTTGAGCTCCTCACAGACCCCAGGAATCTCAACGAAAGCCAACTAAGGCTGCCTTCAGGCCTTCCAGAAGGGGGTGGTAGTGTCCTTATCAGGTTCCCCAAGTTTAGGGAGAGGGCAGCTGGGTCCACAACCCTTCTTCTTGCAGGTCATGATTTAGCCCCACTTACCACAGTGCAGCCCCAGCCTTCCAGCCAATCCAGCATTAGAGGCAGTGGCTCCTCTTAATGCCAGGCCCTAGTTGGCCCAGGGATAATCCATCCCGGAAACCTCTCACCTTTCCACAGCAATGGCCACCAGCGTGAAAACGGAAGCTGACACAGACATGCCCTGCACCAAGCCGCTCATCTTGCATGTGGCATTGTCGAAGGGCCACCCTGCAATGACAGAGGCCCCCACAGAGTGAGAGATGGCCACCCATCAAGAGCCAGAGACTGCAAGCCCTCTAAGCCAAGTCCCCTCTGAGCTTGGATCTTTCCTCCATGTCCTGCAAGCGGTTATCTGGTCTCTGCTTGCACACTTCCAGAAATGAGGAACCAACTAGCCCATAAAACCGTGGACAGTTCTCACTACAGTCATCCCCTTGTTTATACAGTGCATTGGTTGTAGGACCCCCCAAGAATTCCAAAATCTGCACGTAATCAATTCCTGCAGTCAGCCTTGCAGAACCTGTGTATAGAAAAAGGCAGCCCTCTGTATATACACGGTGATAATGGTTTGACTGTATCCCCACCCAAATCTCATCTCGAATTGTAGCTCCCATAATCCCCACGAGTCATGGGAAGGACCCATGGGAGATAACTGAATCATGGGGGTGGGTTCCCCCATGCTATTCTTGTGATGGTGAGTAAGTTCTCATCACGAGATCTGATGGCTTTATATGGGGCTTCTCCCTTCACTCAGTTCTCATTCTTCTCTCTCCTGCTGACTTGTGAAGAAGGACATGGTTCCCCTTCCACCATGATTGTAAGTTTCCTGAGGCCTTCCCATCCCTGCAGAACTGTGAGTCAATTAAACCTCTTCCTCTATAAATTACCCAGTCTCAGGTATGTCCTTATAGCAGCATGAGAATGGCCTAATATACACGGGTTTTGCTGTATTTTTAATCTGCATTTAGTTGAAAAAAACCCTCATATAAATGGACCCATGCAGTTCAAACCCATGTTGTTCAAGGATCAACAGTATTAGTGAGATTTTCTTTATATTGACCAATGATTTCTTTCCATGAGCTTTACAGCATCCAGCCCTGCCTGGCTCTCTGCTCCCATAGCCCTGGCTCAGGTTCTAGGTCAGTGGTTCTTGACACTGGCTGCTCATGACAATCACCTGGAGAGCTATGCAAAGAACAAATGCTCAGACCCATGCCAGGCCAGTTACAATCAGAATCTCTAGTGATAGGACCCAGACATCAGTTGTTTTGTTTTGTGTTGTGTTGTTTGAGATAGGGTCTTGCTCTGTCATCCAGGCTGAAGTACAATGGTGTGATCATGGCTCCTTGCAGCCTCAACTTCTTGGCTCAAGCGATTCTCCCGCCTCAGCCTCCTGAGTAGCTGGAACCACAGGCATGTGGTTTGCAAAAAGCAAAGTATAAAGACTGTAGTATATTACCTTTCATGTAAGAAAAAAGAGATTAAGAAAATATATGCTTATTTTCTCATTGTACCAAAGAAATACAGAAAAGATAAATCAGAATAATATTAGCTATCTAAACAGAGAGAAGATAAGAACTGGGTAGAAATAGTGGGTGAATGGGCTAGGTGAGATAATGAGAGTGATGCCTCTCTGAGTATATCTTTTTATGGTTCTGACTTTTTAGAATCATGGCAATGTTTCACTCACTCAGAAAATAAATAATTATCATCTATCACAATGTGGTTGGGGAGGGGGACCCAAAGTGAAATACAAACATTAACAAATAAGCTTAATTGTATTACAAATGAATAATATTGTATTTAAATTGAATAATATTTACATTGAAGGGGTGAAGAAGAAACGCACTAACTGGAGTAACTTTGCAAAACATTTTGACTGTATACTATAACAGCAAAAAGAACTGTATACAAATTCTGTTCTGTCACTAATAAATGTGTGTACTCTTGACAAAACTGAATAAACGGGATCTAATTATGGGAAAATATCAGGCAAACCTCAATCACAGAAAGAAGTATGTTAGCAATAATGAAGCTACCTTATGTGTATACTAAGATTGAACCAATAAGTAAATATGTTGTAGATAAATACAGCTATATTTCTCACTGTCTGAAAATGAAGTTACCAATAAGGAAGAGGGTCAAGTTAAAATGAATCCTGTGACAGTGGGTTGGAATCAAAGGTATCAGTCTGAACTCATGTTAATACACATACAGGTGGACAGATACAGAAATAAAGATATGTGTGTGAAATATTTCTGTTAGTATACATATATTTCCTAGCTCTGTCCCTTGAGAGCACCTAGAAGCAATGACACCCCAATACCCATGAGCACACCTAGAACCCAGACCTTGGCTTCTAAATACTATTCTCAGCCAGCTTAGTAATCCCAGCACTTTGGGAGGAAGAAGCAGGAGGATCACTTGAGCCCAGGAATTCAAGACCAGCCTGGATAATATAGTGAGACTCCAACTCTATGAAAACAAAAATTAAAAATAAAATTAGCCACACATGGTAGCACATTTCTGTAGTCCCAGCTACTGGGGAGGCTGAGGTGGGAAGATCTCTTGAGGCCAGGAGTTTGAGGTCACAGTGAGCTATAATCTCACCACTGCACTCCAGCTTGGTGACAGAGCAAGACCGTGTCTTTTTAAAAAGCAACAACAACAACAACAACAACAAAACCCTTGTGGAACTATATACTAAAAAGGCAGATTTTAATGTATGTTAAATTATACCTTAACAAAAATATTTAAATGTAAAACATGCATACATTCACAGCACATTTTCTACGAAAGCATACAAAAGACAGAAATATAACAGAATGGCTGCCTCTGGGTCAGAGAAGAGATGGAGAGTGGAATAGGTATACAGAAGGAAACAAATAAACAAAAGAAGAGCTTTGGAACAGAGTGGGAAATCACATAGTGCCATGAACTGTAGACTGAATGAATGACTCAACCTTCTGTATGTGAGTTACAAAAAAAAAAAAAAAAAAGAAAGGAAGAAAAAGCTGGGCATGGGCTGGGCACGGTGGCTCAATCCTGTAATCCCAGCACTTTGGGAGGCCGAGACGGGCGGATCACAAGGTCAGGAGATCGAGACCATCCTGGCTAACACGGTGAAACCCCGTCTCTACTAAAAAAATACAAAAAACTAGCCGGGCGAAGTGGCGGGCGCCTGTAGTCCCAGCTACTCGGGAGGCTGAGGCAGGAGAATGCTGTAAACGTGGGAGGCGGAGCTTGCAGTGAGCCGAGATCCGGCCACTGCACTCCAGCCTGGGTGACAGAGCGAGACTCTGTCTCAAAAACAAAACAAAACAAAACAAAAGCAAGAAAAAGCTGGGCATGGTGCCTCACTCCTGTAATCCCACCACTTTGGGAGGCTGAGGCAGGCAGATGGCTTGAACTCAGGAGTTTGAGACAAGCTTGGGCAACATGACAAAACCCCATCTCTACAAAAAATAGAAAAATTAGCCAGTCGTGGTGGCACATGCCTGTAGTCCCAGGACCTGGGCCCAGGGAGGTCGAGGCTATAGTGAGCCATGATTGTGCCACTGCACTCCAGCCTGAATGACAGAGTGAGACTGTCTCCAAAAAAGAGGCCGGTGCAGTGGTTCATGCCTGTAATCCCAGCACTTTGGGAGGCTGAGGCAGGCAGGTCACTTCAGATCAGGAGTTCAAGACCAGCCTGGCCAACATGGAGAAACCCCGTCTCTACTAAAAATACAAAAATTAGCTGGGTGTGGTGGCAGGCGCCTGTAATCCCAGCCCCTCAGGAGGTTGAGGCAGGAGAATCGCTTGAACCTGGGAGGCGGAGGTTGCAGTGAGCCGAGATCACACCACCGCATTCCAGCCTGGGTGACAGAGTGAGACTCAAAAAAAAAAAAAAAGAAAGAAAGAAAGAGAGAGAGAGAAACAGAGAGAAAGAAAGGAAAAAAAGGAAGCTGTGTGAAGTTTTATTTAATTGCAGAAGATTCTATTAGAAACAACATAAATACAAATCAGCATCAATTGTAGTACATTCATACGATGGAATTCTAAGCAGTTGGTGAAAAGAATGAGAAACTCTTTTATCTATTAATATGGGATAACAACATGTAAGCTGATTTTAATGAATCTTTTTTACAGCATACATGATATATTTTTAAGTGGGGTGTGGTGGGAAGTAAAAGTACGGGACTGTTTGGAACCTTAGCATGTGCTTAATTTGCTTGCACTCGCATAAAATATTTTTTGAAAGAGACACAAGAAACTGGCAACATTAGTTGCCTCCCAGGAGGGATAGGAGCCGGGACGCCAGAGGACAAGGGCAGAAGGGAGATTTTTCACTGGAGAACTTTGGTAGCTTTTGACTATTGAACCATCTGAATGTTTTATGTATTCAAACAATATTTTGAATATGAGTGTGTGAAAAAGACTGAGAGACACCACCTTAACCAGGTAGTGACCTCATTATATCACTGTTGACTGGTATGCATGTATTTATGTGTATGCATGTGTGCATCTCTGCACATATATGCATCTCTGCACATATGTGCCTGAGTACACATGTGTGTGTGTCTACATGTTGGAAAGGAGAGGGATGCAGTTTATGTTCAGCGTCGGCAAAGGAAGCTGGGACTCAGCAGTGGGTAACGGTTCCACCAGACAGAGCCAGTACTGTGGAGGGGAGCTGACTCTGCACTGTCTCCACTTCCTGGGTCCTAGAACCTACAGAAACCCGGGCTGTGGCTCCCTCTGCCCTGAGTCAGTGAACTCACTCCGAATGGCTCTGGATCCTGAGGATCAGTGAGCTGCTGGGAGCTCTGAGCTCAGAATCTGCAGGCTAGGACCTCTAGGGGTCTCTGTATCTCTGAAAAGCAGTCCCTCACCTGGAGTCTCAGGTTGGTGGAAACTTGATTCTGAAACAAGAAAGGCCAGTCGCATGAGACAGTAGAGAGTAGATGGTGCTGTTCTGACATCTGCAGGATGTACAGGCAGGAATTTAGAGGTCAAGTGGTCCACTGAGTGGCCGGCCAGTCCCTGCTAAGACACTCCAAGGGATGGAGAGCTCATTACTTACAGGCAGGACTCTCTTCTGTGCCCTGATCAATTTCCAGCTCAAATGAGTGGAGTTTTAGTTCCTGACTCAGAGGAAACCTGCCTCCCTTCCACTTCTCCCCATTGGCTCTAATTCTGCCCATGGGAGCTCCATGAGAGAGTGGGACTGAATGGTATAATACAATAATTAGAAGTATGGGTGTGAGAATGTGGACCTTAACACCTATTAGCTGTGTGACTACAGACCAGTTTCTAAACCACTCTGAGCATGTTTCCTCTTCCATAAAATGGGGAGGACCATAAACTCTACTTCATTGGATTGTTGTGAGGATGAATTAAGATAATGCATGAAAAGTAACATCATGCCAGGCACAAAGAAAACAGGGAATTCATTATATCTCTTATTTCTAGTCTAACTCTTCAGCTCCAAGACTGTCTTAAGAGTTCGAGACCACGGCATGGCCAAGAGGCCAGCCCAGCAATGATGTCTGTCTTTCAAGCTTCGATTTCTGGCCTTATCTGAGAAGTTGAAGTGGGGATGGGGGACACTCCTGCTGCCAACTGCCTGCACTCACCAGTGATGAGGTTGTCCACAAGGGTGGTGGGCATGCAGAAGATGCCCACCAGCAGGTCACTGACGGCCAGGTTGAGGATGAACATGTTGGTGACGGTACGCATGTGCCGGTTCTTGAGCACGATGAAACAGACCAGGGTGTTGCCCACCATGCAAAGCAGGAAGATGAGCGCATAGGCCACAATGAACATGGCCGCCACAGGGGAGGTGTGCTGGTAGTAGGAGGAGAAGGTGAGGTTTGCAGCTGGAGTGGCCTCAGCGTTAGTCCCATTCTGACTTAGGGGCCAACTGCTGTTGGGAGGCTGGGAGGGCTCCCCTAGGACCAAAGGAATATGTGGGTCAGGACCTTAGGCAAAGAAGAGATTACCAATTTCTCACCACTAATGAGACCCTCCAAATCCCAATCTTAACCATGCCCTGGTCCCCCAAGTATGTCTCCAGCTCCAGTTGCAACTGGATGCACTGATCCAAGACTTTCAGCCTAAAACCACTCAAACCCTGATCTTGTACTTCATGCCCTGTCTTGCCCATAACTCATTCTCCACTGTGGGTTATTCTTTATTAACCCCCCCACCCTATTTAGGTTCCAACTTTCTTGGCCCTGCTGTGTGCCCCAGAGGCTAACCTCTAAGTTCTGCATTGCCCTGGTTCCCTTGTCTTCTGGCTTCTAGCTGGGTTCAGCCAATGCCAGGCACAAAGGAGATGGGAGGGCAGGAGCAGAGAGAGAGGTCAGGGTATTTGTCTTCTGACTCCCCTCCTGCCTGGCCCAATTCTTCCAGCAGCTGTTTTTTCCTACGGCCACAGCCTGCTCTTATTGGGTGAGTCCCCTTTCATGGCTCTAGCGCTCGCATGACTACAGTAACGCTCTTCCCTCTCCTTGCACTCATAGGCCTGCAAATGGTAACAGTTTCCTGTGGTTGTGAATCCCTGGGTGCTTCACCGTTTCTAGCTGGTTCTCTTACCCCTCCCCTCTTCCATTAAACTCTATTCACTTAAACCCCTTCTGAGTGCACCATTTGTTTTCCGCTGGAACCCAATTATTATGCCCTTAAACTCTTTGATGTTTTTCCCCTTCATCTCCTCCACGGAACTTTAGTTGAGAAAGGCAAGAAGGCCGTAGAGGAAGGGAGAATGAAGGGGGACTGTGAACAAGGGCTAAGGAGCAGAGGCACATCACATTCAGCAGAACATCCAAAGCAGAGGTTCCTGCTCGACCTTTGCCTCCTCCTGTCCCGGGATCAGCTGTTCTGCCTGCATAGCATTTAACAAAGCACTTCCACATCTGTTATTTTATTTAGCTCTCTGAGCCATCCCATGATGTAAGTCACTAGGTATTAGCCTCATTTGTTTCCTTTTGTATTTTTTTTAAACCCTCATTGAATTACCCTAAGGTGTTAGTTTCGTTTGAATTGGAGGTCAGAGAGGTTCCATGACTTGCTCAAGGTCCCATGATGATGCTACAGCAGAGCTGGCCCTGCTCTGTGTGTCTGTGAATTAGGATCAGGCTTTGGTGTGTGTTTCCCCAGGCTTGCTTCGAAGGGAAGGCTCAGTGTCCAACCACAGCTCTTCTGGGAAGTCATTAGTTGGGGTGATTCATGATGTTGTCTCATAAACTCTCCTCCTGCCTTCCTCTGGGACTAAATGAGTCCTGTTTCAGGGGATGAAGAGTCCCTACGGAATCTTTCTGTCACACCCAGAACTCAGCCACTGGCCTGGAGGCTCAATGGAGGCTGGGGGCCTGGAGGCTAAAGACCCTCAGGGGAGCAGGGCCAGTGAGCTGGCACCATCAGGGCTGCAGAGTAGTTCTTCTCCCGGTCTCTCTTGGGACTCTCATGCAGCTGCTGTAGTTATCTGCTGGCTAAGCTGGGGCTGGGAGGTCCAAGGTGTCCCTCACATGGCTGGTGATTAGTGCTGGCGATTGGCTGGGATGTCTTTCAGTTCTCCACGTAGCCTCTCATCCTCCAGGAAGCTAGTGTGGGCTTCTTCAGAGAACAGTGGTCTCAGGGTTTCAAGAAAGCAAGAAAAGAAGCTACAAGCTTCTTAAAACCGAGACTCTGGAATTTTCACATCACATCTGTCACATTTTATTGGCCAAAACAAGTCACAAGGGATGCCCAGGTTCAAGCCAGTGGATAGTTTCACCTCTTGATAGGAAGAAAAGCAATATAGCATTGCAGAAGAGGTGTGGACATGGAAGTGTGATTCATTAAGGTCCATTATGATAAAATCTACCACTATCCCCATACTACATTTGGTTGACATGATTCCAAAGTCTTTTTTAGTTCACAGGTCCCCACTCTGTCTCTTTTCCCTTCTGCAGTATATTTGTCGTATGGACTGAGTGGTTGTTCTGTAGAGCTTCTGCAGGCTGGATTTTTCTGATTGCTTCCTCATGATGTCATTTTACATGTTCTGCTCTCTGTCCACTGTATTACCTGTACTTGGTAGTCAGATCTAGAGTCTTGATCAGATTATGTCCAGTGGCCTTTCTCTTTGTGGTGCTAGGCTCAATCGGGGCTCAGGTGATATATCTCTGCCTCCTGGGCTCAAGCAATTCTCCTGCCTCAGCCTCCTGAGTAGCTGGGATGACAGCCGTGCACCACCAAGCTGGGTTCATTTAAGGTTATTCTGTAGAGATGAGGTCTCACTATGTTGCCCAGGCTGGTCTTGAACTCTTAAGCTCAAGCAGTCCTCCTGTCTTGGCCTCCCAAAGTGCTGAGATTACAGGCATGAGCCACTGTGCCATCAGCTTTTAACATAATATTTTCAGCAGACACTAAGGATCATTGCCTAGACTCCTCACTGCAATTTTTCCAGGCTTTTTTTTTTTTTTTTGAGACAGAGTCTCGCTCTGTTGCTCAGACTGGAGTGCAATGGCTTCGATCTTGGCTCACTGCAACCTCTGCCTCCCAGGTTCAAGTGATTCTCCTGCCTCAGCCTCCCGAGTAGCTGGGCTTACAGGTGCACAACACCACACTCAGCTAATTTTGTAATTTTAGTAGAGATCCTGTTTCACCACGTTGGCCAGGCTAGTCTCAAACTCCTGACCACAGGTGATCCACCTGCCTCAGCCTCCCAACCCTCACTGCATTTTAAATACAATCCATGCTTCTTTCCGAGGCCTCCAAAACACTTCATGGTCTGATCCCTGTTGACATCTCTCTGACCTCACCCCTTTGCTCATTATGCTCTGGTCACTTTGCCATCTGCTTAGCTCCTCACACACTCCTGTTTCTTCCAACCCCAGGGTCTTTGCTCGTCCCTTCCTTTAGCTCTCAGCATAAATGTTGTCTTCCCACAGCATCTGGTTTATGTTCGTCAATCTGTCAATAGTTTGTTTGTTTCTAGATTGATTGTCTTTTTCCCCATGCTTGACAGCGTATGCAAAGCAAGGATCTTCTCTGTCTTGTTGGTGGCAGTGTCCTCAGTGTCTTGTCAGTGCCTGCCCAAAGTAAATGGTTCAATAAATAGCTAATAGTTATGGAATAAATGAATATCTGTAGGAAGGAAAAAGAGAAAGGAAGGTGGATCCTGAAATCAGGTGAGAGGGTCCTGCTGCAGGCAGGCAGTGCTGATGTTGGAAGGTCTTCTCCAGGCCCCTCCAGAAAGAACCCCCATGAGAGGCATCACTCATCCCAGACCCCGTTGGGAGACTTGCTTACCGCTGCCGAGCCTCAAAATTAGCTCTGAATCATCTCCCATGACTGGAGGGATCTGTGGGTGTGGATGGGCAGAGGAAATTACCAGAATCTTTCAGGCTGGACTCCAGTCCATGTCCCCCACTACCCTTCACTTGACCTTCAAGTAAGCTCATCTTCTGAAGAGTGTCCCGAGAAGTATCTGGGAGTGACCCTGCCCATTGCTAGAGCCTCAGCTGAGCCTGGGCATCATCTCTAGACAGGGCCCAGATTCCAGCACTGCACATGAATCCCTTCTTAAGGAGGAAAAACTCCTTCCCATTCCTGGCAATTCCCCAGGAGGCAGGCAGGCCTCCCACCCCATCTGGGCTGCATGCTAGCGGCCAGAGACCTCATTGACACCTTGGACTTGTTCTTCTTGGGATCTGCCAGGTGCCCTTGTAATTACAGCCTATGAAATTTTTATCCACTGAACCCAATGAAGCCATTCCTCTACTGGAGGAGCTTCCCCGTCTCAGGGTGTGATAATGGTTGTCTCCGGGGTACCCAGGAGAGGTCAGGGTGTGTGATTCTCAAAGTGGGGTCCCGACCACCCATGTCAGCATCACCTGGAACTCATTAGAAACAGAAATTCTTGGGCCACAACCCTGGCCTTGGGAACCAGAAACCCTTGGGACTGGGGCCCAGCTATCTCTGTTTTACATTTTAAAGCATCCTTCAGATGATTCCAATGCACACTGTGGTTTGAGAACCACAAAATTAAAAGCCTTGAGCCAAAGACACCTCGAGTGGATACACACAGTCCGGGAAGTCTCAGCCCTTCTTCCTGCCTCCTTACCTCTGTGTGAACCCAGTATTCTCATATTTAAAATAGAAACACAGGCCAGGCACCATGGCTCACCCCTGTAATCCCAGTACTTTGGGAGGCCAAGGTGGGAGGATCACTTGAGTTCAGGGGTTTGAGACCAGTCTGAGCAACAGAGTGAAACCCTGTCTCTACAGAAAATTCAAAAATTAGCCAGGTGTGGTGGTGCATGCCTGTAGTCCCAGCTACTCTGGAGGTTGAGGTGGGAGGATCACTTGAGCCTGAGAAGTCAAGGCTGCAGTGAGCTGTGATTACACCACTGCACTTTAGCCTGGCTGATAGAGCAAGACTCTTTCTCAAAAAATAAAAATAAAATATAAAATAAAACAGAAAAACAGACATTTTCTGGGTGTGACCTAGGGTAGGTCATGTCACCTCCCTGGAAGCCAGACTCCCATTGGTAAAACGGAGATAAATGAACACTTACCAAAGAAGGGCTGTGCTGAGGACTTGATGAGGTGACCTGTGAGAACTGAGATCACATCATACACATGGCACTCCGTGTGAGGCAGCAGCAGCGGGGCTGATAGTTATAAGCCACACAACGGATGTGAGCATAATTTTTTATAATACAAACTGAAAGAAGTGTGAATAAGAAAACAATCCCTGGTCAGGCGCGGTGGCTCACACCTGTAATCCCAGAACTTTGGGAGGCCAAGGCGAGCAGATCACCTGAGGTCAGGAGTTCAAGACTAGCCTGATCAACATGGTGAAACCCCATCTCTACTAAAAATACAAAAATTAGCCAGGCATGGCGGTGGGCGTCTGTAGTCCCAGCTACTCAGAAGGCTGAGGCAGGAGAGTCACTTGAACCCGGGAGGTGGAGGTTGCAAAGAGCTGAGATCGTGCCACTGCATGCCAGCCTGGGTGACAGAGCGAGACTCTTCCTCAAGAAAGAAAGAGAGAGAAAGAGAGAGAAAGAGAGAAAGAAAGAAAGAAAAAGAAAAAGAAAAAGAAAGAAGAAAAGAAAGAAAGAGAGAAAGAAAAGAAAGAAAAAGAAAGAAAGAAAGAAAGAAAGAAAGAAAGAAAGAAAGAAAGAAAGAAAGAAAGAAAGAAAGAAAGAAAGAGAAAGAAAGAAGAAAGAAAATAATAGAAAGAAAACAATCCCTAAATGAATGAGCTTAACCCAGAATCAGTCTGGGTGTTTCCCCGAGTTCACAGGTCTCCTACTGATGGCTTCATCCTTGTTACCATTTGCTTGTTGATCCTGGGAACACATGGGTGCTCCACCTCTTCCTGAGAGGCTGCCAGGGAACCCAGGCCTGGATGGAGAGGGGCTGAACCCACTGAAGAACACAACATAAGTTGAACGAGGTAGGCTGAATGATTGATGGAAGAGCCCATTGATTGGAATAAAATGAAATTATTGACGAGACAGATTTCGAGCGGATGAAAGATCCTTTGTGGGTCTGAGTCGATTCAGGGTTTGTTCTCAACCTCTTTAAGATGGAGAATTACTGTTCGACTACTGGCGAATAGGTTTGATGGCGACAGGTTTGAACTTGAACACCTAGGATTGATTCTGTTGTTTATTCTATTGATTTACCTTTCTTTTCTTTCTTTCTTTTCTTCTTTTCTTTCTTTCTTTCTTTCTTTCTTTCTTTCTTTCTTTCTTTCTTTCTCTTTCTTCTGTCTGTCTAACAGATTGACGATTGCAGTATTCAGTACGGGCCAGTGAATGGATGTGCCCTGTAGGGAGGGTTGCAGGGTGCGGGGACAACAAACCAGCTCTTCACAGTCGAGGCACATCTGTCCAGAGCCCTGGTGAGGGACCCGCCCCCAGATCCAGCCATTCCACTTCTCACGGTTTACCCTACGGAACAGAGTGAGGTCTCAGGGTGACAGAGAAAGTATTGACCATGGGACATAGTAATGGTTACAAAATAGTATGTACATACATTATAAGTCTGTACTCTGTATAAAAAGTGTACGTTTATGTGAACTATAGATGAACAGAAAAAATAACTGTTTGTCCACAAGGGGTGGTGTTTCCTCAAGTGATTTTTATTTTTGGTTTTTCTAGCTTGCATCTAACCTTTCTAATCAGAAGGAAACTCTGATACATGTGATAAAATACTGATGATGTCACTGGTTCTTGGCCCTGACTCATATCAAAATCACCTAGCTTTTAACAATACAGATCCCGCCTCTTCCAACTGGATCAGAATTTCTGCAGGGTGGTAGGGTGATATGGATGATGGGCAGGGAATGGGGTTGTTCAGGCACTGGTATTTTTCACAAAACTCCCCTGGTGATTTCCATGTGTAGCCAGATTTGAGAACCACTGAATCATACAGTCCCTGCCCTCCCACAACTCACAGTCAAGTTTAGTGTGGCTTAACATTTTGGGGGTCATCAAATTCTTTAAGACTCTGATGCATTTTGATTCCTTCACAGCTGCTTTCCTAGGGCTTCCTTTTGTTATGGCAATCAACAGTTCCTGTCTGGAGGAATTTATGGTCTCCAAAAGCATTGGATCCTCTCCCAAAAAGAGCCCTGGATTTTGACACACACTTTCAGGGGAGTGTTGGGCATCAGGGTTTGGGCTCACCCTGCATCCATGACCCCTTGTTTCTTGAGTACCGATTTTTCCCCTGGGGAGTCAGCCTCCTCCTCACATGGAGCTTTTGAGGGACCGTCCATCAGGAGTCTGTACCAACCCCTGGCCAGAGGATGCCAATCAGACCCCTTCTGCTTTGGATTTGCCTCTGAGTCTTCATAACACAGCTTTTCCTTCCCTTGGATGACCTCCCTACACCCTTCCAATGGATTCCCAGTGTTGGTTAGGTCGGCCAGCACTTGTTTCTGTTGCTTGTAATCCTAGTGTCTTGGTGAATACAAGGGGATTCAAGTTAGTCATCTATGGACCTCCTGGGAGTCTGCAGAGTCCAGGTTCAGAATCCTAGTGTCAGAGGAAGTGGTAGAGATGGGCAGGGGTAGCACCATAGACCCCCCAAGGTTCCTGTTCCCTAGATTAGATGTTTGCGCTCACCAACACCATCCCACACACTGTCTCTTAACAGACCATGTAATCTTCCACGGAGACTGTGCTCATGCAGAGAGGAAAGGACACGGACCCGGGAATCGGAAAGCATGGCCTTGAGAGCTGGCCCCATGGTGGTCACTGACTGCATATAAGAGAGGTTGGGGGCTGGGCACGGTGGCTCATGCCTATAATCCCAGCACTTTGGGAGATGGAAGGAGGCAGATCACAAGGTCAGGAGTTCGAGACCAGCCTGGCCAACCTGGTGAAATCCCGTCTCTACTAAAAATACAAAAAATTAGCCGGGTGTAGTGGCACAGGCCTGTAATCCCAGTCACTGGGGGGACTGAGGCAGGAGAATTGCTTGAACCCGGGAGGTGGAGGTTGCAATGAGCTGAGATGGCACCACAGCACTCCAGCCTGGGCAACAGAGGGAGACTTCATCTCGGAAAAAAAAAAGGAGAGAGAGAGAGGTTAGGGGGCTGGGAAACTTGGTTTGGAGGAGAAGCTTGGGAACTTGTCTTAAAGCTGCTTTGGTACAATTTTTAAAGGGAGGTATAGTTAGTTTGGGGTGGCTGGGAGACTGATGATAGTGGACCCTAAGCCCGCATGCCACCTCTTGGTATTCCTAAGAGAACTGGGGAGATCTGCTTCATCTCTGTGTTCTCCTTGGCTTTCGAATGTGGATGACCTGGGCTTCCTGCCTCTCCCAACCTCATGGAGTTGTTAATACATTCAGAGAGACAGCAGAGTAAATTACAGAGGTCCTTGCAGAACTTCAGACTGCTTATTGCCAGCATTAGCTATCTGCCAGGCAGCTGTGTGGAACCAGGAGGTCGCAGTGTGGTTTCAGTTCATTTGGGTTTGTTCCCAGGGAGGCAAGCCTTGGCAAAAGCTTTCTTAGCACTACTTAGCAAAGTAAAAAGTAGATGTGGTAGAGGATCTAGGAGGAAGGAGACCTCTTGAGAATTGCAGCCTCCTACTGTTCCTCTTGCAGGCTGAACCAAAGCCCCTCCATCCCAGGCACCCACCACAGCAACATGGATTTTGCAAGCCTGGCCTCTTTTTGGTGAGTGAGAGCAGGCTGCCCTTCCAAGAATCATTTGGATTGGCAAAGGCCAAATAATTTGAGGGCTGAGTTGCCAATACAGCCATCCAGAGCCCCCAAACGAGCCCCTCTTTACACTTCTCTTCTACTCTGAGCCCTTTTTATTTCTCCTTACTTCCTCCAGGAGGTCTCTGTTTTTATCCATCAAAACTTGTATTCAGAAAAGGTTCTGATACAAGTCATTTACCTCACAGTGAAAACTGAACTGCCTTTATCACATACTGAACCTGTACTCCCAGTCTATTTAAAAGAATTCCAGGCCTCAGAAAGTGGAGGTAGAAGAGGCTTAAGGTGGGAGAGGAGGGGAAAGTAAAGGGGAGGCAGGGATTTCCCCTCTCTTTCTCTTGAAAAGGCTAAACATATGCCTAGAGCACCTTTCTGGGTTCAATGGCTGTCTGCTTCCTCAAGGTCTGCTGGTTCAGTTTACCTGCAGTCCTGGCCACATTTCACATCCTGCTTCAGCTAAGTGTAGAGATTTTTTTTTTTCTTTTAGTTAAACTAGAAATGTCTTAGGGGTAGAAACCATGCCTTGTTCAGCTTGAAATGCTCCTCATTATCTGGCACAGGGCCTAGAACATAAATATGATTAATGAATGTTGATAAGTAAGTTAGGTACTAAAGGCTATGAATTCTCCCAGAAGCACTGCTTTAGCTGTATCCCATAGGCGCTATTAGATAGTATTTCCATTATTCATTATTGTTGAAATATGTTTTATATAACATCAAGCTATCTCTGACAAGGAAAGGAGAATTATCTTCATTTCACAGGAAAATCAAAACTCAAAGACAAAAAGAGACTTGCTCTAAGAATACAGCATGCAGTAGTGGTAGACCTCCAGGTTTTGCTTGGCTCTGGGATTCAGGGTGCATCAAATAAGCCAGGAGACGTGTTCTGAGTTTGAGCTCCTGCTCAGGCTCTGCCACCTCCAACCATTTTCTCATCCTCTTTGGGTATCATCAGGTCACATATAAAGACCTCTAGGGTCCATTAGCAGCAATTAGGGATCCTTGATTTGGAGGGAACTTTGCCTTCCTGAGGCTTCTGCTACAAAGCCGACACTTTATGAACAGTGCATATATCACCTAAAACCTTGCCTGAAGCAGGCACACAATGGCCAGAGGCAGAACCAGGGTCACTCTGTGCTCAGCTGAGAAGTAATAAAACAGTACACCTAACCCCTTAGAGATCCATTACCTCCTAACGAGGCATCACCGCTTGGAGTCCTAGGTTACTTAATGTTCTCTCTCTCTCTCTAACCCTAGCAGAATCTTCTTTTAGGAAATATTCTGATAAACTTCTTCACGTGGATGAGGAAATGACTCATAACAAAGCGCTGTGTCTCTTTTGGGCTTTTGCATTTCAAAAGGAGTCAGACATTAAATTAGAAAAAGGAAAGCTCTAATAATGCAATTTCAGTTATTAACGAGAGAGCTACAAAAAGCTTTTGAGCATGAGAGACTGAATTTAATTCTCTATGTTTGTGTCTTTTTTTTTTTTTTTTTTTTTGGAGATGGAGTCTCACTCTGTAGCCCTGGCTGGAGTGTGGTGGCATGATCTGGGTTCACTGCAACCTCCACCTCCCAGGTTCAAGCAATGCTCTTGCCTCGGCCTCCCGAGTAGCTGGGACTACAGACGCCTGCCACCAGGCCCAGCTAATTTTTGTATTTTTAGTAGAGATGGGATTTCACCATGTTGGTCAGGCTGGTCTCAAACCCCTGACCTCAAGTGATCCGCCTGCCTCACCCTCCGAAACTGCTGGGATTAGAGGCATGAGTCACGGTGCCCAGACTCAATCTTTTTTTTTTTTTTTTCTTGAGGTGGAGTCTTGCTCTGTCTCCCAGGCTGGAGTGCAGTGGCACAATCTCAGCTCACTGCAACAGCCACCTCCCGGGCTCAAGCAATTCTCTTGCCTCAGCCTCCCGAGTAGCTGGGATTACAGGTGTGTGGCACCACACCCAGCTAATTTTTGTATTTTTTAATAGAGATGGGGTTTCACCATGTTGGCCAGGTTGGTCTCGAACTCATGACCTCAAATGATCTGCTCGCTTTGGCCTCCCAAAATGCTCTGATTACAGGCATGAGCCACTGTACAGGGCCTTTTTGGCAATTTTGAAATGTACAGTACTCTGTTATTAACTCTATGCATCATGCTATGCAATATAATTCAAAAAAAGAAAACCGTTTCTTCTAACTGAAATTTTGTACTGTTTGACCACCATCACTCCATTCTCCCCCACCACAGAGCCATTCTACTCTGTGGTTCTATGAGTTCTATTGTTTTACAGTCAATATATAAGTGAGAACATGTGGTATTTGTCTTTCTGTGCTTGACTTATTTTTTTTTTTTTTTGAGACGGAGTCTCGCTCTGTAGCCCAGGCTGGAGTGCAGTGGCCGGATCTCAGCTCACTGCAAGCTCCGCCTCCCGGGTTCATGCCATTCTCCGGCCTCAGCCTCCCAAGTAGCTGGGACTACAGACGCTGCCACCTCGCCCGGCTAGGTTTTTGTATTTTTTAGTAGAGACGGGATTTCACCGTGTTCGCCAGGATGGTCTCGATCTCCTGACCTCGTGATCCGCCCATCTCGGCCTCCCAAAGTGCTGGGATTACAGGCTTGAGCCACCGCGCCCGGCCGCTTGACTTATTTTATGTGGTATAATGTTCTCCAATATTGTCCATGTTGTTTTAAATGACACAATTCTGTCTTTTTAAAGGCTGAATAGTATTCCATTGTGTTTACATACCCCATGATCCTCATCCATTCATCGTTTGATATACACTTAAGTTGATTCCATAGCCTGGCTATTAAGTTGATTCCATAGCCTGGCTATTGTGGATAGCGCTGCAATAAACCTGGTGGTGCAGACATCTCTTCAAGTAACTAATTTCAGATTTTGGGATAAGTACTGAGAAATGAGCTTGCTGGATCATATGGTAATTCCATTTTTAGCTTTTTGAGGAACCTCCATGCTGTTCTCCATAATGGCTGTGCAAATTTATTACATTCTCACTAACACCACACAAGGGTTCTCTTTTCTCCACATCTCCACCAACACTTACTTATCATTCATCTTTTTGGTAAAAGCCATCCTGACAGGTAGGGATGATGTCTCATTGTGGTTTTAACTTGCATTTTCCTAATCATTAGTGATATTGGGCATTTTTTCATATACCTGTTAGCCATTTGTATGTTTTCTTTCGAGAAATGTCTATTCAGATTTCTTACCATGTTTTAATTGGGTTTTTTGTTTTCTTGCTGTTGAGTTGTTTGAGCTCCTGGATTTGTTCTTAGTGAGTATAATATAGGCTCCTAATGAACAATACATTATTTTCTTTCTTTTTGAAATGCTTTTTTTGTTTCGTGTGCTTATTATAAAAGAATTCTAGGCTGGGCGTGGCGGCTCACACCTGTAATCCCAGCACTTTGGGAGGCCGAGGTGGGCGGATCACAAGGTCAGCGGTTCGAGACAAGCCTGGCCAACATGGTGAAACCCCGTCTCTACTAAAAACACAAAAATTAGCAAGGTGTGGTGGCACATGCCTGTAATCCCAGTTACTCAGGAGGTTGAGGCAAGAGAATGACTTGAACCCAGGAGGCAGAGGTTGCAGTAAGCCAAGATCAAGCCACTGCACTCCAGCCTGGGCGACAGGGTGAGACTCCGTCTCAAACAGCAACAACAACAAAGAATTCTGAGCACCTTAAAAGAGACAGTAAACATGACAGAACCCTCACATCCGGAGAGATCCCCTGTGTTTGTGATGCTCTCTGCCTGCCACATCCCATTGGCCCAAAGATATCAGCTGGGGTGAATGGTTCCTCAAATTTTCAGCACCCACCGAGTCTGCACCTGGGAGTCTCTCTGCTCTGCTTTCTCTGAAGTCACAAAAAGGGACAACCCAAAACTGTGGGAGTGGGGCAATACTAGACCAGTGGGGAGGTGAAGCAGCCAACACCACCTCTCAGGTGCGGTAAACCTCGGGTTCATGCTGCATTTTTCTCAGAGTGTCCCCAGCAGGATAGAACCCCTCAGTTGCCCACAGCTAAAACCAGCTCATTAAGGCACCTATTTCTTGCCTCTTCTCCCTTCTTCATCTCACTCTCCTCATTCCCTCACTTCCACTGCCCAGCATTATCTCCCAAATAAACTCCCTATACCCAAGCTCTTGTCTTAGAGTCTGCTTTCAGAAGCAGGAGAATCAAACAAAGATGTTAGTGACTACCTCTTTGTGTATACACTTGTATATGTGTATTTCCAATAATAAACCTATGTAATTTTGCATAAAGGGGATCATACTACACATGCGTTCAAAAACCTGTTTTTTTCTAATTACTCACAGTAGGTAGCGAACATATTTCCATGTCAATAAAGAAAATCCTAAGCACAGTTTTTAATGTCTGCATAGTATGCCATTGCAGGTATGTCTCATTTTTTTTATTTAATTTACGTCATTTATGGCTATCTGGATGGTTTCCAATTTTGCACTGTGATGAACATGCTCAGGCACACATCTTTGCAAGGGTGCAGCTCAGAATTTGAAAAAACTCTGAGCTGAGCAAGTGCTTTGTTGTCTCCTAAGTGTACACTGTGTTTGATCATTTCTTCTGGAATTTTAATAGAGGTCAAAACTAATCTTAGCAGTGTAGAGGCTTTTTAAATAAAAAATCTATATTTCCCTTTTTTGAAAATCAGGACATTTGCCCATCTTCAGTTTTCTGGCACTTCCTTCATTCTCTGTAATTTCCTCATAAGCAATAATTGTATCTGTAAATACCTCTGGGCCCCTGGGATGTCATATGTCTGGGCTACAATGAGTGAGCTCATTTAGATGACTTGATGTCTTCTTCCTATCACTCGACTATCTTGGGTCTCAATCTCCTCCTTATCCTCTTTATTCCACAATTTGAAGTAAAATTGCCTGTGCCTTGCTCTGCCTGCCCTCGAGCCTAAGCCAGAGCAGATTCCTTCTTGTTATTCTTAGACTTTGAAAGCTCTTCACTCTTGTCTTTGCCAATTTCCCCCGACTTCTGTTCACTGGAGCTGCAGTCTTTGCTAACACCATTCTTACAGATCCTGCCAATCTTCCAGATTCCTCTTGGGTTATTGATTCCTTCTTGCCTCTTTGGTGTGTGTGCTTTTCATACCCTGGCTCATTGGAAAACTACAAGTGCAGCCTCACAAGATTTTCTATAAAACTTGATTTTCTTTTTTAACAGCAGTGTTTGCAATTACTAATTGGAATTTTGGGGTTTTATTACCTCTTGCAGCAGCTGTCTCATACTGGCATGTTGTACAACACATCTTATTTTATCCTCACAGACACCCTGTGAAGTCAGTTGAATGTTAAGTTCCCCCATTTGATAGATGGGTGACCCGTGGCACAGAAAGGTTTAGGTGCCATCTCAAAGACACTCAGCAAGACAGTGGACCAGACCTCGGTTTTCCAGTTTCTTAGCCTAAATATGGTTCCCCTTGTTCACAATGGCTGAGAGAGGGTTCTGGTAAGGTGGGAGCAAGCAGCCTTATGCCTTGGGCCACTATCCCTTAACATCCTGGAGGTGAGGTCCATAGTTCACTCTCCTTTCCCTAGGGAGAGAAATTCTGTATGGAGGATATCACCTCTAGAATCCCATCTCCCCCACAACCCCACCCCTTCAAGCAGACAAAGTGGGTGACAATTCCTCTGAAGCTAACAGCCAAGCTGTCCTCACCTCCTCACTTGGTCTCAAATGATTCTCTGCTCAGACAGCAGGGACCGTGTGTGGGCACACACACAACACGGACATACAGTTATCCCTAGGTCTCTCTCTTTCTCTGTGTGTGTGTGTGTGTGTGTGTGTGTGTGTCTTGTACATGCACACACATATGTACAACACAAATACAGAGGCACCCCAGGTCTTTCTCTCTCTCTCTCTCTCTCACACGCGCGCGCGCACACACACACACACGCACAACATGAATACAGAGGCACCCCCAAGTGTTTCTCTGCCTGTCTTTTGTCTCTCTCTCTCAGTGTCTTCTCTATGTCTCTGTCTCTGTCTCTCTCTCTCTTTCACACACACACACACACACACACACACACACAACGAATACAGAGCACCACCAGGTCTTTCTCTCCATCTATCTCTGTCTGTCTTTCTCTCTCACATACACATGCACACACACACACACACACCCCCTATGAACCCATGGGCACCCCAGGTCTCTCTCCCTCTCTCAGTGTCTCTGTCTCTGTCACGCACAGAGTGTCACATCGTCTGACTCTGGACAGCCGTGGGTGATCAGCTGCCCGGCCCCTCTCCTCTCCCTCGGCCCCATGCCTGGGGTACCGGCCCCACCGCTGGATCCCAGCCCCGGACCACTCACCCTCCATGCTGCCCCCTGTTGCGGGCTCCGGCGGTCTCCGATGGCGGGAGGCAGCGGGCCCCTTCGGGCCAGCGGGCAGAGGGACGGTCCCGGGCACTTGGTTGTGGGCTGCGCCCCTGCCTCCACTCTCCGCTGGTCCTGTCGGTCCGGTTAGAGGCGGGAAGGGGGCGTGCGCTCCCAGGCCCCAGGCCCTGGCCGGTTTCCCTCCCCTCGGGCTGACTGACTCCCGCGCAGCGCTGCTGCCCGCCGGGCTCAGCCGCCCGCCGCTCCGTGCCTCCAGGCCAGGGGAAGGAGGGGGCTCGTGCAACGCAGTCGTCATGGCACCCGCGCACCTGTGCCCGCCGAGCGAGGGCGCCCCGGGCCTCTCGCATGGCGCTGTCTCCACAGAGCCCGAGCGCCCCTCCGAAGTAGGGGACACACCCCTCCTCCCATTGCAGCCCTGGCAGCGGCGTCCCGTCATTCCGCGCCTCTCTCCCTTGCCCCACATGCCAGCCTCTGTCCCCACTCCTCATCCTTGCCCACCCCAGCCTGGGGTCCAGCACCCTGGGCCTTCCTGAGAAGGGGATGAGAGGTAGCTGTGAAAACAGGAGGGCTTAGGGAGGGAGGCAGGGGAACCCCACCAGCTCCGGGCTCTCCCAGGAGAATGGGGACAAGGTCTGCAAGGTGACCACGACTTTAGAATTAACCAGTCCAGGCATTCACCGGGGGATACCCTTGGAAAAGTTTCTTATTATAAAAATACCTGCACCTGAGACTGTTTCTGCATTTGTAAAAATGATTTTGAGGGGAGTAAAGGTGATACCAAAGTTTCAGCCCAGCCCATAGTAGATGCTTAATAAACGGTTCCTCCAGCAGAATTGGAGAATACTCATCTCCAGCCCCTGTCAGGCACCCAGCAGACACAACCATAAATTTCTGTCACATGAATAAAGATCCCAGGTTCTATCTGCACTCCTATGTTTGTTGCAACACTGTTTACAATAGCTAACATTTGGAAGCAACCTAAGTGTCCATCAAAAGATGAATGGATAAAGAAAATGTGGTACATATACACAATGGAGTACTATTCAGCCATAAAAAAGAATGAGATTCAGTCATTTGCAACAACATGGATGGAACTGGAAATCATTATATTAAATGAAACAAGCCAGGCCCAGAAAGCAAACATCACATGTTCTTATTCATTTGTGAGATCTAAAAATCAAAACAATTGAACTCATGGACATAGTAGAAGCATGTGGTTACCTGAAGCAGGGAAGAGTAGTGGGAGGATGGGGTACCAAAAAAAAAAAAAAAAAAGCTAGAAAGAATGAATAAGACTATTTGATAGCACAACAGGGTGGCTATAGTCCATAATAATTTAATTTTATATTTTAAAATAGCTTAAAAAGCATAATTGGATTGTTTGTAACTCAAAGGATTAATGCTTGAAGGGATTGATACCCCATTCGCCATGATGTGCTTATTTCACATTGCATGCCTGTATCAAAACACCTCATGTACTCCAAAAATATATACACCTACTATGTACCATCTATTTTTTTTTAAAGATCTCATGTTCTAGGCAGATGAAAGAAAGTGAATAGTCTCTTCCTCCCTTTTTTTAGGAGTCAGGAGTTTGCTCACTGGACACTGGGGAACAGTTGGCATCAGGATTCTTCCTAGTCTCGCTTCTTTCCCTAGCTCCTCCTCTGTCCTGAGCAGTGGGCACAGTCTCACAGCTAGAAGGTCCTTAGAGGTCATTGAGTCTAACCCTGACCCAGAGCAGGCATTCTGACCCTAATCCCCAGCAAGAAGTATCCCCAGCAATGGGTACCTCTGCCTTCATGTCCCTCTCTCTTCCCCTAGGGCAGCCCTTCAGAGGTTAGGAGGGAGGGAAGTTGCTTCTTCAATGCTGCTGTTCTACTGGAGAAACACAAGAATTTCACTGGGCTTTTTTCTTTCTGTGACTTGCCTCAGTCTCTTCATCTGTAAAATGGGCATAATAATGGCACCTATCTCCTACGGTTGTGAAGATTAAAGCAGTTACTATATATAAAGCATGTGAAACAGTGCTTTGCATATAGACAGTAAACAAGAAATATTATTCACCTAATCACTATCTTGAGTCCACCTCCCTGTAGAAGTGCTCACATTTCTTGAAGTCCCTCTGATAAAACCCAGAAGTGTGTCAGGTCATATTAAGCCCCCTTGAGCAATGCAGAGATTGAGGCACTGTGCTGTAAAGTCTGTATAGCCCAGCACTGCCATTTAGAGTTGGTGTGCTTTGGGAAAGTTATATGTCTTTTGCCTCAGTTTCCTCTCATCTACAAAATAGGGATAATAATACCTACTACGTAGGTTTATGAGAATTAAATGAGTTAACATATATAAAGCCCTGACAACAGTACCTGGAACATGTAGGTACTCAATAAATATGAGCTATAATTACTGGGGCAATAGACTTTGTTTTGGGTTTTTTGTTGTTGTTGTGGTTGTTGCTTGTTTTTTGACAAGGTCTTACTCTGTCACCCAGGCTGGAGTACAGTGGCACAATCTCAGCTCACTGAAACCTCTGCCTCCCAGGTTCAAGCGATTCTCCTGCCTCAGCCTCCCTAGAAGCTGGGATTACAGGCGCCCACCAACACACCCAGCTAATTTTTTCGTATTTTTAGTAAAGGTGGGGTTTCATCATGTTGGCCAGGCTGGTCTTGAACTCCTGACCTCATGTGATCCACCCGCCTCAGCCTCCCATGGTGCTGGGATTACAGGCAGGAGCCACTGCGCCTGGCCGGAGGCACTAGACTTTGAATAATGCAGTCTTACTTTTTCACTTTCTTCCCTTTCCTTCCTTCTTTCCTCAGCAGCCACATGATTCTAGTGCCTCATGGTCAATTGCTCCACCATCTTTTTTATTTGAATAGTTCCAGATCACAGAGCCTTTTCTTCCTTTTCCCTCCTCTTCCACAGACATTTTTCTTTTACCATTAAAACCTTCCTATAGTGTCAAGTCCACATGGTACCAGACAAAACAAATTCCATGGATCTAGCCTTGGAGAGCAGGCAGGGCAGTGTGTCTGAGTGTGAATTCTATCTCTATTGTTTGTTAGCTGTGTGACCCAGGGTAAGTCACTTAAGCCCTCTGATACAGTTTGGCTATGTCCCCATCCAAATCTTGCCTTGAATTGTAGCTCCCATAATCCCCATGTGTTGTGGGAGGGACCCGGTGGAAGGTAATTGAATCATGGGGGAAGGTAATTGAATCCTGTGCTATTCTCATGACAGTGAATAAGTCTCACAAGATCTGATGGTATTATAAAGGGCAGTTCCTCGGCACACACTCTCTTGCCTGCCACCATGTAAGACATGCCTTTGCTCCTCCTTTGCCTTCTGCCATGATTGTGAGGCCTCCCCAGCCATGTGGAACTGTGAGTCCATTAAGCCTCTTTTTCTTTATAAATTACACAGTCTCAAGTATTTCTTCATAGCAATGTGAAAATGGATTAATACACCCTCTAAGCTCATTTTCCTCATTTGTAAAATGGGATTTATACTACTTCTTCTCAAGGCTGCTATGTGGATTAAAAGTCACAGGCCATTAAATACAGTGCCCTTCCTCATCCCCAAAGTCATGGGTGGAGGCCAAACAGACAGTTTGGGTAAAAGCTGCTCCATGCAGATAAAGAAAAGTGCCCCCTGTCTTTCTCCTCCTGTTTTGGACTGAACTATGTCTCCCAAAATTGATATGTCGAATTCTTAACCCCACAATGTGACCGTATTTGGAGATAGGAAGTAAGTAATTACAGTTAAATCAAGTCATAAGAGTGACGCCCTAATGACATAAGATGGGTGTCTGTATAAGAAGAGAAAGAGGCTGGATGTGGTGGCTGACACCTGTAATCCCAGCACTTTGGGAGGCTGAAGTGGGTGGATTGTTTGAGTCCAGGAGTTCAAGACTAGCCTGGGCAACATGGCACAACCCTGTCTCTATAAAACATATGAAAAAAAAAAAAAAAAAAGCCAGGCATGATGTTGTGTGCCTGTAGTTCCAGCTACTCAGGAGGCTGAGGTGGAAGGATCACTTGAGCCCAGGGGGCAGAGGCTGCAGTGAACTGACATCACACCACTACACTCCAGCCTGGGTGACAGAGCAAGACCCTGTCTCAAGGAAAAAAAAAAAAGAAGAGAAGAACACACCAGGAATTTACATGCACAGAGGAAAGGCCATATGAGGCCACAGCAAGCAGGTGGTCCTCTGCAAGCCAAGGACAGAGACCTCAGGAGAAACCAAGCCTTTCAGTACCTTGATCTTGGACTCTAACCTCCAGAACTGTGAGAAAATAAATTTTTGTTGTTTAAGCCAGGGGTCCCCAAATTTTTGTTGTTGAAGCCCCAACCCCTGAGTCATGGCCTGTTAGGAACTGGGCCACGCGGGAGGAGGTGAGCATCAGGTGAGTGAGCATTACTGCCTGAACTCCACCTCCTGGCAGATCAGCAGCAGCATTAGATTCTCCTGGGAGCACGAACCCCACTGTGAACTGCACGTGCACGGGATCTAGGTTGCACACTCCTTATGAGAATCTAATGCCTGATGATCTGAGGTGGCACAGTTTCATCCCCAAACCATCAACCCCCACCCCCCTTCCGTGGAAAAATTGTCTTCCACAAAACCAGTCCCTGGTGCCAGACAGGTTAGGGACCACTGGTTTAAGTCTGTGGTATTTTGTTATGGCAGCCCTAGAAAACCAAGACACCTCCCTACCCCAAAGCAGCTCCTGGGAAACCTGAGGCCACATTATTCTCCATTGCAGATCGCGCTTTTCTCCGAAGTTCACCTGACTGCAGGGCTGGGGCGCTTCTCTGCCCTGAACCTTGGATGCAGAGTCTTTCAGTCAAACAAGTCACGATTGCTCCTATCTTACAGATGAAGCCATCAAGGGAAATGCCTTGCCCAATATTACACAGCTAGAGTGGAGGAGAGAGACCAAGAACACTCCCCTGGACTCCTTGGGCGCTTGCCCTGCTGGACCTTAGCCCTGCCTCCCTCAACTTTTTTGGCCCTTTGGGAGAGCATCTGAGAAAGCTAAGGGTGCACCCATCCAAGGTGTAGAAGCAATCCCCGTCCATCTCAAGGAGCCCCACCACTTCCCTGGCCTGCAGGGTTTCTAGCTGCATGCATTCTGGCCAAGAGCTTGAACTGCACCTTCATCCTCAGGAGAGCTGCTCCCCATCCCACCCCACCTCCAACAGCTACAGCTGGGAACATGCGCTGTGGCCTAGGGAGCCTTTGTGCAGAGAGCCCCACCATCCTGGAAACTGATTTCCATCTGAAAAGCTGGATGCCAGGAGGTGGCAGGAAGAAAGTGGAACTGAGAAGTTCTTTAAAAGGGGAAAGCCGCCTGTGCCCACTGGAATCCATGTGGACACCTGCTTGGAGAAGCATCTTAAAGGAGCAGTGGAGGAGAAGGTAGAGGGTGATCTCAGAATCAGACTTTCTCAGGAGTAGTGAGGGCAGTCAAAGGGGACAACAGAAAGCCAGAAATCCAGATATTTTTATTTTTATTTATTTTTTTATTTTGAGACAGAGTCTCGGGCTGTTGCCCAGGCTGGAGTACAGTGGTATAATCTTGGCTCACTGCAGCTTCCACCTCCTAGGTTTAAGTGATTCTCCTGCCTTAGCCTCCCAAGTAGCTAGTATCACAGGCACATGTCACCATGCCTGGCTAATTTTTGTATTTTTAGTAGAGACAGGGTTTCACCATGTTGGCCAGGCTGGTCTCAAACTCCTGACCTCAAGTGATCTGCCTGCCTCGGCCTCCCAAAGCACTGGGATTACAGGTGTGAGCCATCGCGCCTGGCCTCTAGATATTTTTCATAAAAAATTTCAGCTCCCAATTTAAAAATGTTGGGCAACAAATTCACAATTATTTTTAAACATGGTGCAGGCCAAACAATGTATCTATGGGTTGAATTTGGCTCTAAACCCTCTTGCAACTTCTTAACATCTCTAGAGACCAGCAGTTCTCAATCCTGGCTGCATATTAGAATCATTTAGGGGAGGTTTAAGAAAAATAACTGGCACTGAGCCTCTAACAAAGACTAAGTGAAGCTTACTTGATTCTATGGAATCAGGCCAGTTCAATTGTATTCATCTCTATTTGCACAGGGCCTGCACATCAGTGATTTTCCAAAACTCTCCAGGCAACTCCGACATGCAGGCAAGATAGAGAATCACTGCTGCAACCCCTCTCAGCTTTTCACCTGCCACAAGGCTCCTGGTCTCATAGAGTTCGTGGTCAACTGCGGGAGACATGAATGAATGAGTGAGTGAATGAATGAATGATTACCTTGTTTGTGGTCCACACACCATACTCTCCCCAGTGATCTCCCCAAATCATGCCCCTCACCATCCATTTCTATTCTGCAGGCTTCCAGGTACTTCCTGGTTAAACCCAATCTCTTCTGCAGGCCACCCAAGAGGCCCACGGCCCAGTCCTTGTCCATTTCTCCACCCTCCAATCCTACCGCTTCTCCCTCCCACCTGACCCGCTCCTCACTGAGCACCTTGCTGTTCCGCTGATTACTCCATGCCTTGGGATGTGCTATGCCCTCTGCTGGCTATCTTTTTGTGCTCCCTCTCCTGTCCCCCTCCTCACCTGCCCATCAGCCTGTCTCTTGTCCCATCCTCTCTGCTCCCACATTTCTAGAATAGCTCTTAGATCTGTGATTCCCAAACTCTGCTGCACTTTAGAATCTCCTGGGGAGACCTGAAGTCATCACACCCCATACCAATAAAATCAGATTGTCACAGTGTGGGAACCAGATCAGTTTGTTAGTTAGTTAGTTTGCTTATTCCAGCCTGGGTGACAGAGCAAGACTCTGTCTCAAAACACAGTGGTGCAATCTTGGCTCACTGCAACCTCCGCCTCCTGGGCTCAAGCAATTCTCCTGCCTCAGTCTTCCAAGTAGCTGGGATTACAGGCACATGCCACCATGCTCGGCTAATTTTTTGTATTTTTAGTAGAGAAGGGGTTTCACCATTTTGCCCAGGCTAGTCTCGAACTCCCAACCTCAAGTGATCCACCTGCCTCGGCCTCCCAAAGTGCTGGGATTATAGGCCTGAGCCACCATGCCCGGTCCCAGATCAGGAGTTTTTAAAGATTCTCAGGTGACTCCAACATGCAGCAAGATTTCAAAATTACTGTTCGGGACATTCTAGCCATATTTCTCTTCCCATGCCTGTTTCCCCAGCTAGTCTATGAACTTCCCACAGGCTGGGTGGTAAACAAGCAGAATTTTTTTTTTTTTTTTTTTTTTTTTTATGAGACGAGTCTCACTCTGTCACCCAGGCTGGAGTTCTGTGGTGCAATCTTGGCTCACTGCAACCTCCACTTCCTGAGTTCAAGCGATTCTCCTGCCTCAGCCTCCTGAGTAGCTGGGACTACTGGCGCGTGCCACCACACCCGGCTAATTTTTTGTTGTTGTTATTTTGTATTTTTACTAGAGACAGGATTTCGTTGTGTTAGCCAGGATGGTCTCAATCTCCTAACCTTGTGATCCGCCCACCTCAGCCTCCCAAAGTGCTGGGATTACAGGCATGAGCCACCATGCCCAGCCAGAAATTTTTTTCTCATGGTTATGGAAGCTAAGAGTCCCGGATCAAGGTTCCAGCTGACTTGGTTTCTGGTGAGGATACTCTTCCTGACTTGCAGACACCCCTTCGCGGCCCTTCCTCGGTGTGTGCACACAAGAGAGAGAGGAAGCTCCCTGGTGTCTCCTTTTATAAGGACACTAATCCTAGGGGATCAGGTCCCCACCCCAGGACCTTGCTTAACTTTCATTACTTCCTACAGGACCTATCTTCAGTCACATTGTGGGGTTAGGGCTTCGATATAGGAATTTTGAGGGACACATTCAGTCCCTAATGCCCTCCAAGAGCAGAGACCCTTTCTCTTGCACAGCACCAGGCCCCGTGCTAGCATCCTCCCTGGTCATAGGCCCTCAGTGGGTGTTGATGGAACCCACAAGGCCTGTGTTGGCCTCACACATACTCCTCATCCTCTAAGCAGAGTTGGAGGCATGTTCTGAGATGCCTGAGAAGGTTGGTAGGTGCCCGGGAGAAGAGTTGGCATGAGGCCCAAGAGAGCCCTGCGGGATACCTCCCCTGTGGTGGGGAAGCCAGGCACCTCCCATGGAGACTCAGTCTATCTCTGGCTGGAAATGCACATGGGCCTCTGGGACAAGGAAGGCCATTACTGTAGCTACCATTCTGGAAAGGCTCACAATCCACAGAGAAGGGGGTCTCCGTGTGGTGAAAATATGGCGCCTGGAGTCAGACCCCCAGCACATCCCCCGCATTTTCAGTGTGTTTGTTTATGGTGGTGTGAAAGGAGGGACTGTCCCCTTGAAAAGCAAGGCCAGGGGAGCTGCAGAGAGGCTGAGGCCTAGGCAGGAGTGGGGTCCCTTCCTAGGAGCCAGGAGGCATCCCTCGGTCTCCAGCCTCGGTGGAGCCGTTGCTTCAAAAGGTTTTAAAATGCTTATTAGTCAGCTCTCCCTAGGGAAGCAGGTCAGTGTCATTATCTGCATTAATAAATGACAAGTGAGGGTTCCAATGCCTGACTCACTTCCACAGCACAGCCAGGGCCGCAGTGGCCACAGAGGAGATGCCAGGAGTGCCACATAGAGGAGCTCCCAAACCCCAGTGCCCAGTGAGGGCCACAGAAAGAACCCAGGGCATGCAGCTAGGAAACCTGGGCATTCTTCTGGGTTCCACCAACTCCCTGCACGTCCTTGGGTGGGTTGCTCCACTTGCCCCTTGACCACTGTGGAACATTCCCTCTGGAACTCGGGGTTCCCATCTATGAAGCAGAAGAGGTTTGCATCAGAACTTTTCCCCTCTGACAGCCCACCTTCTCCTCTGGAGAATCTGCATGCAGGGAGTCTTCCTGGGATGGGCTGGGACGTCCTGAGGAACTCCAGCGCTCTGTCTGGGGTCCTGCACCCTGGGTGAGGGCAATGAGAGCTTTTGGGGTGGGCACTACTAGGTCAAGAAGGATTCAGGTCACTGTATCAGGAAAACCACATCTCTAAAAGGTGGTGGGAAAGTGGTGAAGCCTCTTAGGAAGAGGTGAGCAGTTATCTGGGATGGCTGGGGCAGCTCTGGGACTCCTCCAGCTTAGATGGGGCCTTCTGTAAACCATTTACTGGGCCCTGGACACCAATTCTACGATACATGGACTCCGCTCTGGATTTGAGGCTGGGCATGGTGGTTCACACCTGTAATCCCAGTGCTTTGGAAGCTAAGGCAGGAGGATCTCTTGAGGCCAGGAGTTTGAGACCAGCCTGAACAATATAGCAAGATTCCATCTCTACAAAAAAATTTAAAAGTTAGCTGGGGATGGTGGCACGTGCCTGTAGTCCCAGCTACTGGGAAGGCTGAGGCAGGAGGATCACTTGGGCCCAGGAATTCTGAGGCTGCAGTGAGATTGTGCCACTATACTCTAGCCTGGGCAACACAGTGAGACCCTGTCTCTCAAAAAAAAAATGGCTGGATTTGGATCTGAATTGTGCCCCTCACCGCCAACCTCAACTCATGTCTGATCTTGGCCAGGTTGTCCACCTCCTCCTCTCCCCAGATTCTTCATCTATATTGAAATAATAGTAGCTGCCTTCCGTGTTGTTATGGGGGTTAAACGAGGTGAGAAGTGGAGAGCACTTAGTGTGGTCACAGACACCTGGTGAGCGGCTAGCACGTATTTTTATTGATGCTTTTCACTTCCTCTACTCTTTTTTGACACCTCTAGGTTTTTCCTTTCACCTTAAGCTTTGGGTAGCTCTTGCCTTTCTCTAACAGAAACATGGAGCAACTGATAAACTTGGTCCCAGGAATGTTAACGCTCAAGATACCCTCCCAGGGGAATCTATTATAAGGAAATATGATGCAAAATCTAGAAAAGAGACAAAGATGAAAATTACTACTACTACTACTACAACTACTACTACAACAACAACAACTACTACTACTACTACTACTACAACTACTACTACTACTACTACAACAACAACAACTACTACTACTACTACTACTACTACAACTACTACTACTACAACAACAACAACAACAACAACTACTACTACTACTACTACTACTACTACTACTACTACGTTGTTCAACAGGCCTGCCTGTAAGAATGTACCACTGTAACTTTGTTACTATTAATTACTATTAATAGTAACTAATTACTTAGTTACTATTAATTAAAGGCACAGACTCTGTGAGGTTACTTGTTAACTTATGAATTGGTGTCCAGCAGAAAAAAATAACCCCAAGTTGAGTTTATCAGCTGGCAGGACATTCATGCCACAAATCACACGGGAATCCTGTTACAATGCAGATTCTGATTCAATAGGCCTGGGGAGAGACCTAGACAATACAGTTCTTTTTTTTGAGATGGAGTTTCGCTCCTGTTGCCTGGGCTGGAGTGCAATGGCGTGATCTCAGCTTACTGCAACATCCACCTCCTGGGTTCAAGCAATTCTCCTGCCTCGGCCTCCCAAGTAGCTGGAATTACAGGCGCCCACCACCATGCTTGGCTAAGTTTTGTATTTTTAGCAGAGATGGAGTTTCACCATGTTGGACAGGCTGGTCTCAAACTCCTGACCTCAAGTGATCCACCCGCCTTGGCCTCCCGAAGTGCTGGGATTACAGGCCGTGAGCCACCGCGCCCGGCCGACGCTGCGGTTCTAACACACTCCCAGGTGCTGTTGATGCTGATCTTCTGAGGTCCACATTTTGAGTAGCAAGGGCTGGTCCACTAGGAATCCGCTTCTGAATCCTGGCAGGACAGCACTCCTGGCAGGGGTTAAAATAAGATCATATGGACAGGGCAATGCCTCATCAACAGCAGCAGTCTCATCCTGGTGGGCTTTCAGGCACAGTGGCAGGCTAAGGGACAGCACTGGGGACTGACTGTTCTCTCTCAGCTCATGTACACCGGCTCCTGGCCACTCCACTTAGGAAAAGCCCCAGCCACAATGCCATGGCTTGCAAGTGTCTGGAAAGACCAACATGAGGAATACTTCCTGCTGTTTTTCAGTCCTGTGGAAGCGGACTCTGCTGGTGAGCACAGGGACCTGAACTTGGGCTGGCAGGTGGATACCACACGGCAGTTTTCTCACAAGCAGAGGCCCACAAGCATCAGTGCACATCAACCATCTGTCCATTCAGTCATTCAGTAAACATACATGTGTACCCACTATGGGCCAGGCGTCACTCCAGGTGCTGGAGACACAGCAGAAACCGAGAAGGACAAAGATCCCTCCTTCACAGGAATTTTATTCTAGCGAGAGTAGACAGACAAGAAGCAATAGATATAAGTAAATTATAGCGTATATTGGAGAAGCACAATAGATAAAGGAAACGGTGAGCAGGTTAAGGGCGATAAAAGTGACAGGAGTGCAATGGGGCAGGCCGCAGTAGGGTGGTTAGGGTAGACCTTGGTTTGAGTAGACTTGAAGGAAATAAGGGAGTTGGTCATGGGAATATCTCGGTGGATGTGTGAGGGCTGTGGGGAGCAAATGCGAAGGCCCTGAGATGTGAACGCATGTGGGGTGCTGGAGCACCAGCTGGAAGCCAGTGTATCTGGAGTACGAAAGAGACCACAGAAGTAACAGAGGGCGATGACTCCAGAACTTGAAGACCATGGTGAGGCCTTGGCTTTTATACTGAAATAAGTGGAGAGCCATGGCAGGGCTCGGAGCAGATGAGAGAATTGGGATTTAGAAGGTCTCTCATCTGCGTGAAGGATGAATAGGGAGGGACCCTTTAAGGTGCAGAGGTGTGGGTCCTACTTCCAGAGTCTGGTTTAATGGGGCTCATGTGGGCCTGGTAATATGCATTTGAGAAAGCTCCCATGATTGGTTCTCTTGGAAATAGTCCAGAGATGCAGCACCAGCCCCAGCACAGCGCCAGGTGGCCCATTCACAATTTTCTATGCAAATGGTGCCAGTTACTGAGACTGCATTGTGAGTGACACCCGCTGGAGGCATGCACTGAGGCAGTCCTGCAGAGTGCACCCTGGAAGGCACCCCAACTTAAGTGCTTCCTGGAAGCAGGGTGCCCCAGGTGCTTCTGCAGGCATTAATTTGGATGTACACACATAGGGTAGCAAGGGCTTCAGTTGGCTCCCAGCCAACACCTTGAGTGTTTCATCATCCTCAAAGGCCTGAGACAGAGCCTCTGTAGATTCCTGAACTATGAAGATGGAGGGAGTGGGGACCTGTCAATCTTCTCATCCTCTGTGGGACTAAATCTCCCATTGGCCAGATGAGTTCCAGGTATGTGTGGCATGCAGCTCTGCACGGCACTGAGAAGAGGTGAGGTTTTTATCTGGGCACTAAAGGCTGTGCCCACACAAGGGTGGGCATAAGCAGATGTGAGAGGAAACTCTCTGGTGTGTGACCTGGGCACCATGCTGATGCACTTACCTTTGTCACCTGTTCTTAATCCTATGGGATTAGGGAAGGCAGTGTTGGCATCCACTTTATAGATGAGGGAAGTAAAGCTTCAGAGAGGTCTTTTCACAGGAATGGGTTGGGAGAAGGACTGTGCCAGCTGAAGAAAGCAATCAACCACTTCAGTCCAAGCCGGCCTCCTGAGGGGCCTGGGGCTCACAGCAAAGACCGTGGACTTGCAACCCAGTTTAAACCAACCGCAGCTCTGCTCCTTCCTAGTCATGTGCTAAGCCTGTTTCTTCATCCATAGAGTGGGCACCAAGAGGGGTGATGTTAACGATAAGCGAGAAACACACTGGCCGGGTGAGGTGGCTCACACCTGTAATCCAGCACTTTGGGAGGGTGAGGTAGGCGGATCACCTGAAGTCAGGAATTCAGGACCACCCTGGCCAACATGGCAAAACCCTGTATCTACTAAAAAACAAAAAAAACAAAAATTAATTGGGCGTGGTGGTGGGCGGCTGTGGTCCCAGCTACTTGGGAGGCTGAGAAAAAAGAATCACTTGAACCTGGGAGGTAGAGGTTGCAGTGAGCCAATATCACGCCACTGCACTCAACCTGGGCAACAGGGTGAGACTCCATGTCAAAAAAACCCAACAAACAAACAAACAAACAAACAAAAACCACATACCAGTGCCTGCCTGGTGCTGGTGTTGATAAACACTAGGAGCTCCAGGGGTGCTCCTGCTTGCACCTAATGCAGCTGGGCTGTGTCCCTTTTCAGGCATGGATCGAGCCTGCCTGGCCTGGAGACACATAGTCAGAGCACAGCCTGGCCGCTCATGGGCTGGAGAGGTTTTCCTGCCCAGTGACCTGAGTCACGCTCTTCCCCCAGGCCTGCCCTTCCTGCCCTTCACATCTGGCTCAGGACTCTGCCGAGGCCTTCTGGGGCAGCTGCCAATTCTCGCCCTGTCAGGAACTGCTTCTCGCTTCCCAGGACTGTCTTTCTGCGAAGGGACGGGCACATCTCGTGTGAAGAGCAGATCCAAAGCGGGGCTCTGGGGTACAACATGGTATTTGGGTGAGACTACAATTAGAATCCTGTAGCCCCACACAGCTTCCTGTCTACATTATTCCACCGTCTTTTCCAGCATCACAGTACTAGTCCTAGAAACTCTTGCCTGGGAAGACAAAGTTGTAAATAACTTTATTGTTCGTTCCAGGGGCCTTCTGAAGGAATCATTTAAAGCATTTGCTTTAAGTGATTGATCAGAATGATCAAACTAATCAACTCTTAATCGCATCAAAAGACAGTTTACGCGCCAAGACTCTTTGAACCCTTTGCCTCAAAATCCCCCCTTGCTGTGTCCACCGATCCTAAACTATGTCCTGATCTTTACCCAATCCTAATCAAGGTTTCCTTCTCTGCATTTAAAGTCCCACCTAAAACCAAACTCTGGAATCTCTCATCACTTCCTGACTGTCCTGGAATCTCTCATCACTTCCTGACTGTCCTGCCCAGTCTGACGCACTAGGAAAACTGTCAAGTTCGAGCAGGAAAAGTAGGATCAGCTTCCCCTGATTAACAGGTGGATCTGGTGATGTTTTCGGTGAGGCATCCTTCAACAGGAAACTACGCAGGTGGGAGTCCTTTCTCTGACCTCTGACCTTTGGGGTGGGGGAGGCCAGCGGCCTGAGTCCAGGCTAATCCACAGGGGACAGTTATAAGTGATCACAGGGCCTTCAGGAGCTAAGAAATAGTGACCATATGAGTTCTGGAAAGGCCCTTGGGGGTCTCCTGGTGCAGCTCCTTAGTTTTACAGACAGGAAACCGGGCCTGGAGAGGAAAAGAGATTTGTCCAAATCACAAAGCTAGCTAGGATTGTTATAGGGATTAAATGAGTTAATATCTCTAATGCGCTAAGACACTACCTGGTACCCACTAAGCTCTATGTGTGTTTGCTAAGTAAAAATAATGGGGCCAGGCGCAGTGGCTCACACCTGTAATCCCAGCACTTTGGAAGGCCGAGGAGGGTGGATCACCTGAGGTCAGGAGTTAAGACCAGTCTGGCCAATATGGTGAAACTGCATCTCTACTAAAAATACAAAAATTAGCCGGGCATGGTGGCATGTGCCTGTAATCCCAGCTACTAGTGGGGCTGAGGCAGGAGGATTGCTTGAACCTGGAAGGTGGAGTCTGCAGTGAGCCGAGATCATGCCACTGCACTCCAGCCTGGGCAACAGAGTGAGACTCTGTCTCAAAAATAATAATAATAATAATAATATAATAATAATAATAATAATAATAATAATAGATGTGCCAGGAGTGGTGGCTCATGCCTATAATCCCAGCACTTTGGGAGGCCGAGGTAGGTGGATCACCTGAGGTCATGAGTTTGAGACCAGCCTGACCAACATGGTAAAACTCTGTTTCCACTAAAAATACAAAATTAGTCAGGCATGGTGGCGGGCGCCTGTAATCCCAGCTACTCAGGAGGCTGAGGCAGGAGAATTGCTTGAACTGGGAGGTAGAGGTTGCAGTGAACTGAGATCATGCCTCTGCACTCCAGCCTGGGCAACAATAGCTAAACTCCATCTCAAATAATAGTAATAATAAAAAACAATGGAGCGTCTGGCCTAAAACTCAAGGCAAACTTAAGTTAGCCTCTCAGACTTAAAAAAAGTAAAACCTGACTTTAACATTGAACCTAGAGCAGTAGTTCTCTAACTTGAGCAAGCATCGGAACTACATGGAGTGCTTGTTAAAACAGAGTTCTGGGCTCAACCCCCGAGTTTCAGATTCTGCACATCTGGGGTGGGGTCAACAATTTGCATTTCTTTTTTTTTTTTTTTTTTTTGAGACGGAGTCTCGCTCTGTTGCCCAGGCTGGAGTGCCGTGGCGTGATCTCGGCTCACTGCAAGCTCCACCTCCCGGGTTCACGCCATTCTCTTGCCTCAGCCTCCCGAGTAGCTGGGACTACAGGCGCCCGCCACTACACCCAGCTAATTTTTTGTATTTTTAGTAGAGACTGGGTTTCACCGTGGTCTCTATCTCCTGACGTTGTGATCCGCCCGCCTCGGTCTCCCAAAGTGCTGGGATTACAGGCGTGAGCCACCGCGCCTGGCCATCAATTTGCACTTCTAACCAACTTCCTGGTGCTGCGGATGCTGCTGGCCCAGAGACCCCTCTTTGAGAACCATGGACTCAGAGGAACAAATTACTAAGGGAGTAATTTCTGGCACTGGTAAGGGAGAAATTTGGAGATAGCGGGTCTCTTCCTCCTTTCCCAAATACAGTTTCCCTCTGATGTTTAGCCATCCTGCAGCAGCGCGGCTGGGGAGCACGCACCAATTCTGCTTGGCTGCACCTGTGCCCACCTGTGAATAATCCACGTTTCATCCCGTTCCAACTTTCTTTACCTCGTGCTTTCAACAAGAGTGCACCCCTCTTGCATGTGGGCTGGTTAGACGCCCAGGCGATAGGAGGTCCGTACAGTGAGAATGAATTAAACACCAACCAGGCAGATGAAACCAATGCATTCTTTATTGCAGACTGAAGCTTAGGGGCTCACTCACTGTGAGCTCTGATTTGGGGGCTTCTGTGGCTGCCCACACTTTCCGAGACAAAGGCAAACTAACTCTCCCAAGCAGAGGAGAAAACAACTTTCAGAAGCTGCCCCTTCACAGACCTGAGGTGAGGGACCTGGGACAGCAGGCAGCTTGGCATGCAGGGGTTAATCAGAAAGGCCAAGTCTGGAGGGCCGGGCACACCTAACCCTCATCTCCTGGTGACTGCAGGTCACTCCCTTCCTCAGGAGTGCCACGCAGACTCTGAAACAATCTAACAGGCCAAGGGCCTCCCAGGGCTGGGTTAGGGAGGAGGCTGAGCACAGGCTCGGCTCCCTGGAAGTGGCAGGGAGAGAACTTCACCCTCTGCTCGGAGGACATCCCCAGCCTAGGTCCTTGTTTCTCAAACTCTGAAGTGCTTATAGGAATCAGGTGAGGGTCTTGCTAAAATGCAGGGTCTGAGTCGGGAGGTCTAGCGTGAGGCCTAGACTCTGCATTCCTAACAAGCCCCCAGGTGTCACTGCCGCTGCCGGTCCACAGACCACACTTTTGAGTTGCAAGGCTCTGGTCATACATTGCCTTTGTGCACAACAGAGAAGCATGCCTCATCTTCAACAAGGAGAAACCCCACTCCAGGACACAAGGCAGGTGGGGCCAGCACAGCCTGGACAGGACTTCAGTCCCCACTTGCCCCCAACACCCACCGATGAACTCGGTAGCTCTGCAGATCCTGTCTTGACTTCCTCATCCTGAAAACCCTTTGCCAAGAGTTTGACCAACCAGGCCCTGGGATATGAGCAGAATAAACAGTCTCTTGAGATACTGAGCACTCAGCTCAGTGATGGCCCAACGACGGCCCAAACTATCAGTTCCTTGCCAAGAGACAAGAGACCTGGGCAGGGACGGGGGAACTGGGAGCATTCTGAGCAGGGATTACTGCTCTGAGCAGTGGTCTGAGCTCTCAACACCTTAGCCTCAGGAGTAGTAAAGTGGCCACTCGTCCACAGGACACAGGATTTGGGTGGCCTGGCTTTGCCTCAAGCCCTGGGGTCTCAGGTGCCTCCGGAGATTCAAATGAAGGTGCAGATCAGGTGGGGTCTGGGGCACTGAGTCGGCTTGCTCCACAGATGAGGAGAAGTTGGGAGGTAGATACCTGAGGACCAAGCAGTCAAGGTTCTTCAAGCCACAGGTGTTCTCAGGAAGCAAGAGCCCCAGGCCCTCTCCTGGTAGGGGACCAAACATCCCCGCTTGCCAGGCACTGTCCCAGTTTTAGCACTGAAAGTTCCATGTCCTGGGAAACCGGGACAGCTGGTCACCCTGTTGCCTGACCATACCCTAAGATGCCAGGTTGAGGGCCTCAAAAGAACTAGGTCATCAGGGCTTTGGGCATTGGCCTGGGAGCTGGCTGGCTACAAATCCGGTGTCCACAGCGCCTTCTGTCCCCAGGGGGCCATGACAAGGCAGCCAGGCTGCTGCTGATGGGATGGTGATGAGGGTGGCCATCTAATCACTTTAGACCAGAGCCGCAGGTGCAAACGGCTCTGCTGTTCTCTGGGCCACCTCTCCTACAGCTCAGGAGTGATGCTAGAGGGACGGAGCACTCAGGACTTCCCACCCTGCCAGTTTGTTAACTGTGGGGAATGACAGAGCTGAAGAGACTTGCTCCCCATTCCCAGCCTGCCAGTCCTCGGGCTCCTATGTGAATGTTCTTGCCCTGCAGCAGTGCCAGCTCATATTCCCACCACAGCTCTCCCAGGACTTCTAGTTCAGGCTCCCGCCAGTCCAGGACTACAGGACTGAAGATTGGGCCCTGCGGAGGGCCGCATCCAGGTCAGTTCTCAGGAAGCAATAAATAGATGGAGGTTGTCTTCTCTTCTCAGGGCAGCGACTGGCTCTCAGCACTAAAAACAAGGTCTCAAACCCACAGGGGCTCAGAAAACACCCAGCAATGCCCACTTGTGCCTGCTGATCTGGAGGTAACTTGGAGGCATGTACTGCTTAAAAACCTCCAGGGAGCCCAAAGGAGGTAAAGGGTCCCTTTTTTTCAAGTGACAAGGCTCAGAGAGGGCAGGAGATCTGCCTGAGTTTGCACAGCAGCTGTGAGTGCTGAGTCCAGGCTGCAGGCCCCACCTTGCCTCTTCCCTTGGGCATTCCAAAGCCCACTACTGCTGTAAGCTATCTATCCAGACCAGCTATACCCCACCCACCACGTGCTGCTCGGCCCACCCTCCCCCAGCCCCCAAGCTTGGCCTCCCATGGGCCTCCCTCCCTTCCAGGATTATAGGCCAGTGGCCTCTGTCCCTTGCTGGGTGGGCATGAGGAGGGTGGCCTAAGGTAGGGGGGCTCTTGCACCATCCGGAGACATGAGCATATCAAACTTGATGAGCGGCGGGGCGATCACGCGCACCTCAGCGTTGAGTGGGTTGAAGCAGAGGTTGATGCTGCGCAAGGCTGGCATGGCAGCCAGCTTCTCCACGGGCACATCTGTTGGGGACAGAATGGACAGGTTAGAGCGGTGGGGGCCAACCAGACAGAAAAGAAGGACGATGGGCCAGGAGGACTCTGAGCACATGATGGTGAGGGGCAGATCTCCATTACCCACTGCACGTGGGCTCAGCTCCTGGTGCCCAGCCCTATGTGAGGCAACATCGGGCCCACCAGGATATGACAACCACATGGAGGAAAGCATCCTAAAAAATAAGAGTCAACTGATTCAAAAAGTTAAACGTAGGATTGCCATATAACCCAGCAATTTTACTCCTAGGTGGAACTGAAAGAATTAAAAACTGACATTCAAACAAATACTTTTATACAAATGTTCACAGCAGCACTATTTACAATAGTCAAATGTCCACCAATAGATGAATGGATAAATGAAATAATATATACATATAATGGAATACTATGCAGCCATTTAAAGGAACGAAATTCTGATACAGGCTACATCATGGATGAACCGTGAAAACATTGTGCTAAAGAAAGAAGGCAGGCACAAAAAGACAACTACCTCCACTTATGTGAGGTACGCAGAGTAGTTAAATTCATAGAAACAGAAAGTAGAACAGAGGTTCCCAGGGGCTAGGAGAAAGGGAAGTAGGGAGTTATTGCTTAATAGCTACAGTTTCTGTTGGATGAAAATATTTTGGAAATAGATAGTGGTGATGGTTGTGCAACAGGGTAAAAGTAATTAATGCCACTGAGCTACAGTGTGTTTAAAAATGGTTAAAATTAGTCGGGCTATAGTCTCAGCTAGTCAGGAGGCTGAGGCAGGAGAATCTCTTGAGCCCAGGAGTTCAAAGTCAGGATGGGCAACATAGCGAGACCCCAGTCTCTATTTCTTAAAAAAAAAAAAAAAAGTTAAAATGGTACACTTTGTTATATATGTTTATCACAATTTAAAAATAATGTAATATGCCAAAACCACTGAATTGCATATTTTAAATGGGTGAATTGTATTGTATGTGAAGTATAGCTCAATAAAACTACTAAAAAACAAAGACTATTATGTGCATAAAGAATATTTTTGCCAAGAGATAGGAAGTTGCATACAGTGGCCTATGGAAGTACTTCTTAACTATGGGAATACCGTTCTGTATCATGACATCATACCCCTAAACAGTCCCTAAAAAAGCAGACATGACTATCTTGGGTCTATCTAAGGGAGGTTAGTTACAGTTTGAGTTTATCAGGACTCTTGATAAGGTGCCCTACTTATATCACTGCTCCATAAGAGCTATCTGGGAAGTTCCAGACTATATCGGATCATCACTATGTTGGATCATCACTTAGAGATGGAATGTTCTCTGGAATCAAAACAAACACATCTCCTGTCCCAGCTCTGGTTTCCAAAATTTAACGTGTAGAATTTGGAAATCAAGTTTCAAGCTGTCATCCACCTAACCTACATAAGATACTAGGGCATTTTCCAACACTTATCAAAAATGCCACAGTGTAATAAATATAAAGATAGTAGTGATCTACTAATTAATTAATTCCAGGTCCAATATTCTCAGTTATAACTGAAGAGGCAGCGCAGCCTAGTGTCATAGACGTGAAATTTAACAGACAGCCCTAAGCTGATGTCCCAGCTTTACCTCCTAAAAATTTGTATTACTTCCCGTACCTTGTTTTCCTAATCTTGAAAATGGAAATAACTAATATTTCCTCAAACAGAATTAAATTGGGGAGCGACTGCTTAAAGGATATGGGGACTCCTTTGGGGTGACAGAAGTATTTTGGAATTAGAGGTGATGATTGCACAACACTGTGAATGTCCTAAATGCCAGTGAATTGTATACTTTATGTGGTTAAGTGGTTCATTTTATGTTATGTGAATTTTGCCTCAGTTTTTTTTTTTTTTTAAAGAACCAGAATAAGGCAGCAGCTATATTAATACTTGGTAACCTGTTATAGTTCCTCCCACCTAACCTTTAAGATCACTCAGACAAGATTAGGATGCTTGCCCTCGATGCATGCCCTATCCAGACTGAGGCTCTGGCTGCATCTGCTCTTCCCTGATCCAACTCTGTGAGCAGCCAGATCCCATAGAACCTCCCACCCTAGCACAGGACGGGGCCAGACCTCATCCCATGGAGTCCTGCAAAACCTCAGGCCGATAGTGATGGCAAGAGCCAGCCCCTGTCCTCTCCTGGGCACAAAACATTGCCCAGAGTTGGGGGGTTTTTGTTTCTGTGGTTGTTTTGTTGTTAATTTTAAAACACACTGGTGGATATTATGCACATATTTTACTTTAGGCAAATGGTACTGTACTATATAGATCTCAGGCCACTTCTATATAGATATAATATATATTACATATATAATATATATTTATAATATATATTTTATATATTACACACATATAATATATATTATATATAATGTATATTACATATATACATATATATATTTTACTAAGCACCAATAACAATCTTTTTTAAAATTTATTTTTAACTGTGGTAAAATACAAATACATTTACCATCCTAACCATTTTTAGGTGTACAGTACAGCAGCATGAATACATTCACATTGTCGTACAACCAATCTCCAGAACTCGATCTTGCAAAACTGAAACTCTATACCCATTTAAACAAAAACTCCCTATCCCTCCCTCCTCCCAGCACCTGGCAACCACCACTCTACTTTCTGTCTCTATGAATTTGACTACCCTGGGTACCTCATAAAAGTGGAATCATATAGTATTTGCCTTTTGTGATGGGCTTATGCCGCTGAGCATAATGTCCTCAAGGCTCATCCATGTTATGGCATGTGGCATTGATAAGGCAGGATTATTCAGCCTTAAAAAGTCAGAAACGCCAGGCGCAGTGGCTCACACCTGTAATCCCAGCACTTTGGGCGGCCAAGGCGGGTGGATCACCTGAGGTCAGGAGTTCAAGACCAGCCTGACCAACACGGTGAAACCCCGTCTCTACTAAATACAAAAAATTAGCCAGGTGTGGTGGCACATGCCTGTAATCCCAGCTACTTGGGAGGCTGAGGCAGGAGAATCACTTGAACCTTGGAGGTGGAGGTTGCAGTGAGCTGAGATTGCACCATTGCACAGCAGCCTGGGCAACAAGAGCTAAACTCCGTGTAAATAAATGAAGAATAAAAAGGAAGAAACTTCAGACACATGTCATAACACGAACAAACCTTGAGGTTCACCCGTCAATGGTCACTTGGGTCGCTCCCATCACTTGGCTATGATGAACAATGCTGCCAAGAACAGGAGTGCACCAATATCTCTTCGAGACCCTGCTTTCCATTCTTCCGGATATATATGCAGATGTATGTGACCCCCACCCAGATAAAAATAGAAAACATTCAAGAACCCCCAATAGGGTTCCTTTGTGCCCCTTTCCAGTTTATACCCCTGATCTTCTTCTTCATTAATTTGGTCTATTCCTGAACGTCATATAAATGGAACTACATAGCATGGGCCAGGCTTTTACTCAAATGTCTTTAGGACTTTCAGTTTCAGAAAGTCTTAAACTTTTTTTTTGTTTGTTTTCATAATTGAGATTTTATTGGTTGAGGATCAGTACAGACATTTCAATTTGTACACAATTCTTAACATATGTAACGAAATTCTAAAAAGCCATGTATTGTAATTCTTTTTTAAAGTTATTCCAGTGACTTTCCAGCTTAAAATTTGGAAGCAAATTTTCCTTAAGAGGCTATCAAGTACCAGCATCTTCACATGTTGGTCAGCTGTTACATATGGCCCATCAGTTCACAACTGAATAGCATGTACACTACATATTCAAATCTGTAATCTTTCACAGCACAGTAACAAAGTTATTAGGAAAACAGGACTACCACAACCAAAGATGTTACAGAGTGCACACAATTCTGACAGGGAACGCCATGATCAAGGAGTGGTTTTCTTTTGGAAACAATTCTACCAAAAAACATGAGAATAGAAGTAAAATAAAATGTTCAAGACATTAAATGCGGGACTGACTCCATATTGCCATTTAATATGCTTTGTATTATAGGATATAAAAACTAACCCCCCATCTATGGAATGTTAAGCCGACACCCAAGACAGTCAAAGCCTCCCATAATTCAATATCCCACACTATTTTCTGGTTGTACCAAAAAATAAACAACCAGCAAATGACTTCACCTCTTTTTTTTTTTTTTTTAGACGGAGTCTCGCTCTGTCGCCCAGGCTGAAGTGCAGTGGCCCGATCTCAGCTCACTGCAAGCTCCGCCTCCCGGGTTCACGCCATTCTCCTGCCTCAGCCTCCCAAGTAGCTGGGACTACAGGTGCCCGCCACCTCGCCCGGCTAGTTTTTTGTATTTTTAGTAGAGATGGGGTTTCACTGTGTTAGCCAGGATGGTCTCGATCTCCTGATCTCATGATCTGTCCGTCTCGGCCTCCCAAAGTGCTGGGATTACAGGCTTGAGCCACCGCGCCCGTCCGATTTCACCTCTTTAAAAAAAGCATTTACACTTAAAAAATGGGATGAGGTGGGATTCCCTCCTTCTTAAAAATGTTTCTAGAGCTACTAAAAAACTTGCATTTACAAAATCATTGATAAAGATATTCCTCTGGATTGTACAAGAAGGGAGACAGGGACCACTGGTAAGACATGGTATGAATCAGACTTGGCTTCTTTCTCTCCTGCTTCATCAGAGGCTGGACTCTCCTCAGTTTTCGTTTCCCCGTTTTCTGCAGGTAAATCTTCTTTAGTTTCTTGGTTAGCCACTTCGGCCTGTTTTCCCTTTGCTCCCCTTTTCCCTTTTGTTTGCACTTTTTTGTCTGAAGATTTATCCTTCGCTGCTGCCTTTTTCGGCTTCGCTTCCACTTTGGCAGGAGGTTTAGCTGACAACCTCGCCAATCTCCTCTTGGGCTCTTCCTTGGTGGCCCCTTCGGTGGAGCTGACCTTCCTCTTGAGCATCCCGGCGGCGGGGAAGGCACGTGCTGGGTGCCTGTGGGCCGCAGCACACTGAGAGCCTTCGCGAAACTGGGCTGCCTGGCCGCTGCCACTCCTCCCCTTTAAACTTTTTTTACTCAGAAAAGTTGAATATTATTGTCTTAAGTCTCTTCCTCCTTTCCTTTTTCATTTGGAAATAATTTCAAATGTATAAAATGTTCCAAAACTAAAAATAAAAACAGTAGCAAAAATACCAGATGACCTTTAGCTAGATTCGCCTTTTTTTTTTTTTTTCTTGAGATGGAGTCTCACTCTGTCGCCCAGGCTGGAGTGCAGTGGTGTGATCTCAGCTCACTGAAACCTCCACCTCCCGGGTTCAAACAATTCTCCTGCCTCAGCCTCAAGAGTAGCTGGGACTACAGGTGCGTGCCACCATGCCCGGCTAATTTTTAATATTTTTAGTAGAGACAGGTTTTTACCATGTTAGCCAGGATGGTCTCAATCTCCCGACCTCGTGATCCGCCCACCTCTGCCTCCCAAAGTGCTGGGATTATAGGCGTGAGCCACCATGCCCAGCCTAGATTCGCCAATTATTATCATTTTATCCTATTTGCTCTATCATTTGTGCATGCATTTTCTCTCTCTCTCTACACACACACACACAGTTTTTCTGAATCATTTGAGTGTACCATACATACATCATGGCCCTCAGGGTGTATTTCCTAGGAACTGGGACATTCTCTTACATAACCACAGTGCAGTTAAGGATTCCAGGTGTTCACACATTGATAGAATGTGTATCTAAACCCATGGCCCACAGTTCAGTGTGGTCAGATGCCCTAACATCCTGTACAGCACTTCCCCCTCTAGTACCAGACCCAGTCTGGAATCAAGGATTACATTTACTTCTAACTCTTTAGGCCCCTTTGTCTTTTATGACATTGACATTGGAGGAGTAGTGCACTACCCCCTTCCCTTTTTAAAAGTTCCTCATTTTGTGTTTGTCTGGTGTTTCTTCACGATTCGACCAAGACTTCGCAACCTCAGCTGAAGACTGCACAGATGCATGTCCTTCCTGGGGTATCACATCAGAGGCACACCAAGTTCATCTTTACTGTTCATTTGATCACTTGATCAATGTGTAACTTGCTTCTCCACTATAAAATTACTATTTTTTTTTCTCCCTTGCAACTAACAAGAAGTCTGTGGGGACACATCTTAAGAGCGTGCAAATATCCTAAATGCTGGTTCTCACCAACATTTAGCATTCATCACCCTTAGACTTAGCATCCACTAAAGATTCTCACCTGACCTGACCTTTGTGATGGCTGCAAAATGATTTCCCAATGTTAACAGCCCTCAGCATTCTACTTCTCTTCCACTTATCTATTATCAATATAGACTCCTATGTTTCTAGTGATTTATAATTCATTATTGGACTTCATTATCCTGATGCTCAAATTGTCCAGATTTGACAAGTGGGAGCCCCTTTGGCCTGGCTCCTGTATCTTTTGACATGGCTCCAGCACTTTCTGGATGCGCTGCCTGACTTTCTAGGAAGACATGTCTTGAGTCTTCCCTGTTCCCAGCCCTGGAATCAGCCACTTCTCCAAGAAGTCCTGGTTCCTTTCAATGGGGAAGAGTATTAGTGCCCAATAGTAAGTGTGACTGACTAAGCCATGTTTTACATTCCATGCACGAGGACTGTGCACATCTAATCCATCTGCTTTTGACTGCTGCTTAATATATCATGCTGTTTACCCACCACACTCTACCTCTCTACTCTGCCAGCGACGACACCCAGGCCTCTATCTGTCCTTAGGAGCCAGTGTGGGAAGTCTTTGGATGTATGCCCAGGAGCAGGACTGATTGCTCTGTCAAAGAATATGTGTATATACATCCACTACCTGCTCTCTAGAATTCCTGTTGAATCTCCCAGGAGCTTCCTATCCTGTTTCCTATCCCGACAAAGGCTTTCAAAGAGGCTGCTGACCTGTCCTGAGAGAGTTTCCTGGAGATGTTCTCAAATTGCATCTGGAATCTTCCAGGCCTCCTTGTTCTGCTGTGGGTCACAGCACAGAACAAACCTATCCCTTCTTGTTCATGACACTTCTGAAGCCTGAAGCTTAGAAAACACCACCACCTTCTTTAGGCAAAGGCCCCAGATCCTTCGCTTCGTGTTGGGAATGGATGGGTGGTGGTTATTAAGATAAACAAGCTCTGGAGTCAGAAGGATACGCCCAGCTTTCCAGTGACTGTGGTGCCTCAGGCAGGATCCCTGTACTTGAGCTTTCTCACCTGTAAAATGGGGTCATACTGCCCACCTTGCACAGAGGCCCCAGAAGTTGACAAGACGCCTGCATGCAGTACAACAGCACAGTGCTCCAGCAACATGTGTCCAGCTAGTGCAGGTTCCCTGCTCCCTGTCACTGGTCTGGGGCCTGCATCTGCTGAGCAGCAGCCCAGATCGCTGGGGATAAGCCCACAGAGTTTGGCCAGCAGAGTCTCAAGCCTGAGTTCACCACCGAGATAACCCGGATGTCGGCTCACATAGAAAGGAACGAGGGTTGAGCCTCAGATGTCTCCTGAAAGCACTACGGCTCCCGGAGCCCCTCACCACCACTCATAGAAGGCCAAAGCCCCAGATTTGGCCTCCACTGAGAGCACCAACTAGAAAGTTCCTGGACACACTCATATTCATGGGCCACTGACAAGAAGCTGTACAGATCACGGCAGAGAGACCACGGGAGGTAGGAGGGTCCTGAGAGTTGGGAAAACCCAGGCTCAGTGGGAGGAAGTAATTTTGCCTGGGGTCACCCAGCCAGTGGGTGGCAGGGCTGACACAGAGACGGAGAAGATTCTTGGCCACAGAGAAGCGCTATGTAGGAGTCCCCAGGCCCCATAAACAGGCAGCCAGATTCCCTAACAGGAGGAGCTCGCCCACCTTTAGACTCTGGGGTGACCTGGCCTCTCAGTTCCCTGAAGGCAGGCTCTGTGTATGAGACCAGGGGCCCAGTCCATGGCCTTGAATGCTGGGGTCACAGGGAGCTCTGTCCCCAATAAGAAGACTGGCTATAGGGCAGCTGGGGTGGGGAGGGGGTGCTGGTCATCACCTGCCTGGAGCAGGAACCATGTGACCGGTGAGCGAGCCAGCAAGGAGGGGTGGGAGAGGCCGGGACTCCACGGCAAATGGAGGCTCAGGCAGGAAAAGACGCAGAGACAGGCTGTTTTCAGAAGGCAGGGTTATAAGCAGCCGTGACTCCTCGGAGAAGAGGAAAAGCAAAAACAAGTGATAGGAGTACCCACTCACCTCCTTCGCTTCCTCTGGAGCTCATGCGGGTGCAAATGTCACATCACACAGCTGCCAGCAGCCTGGCCTCACTCGTCCCGGCCTCTTGCAGGGTGTGGGGGCTAAAGAAAGGTGCTGCGTATGGTAGTTCTTGAATCTCTTCTTTCAAGCAGGGCACCCATTTTCCCTACTAATAATGGCCGGGAAGAAAAGGGCTAATTCCTTGGACTCTTGCGCATCTCCACATTCAGCAGCTCTGTCGCAGCCATTCCCCAGCGGCACAGCCAGCAGCGTGGGCAGGGGTACAGATGCCATCCCCTGTGCCCCGATCACCCAGAATAAGAAACACCCCTCGCACTTGGCTTTTATTTCATGGGGCATCAACCTCCATTGGACACAGAAGGAAATCAAGGTGCAAGGAGGTGTAGCACCTTTGTCTAAATGGGCCCAGCAAAGGGGGCTGCTTCTGGGAACCGATGTTTGAGGCCCTACGCTAGACAGTTCCTCACAATGACCCATTTCTCAGGTAAGAAAACTTGATTCCCAGTTTCTTGATGCCCAAGGTCCCCACGCCAGTAAGTGGTGAAGGCAGGACAGTTCCTGATCCCAGAGCCCATACACTTCAACCCACAACACAGAGGGGCAAGGCCAAGACCAGAACCTGGTCTCCTTGCACTGGCCCCTGGCCCCCAGAAGATAACAATGACAGGCAAGTTTCACTGAGCAATTCAGTAAGGGCTGGAGCCTGGGCTGAGATCACAACCTCAGTTGTCAAGATATTCCCACTTGAGAAATGGGGGCTCAGAGCTGCTGTCACCCCTTCTTCCCATCTGCTACTGAAGACCACTCATCCTGCCCCAGTTTCTCCAGAGGAGGCTGAACAGGGGCTTGCTAAGGACCCTCCCCACTCTGGACTCCGTGTCTCCTCTGTCCCTCAGCTGGGAAGGCCAGTGGCCCCCACAGTGGCTAGTACTTCTGAGGGTGGGAGGGGGGTCCCCCTGTCATGCTGCTGCCACAGGCTTGCTGGGCATGGCAGGAAGACCCGCTGCAGCCCAGCCCTGGAACACATCCCCGTGACTCCAGGCCTAGTGGGAGCAGCACTGCCGGGGTCTCAGCTTGTTGTTTCCACGTCTGCCACAGAGCTGGCCTCTCCGGGGTCTGTGGCATTTTCTGAACCACCCTGCTAAAGGCCAGTAATAGCTTTCACAGGCACAGAGCAGGGATTAGGTATAGCTCTTTCCCCTAATTTAACTGCAAAAGTCATTTGAGCAGCTTAGAGGAAGGAGCGATGGGACCATCAAACATGCCAAAGCTGGCAGAACCAACACATCAGAGCAGTCAAGCTCACAAGTGACAAGCCCAAGAAGGCAACTGGGAGTTTCTAGATAAAGCTGAAAGATCGTTTATGCTCACAGCATCCTGACAAGAGAGGGAGATCGCCGGAGGCTGCAGAGAATATGAAATGATCTGCATTTTGTGGATGTGGAAACTGAGGCTTGGAGAAGTTAAATAAATGTCCCGAGGCTAGACAGCACAGTGGTCTCTGGACTCTGTTGTACCTGGAGAGGAAAGGGACCTCAGCTTTACTTTCAGTACCATGGGCTGTGCTCCCATCACCACTCACCACGTCCTGCTTCTCCCCAAATCCCAGCTCAAAGGCTGCTTCCTTTGCCACTCCCCTTCATCCCCCTCCAAACTCTCTTAACACTTTCTTTATACCACAGTCATGTCATGCACCATGCTCTGCAACCTGTGAATATGTCTGTTCACTCCTGTAAATGTGACACAAAGCACAGTGCTCATGGGGTGCTCCATATCTGTTGGATGAATGAATGTCTAACCTTCTGAACTAGACCATGAGTCCCTTCAGGCTGAGACCACCCTGAGCTGGGCAAACAGCAGATCCACCATCAATGCTGCTTAATCAGCTCTGTGACCACAGCTACACTCAAGAGTTGGGGCCCATTCCCTGGCCTCACCCATTCTGTGCACATTTGCCAGTCAGGGCCAGGCCTCTGTGGACCAAGGCTATGATAAAACACTTACCCTAGTCTTCCCCTTTGACACTAGTAATCTAATTTAGAAAATGCGAAGATATTGATGAACAAAAGTAAAATCATCACGTCCCATCATCTAGAATGAATCACTATTAATGTCTTGGTATATGGCCTTCCCCAATGTTTAATGTGTTTGTGTATGTGTGTATATACACTCACACATATATGTATTTCCAAATGGCCTCTTGGATAGCATGTCATGGCATGCTGCTCTTCATGACGTGCCATAAATATCTTTTCAGGTTACAAATTGGTGACTTTCTATGGCTGCATCATAGTCCGTGGGATGGATGTACCACTTTGGCTCCTGTTCCTATTGTTGGACATCCAGGTTGTTTTCAAAGTTCCACTTTTTTGTTTGTTTTTGTTTTTTGAGACAGTCTTGCTCTGTTGCCCAGGCTGGAGTGCAGTAGCGTGATCTTGGCTCACTGCAACCTCCGCCTCCTGGGTTCAAGTGATTCTCCCGCCTCAGCCTCCCTAGTAGCTGGGATTACAGGCGCATGCCACCACACCCAGCTAATTTTTGCATTTTTAGTAAAGATGGGGTTTCACCATATTGGCCAGGCTGGTCTCGAACTCCTGACCTCAAGTGATCCGCCTGCCTCGGCCTCCCAAAGTGCTGGTATTACAGGCTTGAGCCACTGCACTCGGCCCCCAACATTCCACTATTCCAGATAATGAGAGGCTTTGAGTCTACAGGGTATTCTGGGGTTACTTCCATCTCTTTCAGCCTATGACTGTAGAATGTAGGATGTGAGGTTCTAGAATCCTTTTATGAAGCCAGAGGAATGTTCCTTTAACTTTCCCATGGCCTCCAAGTATATGGGCTTCTGTTGCAAGGCTTCATGTCTTAGGTGGGGACTAAAGTCAAGGACTCAGTGGCCTATAGCAGGGTGAAAACCTCAAGCAGAATTAAACTATGCACTGCCTGGCCGTCCTCCCACTGCAGACAGCAACCCTGGACTCCCACCTATGTCTGTGGGAAGTTTAGAGTAATCAATAGTAGTAGAAGCAGAGTGGGCAGTGTTTACAGAAAATTACTTCCCTGAGGTCACCTTGCCCCCATCTCACTAACTGTTAGCAATATTGATGGGTAAACTTGATTCACATCAGTGGAACTGACTGAGAAGCAGGATGATTACAAATGATGGCTCCAGAGCTCTCTCCTGGTCCAGTGTGGCGTCCACAGTGGCACCCTGTCAGAAGGAGGGGGTCAGGACCTGGGGAAGTGTCAAGGGCGGTGAGTGCCTAGCACAGAGGTAACCAGAACTGCTGGCTGGCCTCTGATTCTAGCATTGCTGGAGAATCTAGGCCAGCCCTGGCCCCACATCTCAGCCTCAAGGCAGCTCTAGTGCTTGGATACAAAAACAACCAAGATCAAGGCCGCCCTGCTGTGCTGTGCTGAGCTGCACACCCCCTCTCAAAATGCCACAAGAGATAAGCAAGCAGACTGTGGTAACCTGGCGGAGACAGGGGGTCATGCCGCAACAAGAAGGCTCTGGGGTCACACACACACACCTCTCAGACCACTCCACCACACCCTGCTGGGCAGAGTCAGGTGGGTACAGGGGCTGAGCTTTCCCTACCTCCACAGGGCCCTGGACTGGGCATCCTGGCAGGGGTGGGGCCAGAGTAAATGGAAATAGTACAGCTCCAGCCCTCAGAGAGCCAGGAGCACACTGCACAGCCTTGACAATCCTGCAGGCTGACTTCTAGCCTGCAGAAAAAGCTACACTGCAGGTAGACTGGAGTTCTGAGTCTCCTGCTGATGAAGGGCCATTTGGCAGGGTGAAAAGGGCCAGGGACACAGGCCCTAATTTTGGCACTGCCATTTAAAGTTGTGCACCCTCGGGCAAGCCCCTTCATGTCTCTGAACCTCAACCTTTCATCTTTAAGACCATCCTTCCACCTCATGGTCTGTGGGGTGGGACCATCGGTGCTCTCCAGGGAGGAGGGGGCTAGTGAGGTGCAGGAAGTATGGTGGGCACGCCCATTGACAGGATGGGAAGCAAAGGATGTTTTAAGAATCTACTAATATCAAGCCTGTAATCCCAGCACTTTGGGAGGCCGAGACGGGCGGATCACGAGGTCAGGAGATCGAGACCATCCTGGCTAACACGGTGAAACCCTGTCTCTACTAAAAAACTAGCCGGGCGAAGTGGCAGGCGCCTGTAGTCCCAGCTACTCGGGAGGCTGAGGCAGGAGAATGGCTAAACCCGGGAGGCAGAGCTTGCAGTGAGCTGAGATCCGGCCACTGCACTCCAGCCTGGGTGACAGAGCGAGACTCCGTCTCAAAAAAAAAAAAAAAAAAGAATCTACTAATAAACCTAGAGACATTTTTCTGTCCTTAAGTATGAGCTGCAGGGAAAGAAAAGCAAAGGAGAAAAACCCTTGGCTTTGATTCCTCCTCTGTGCCCCAGGCTAGCCAGCAAGGGTGGGCTAATGGGCATCGAGGGGGCCACCCACCACAGCCTTTCCCTCCAAAGACTCCCCTGCACCCTGATCTAACATGCAATCAAAGCCAGATCATAACAGTTCTTTGCAGAAATGACTCAGTCTTCTTACTGGCCACTCTGGAGACAGCCAAATAAGCAGCTGAAACTGCTGAGTGAGCCCATACCTGACATTTATCCTCCCTGCCCTCTGCACTCTCCCTCCTCCTCCCTTCTGCACTCCGGCCACTGGAAGGCCTGTGCCCTCCCACAGGCTGCTCTCAGGGCTCTCTCAGTTCCTCTGCTTTGGTTAAGGTGCTCTGGGAAGAGCCTCAGAAAAGAATGACAATTTTGCTGTCCCCTTCCATGTGCCTGTGTTCCCTGCCTCGGAGTTGGTGGTGCATACCTGGGGCAGAAGCGTTCATCGGAAGTTCTGGTCTAGCTCAGTGGTTCTATCTAGCCTGAACACTGGAATCATCTGGATAAAGCTGCCTCTGCAAAAGTTATGACAGGGAGAGAAATCTGACATAGCGGACTCCATCTTGCTTCTAACCTCACAAGCTGTCCTTGATCATTCTTGAGCGTAAGCCAAGCTAACTATGGGAGGAATTTCTTTGTAGTTTAACCTTAAAACAAGAACAATAACAGTCTCTTCCCAAAACTAACTCCCTCCTTGCTCAGGGACCACCTTTGTAAAACTAACAAGTTAGGCACAAGGTTAGCATTATGGTTCAGAAGTCGTGTGGCCAGGGTCACAAGATTCCTAACCTCGCCGACTGCTGCTACAGATAACATCACAAGTGTAAAACCTATGATTGGTGTTTGAGGTATCTTTCAGAGTCTGCATTCTGATAAACCAGCCGGCACCACCTGGACCGGTGTATTAGTCCATTTTCAGGCTGCTGATAAAGACATACCAAAGGCTGGGTAACGTATAAAGAAAAAGCGGTTTAAGGGACTCACAATCATGGCAGAAGGTGAAAGGCATGTCTTACATGGTAGCAGGCAAGACAGAATGAGAGCCAAGTGAAAGGGGAAACCCCTTATAAAACCATCAAATCTCGTGAGACTTATTCACTAGCACGAGAATGTACGGGGGAAACCACCCCATGATTCAATCATGTCCCACCGGCTCCCTCTCATAACACATGGGAATTATGGGAGCTACAATTCAAGATGAGATTTGGGTGGGGACACAGCCAAACCATATCAACCAGTAACCCATACCAAGAAACTGGCTTAGCTGGTCTTGCACCCAGGAACTGACTCAGCGCAAGAAGACAGCTTCAACCTCCTATGACTTTATCCCCAACCCAACCAGTCAGCATTCCCCTTTCCCTAGCCTCCTGCCTGACAAACTATCCTTGAAAAATTCTAACCTCTAAATTCTCAAGAAGGCTGATTTGAGATTTCTCTCCCATCCTCTGGCTTGGCTGGCCCTGTGATTATTAAACTCTTTCTTTGCTGCGAAACCTGCTGTTCTCAGTGAATTGGCTTTCCTGGGCAGCAGGCAAGAAGAAACCACTGGGCAACTACATTGACAGCTTTAAAAAATCATGAAGCCTGAATCCCACCATCAGAGACTCTGATTTAATCGGCATGGGGTGTGGTCAGGACATGGAGTTTTAAAAGCCTGCCCAATGATTTGAATGCACAGCTAGTCTGAGCACCACTGGTCTTCTCAGTGAAGATTAATAAGAGAATCTGGTGAATATTTTTGCACAGTACTTCTATTCTGGGTGCCACCCTCCCCCGACTTGCAGAGTTGACCAAAGCTAGCAGGAGTGGGGCTGACTGCCTACCTGGTCTAGGGAAACCTGCCTCATTACCTTACACTGTTCTCTCCACCCCAAAAGGGTTTCCTTCCAACCAAAGTTATGCACTTCAGCCATAATGTTCCTGTGGCTTTCTATCCCCCTATAGCTATGTGCAAAAATCTCTCCCTATGCAAAGCACTGTCCTGAATAGTCTGCAGCAAGACTACTTGGGTTGGAATCCTGGCTCAGATGGAGTGACCTTGGCCAAGTTATTTAATCTCCCTGTGCCTTGGTTTCCTCACCTGAGGAGAATAATAGTATCTGCCTCATAAAGTTGTCATGAGGATTAAATAAGAGCATCCTTGGAAAGTGCTTAGAGAAGAGCTGGGTGTGCAGCAAATGGTCACTAGCACACGGGACAACGCCAGGAGCTCTGTGAGAGCAGGGAGTGTGTTTGTTCTATTTGTGTCTCGAGCTCGGTGTAGCTCAGCTCCAGCACAAAGTAAATCACTTAGTTAAAAACAGCAACTGGTGAATGAAGGAACATTTCCCAAATGCCTAAATTTAAAAGTGTCCCCAGAGTGTTGACAAAAATTGCATGCCACATTCTGGACTGAAATACAGTTATAATTAAGCATTAATCGGGCTGTACTTTGGCCCACTTCCTTGTTGCTGGAAGTCACACAGCACAAGATCCTGACCATGTGTATCTCAGTTGTTCCTGTAGATAGGATTTCTGACATTAGGGTCCAAAGATTGTTTATAAATCGATTCATGTCCCTGTTGTTCCTATAGACAGGATCAGTGACATTAGAATCATGAGCTTTTGCTGCAGGATAGCTTAAGATGTTTTTCAGATCCCCAGTTCCAGCAACCAGTCTGGAAACCCCCACAGAGGATCAGTATCAGCATGAAAGCACAGCTGCTTCCTCTCCCTGTCCCATGACCTCACCCTGCACTCTTCCACCCATTAATGATCTCCATGCTTCGGCCCACTCCCAAACTGTTAAAAACTCTAATTCCAAACTCCTTGGGGTGACAGATTTGAGGTATCCTCTCATGTCTTCATTCAGTGACTCTATGATTAAACCTCTTTCTCTGCTGCAACCCAGTGTCTTGGCGTACTGACTTGCTGAGTGCATCAGGCAACAAACCCATTATGGTTACATGCCCATGTCCATATCCCCACAAGCCTTTTATTCTTTGGATAAGGCATCCTTGCAAGGCTGGGCTTGGAGATCCAGGGCATCAGGCGGCTCTCCAGCACTCTGGACAGAGACAGGGACAGGCAGTAGTGGAGAGTGGCAGTAAATGCAGCCTGGAAGTCTTTTGTTGTGTTTTATTTTTTAATTTAATTTAATTTATTTTTTTCTTTTGAGACACAGTCTCACTCTGTCACCCAGGCTGGAGTGCTGTGGTGCAATCTTGGCTAACTGCAACCTCTGCTTCCTGGGTTCAAGCAATTTTCCTGCCTCAGCCTCCCGAGTAGCTGGGACTACAGGTACACGCCACCACGCCTGGCTAATTTTTGTATTTTTAGTAGAGACGGGGTTTCACCACGTCAGCCAGGTCAATCTCAAACTCCTGACCACAAGTGATCCACCCACCTCAGCCTCCCAAAGTCCTGGGATTACAGGCATGAGCCACTGCGCCCGGCCCTTTTCTTGTGTTTTAAACAAGGGTCAAAGAACTTCTTGCTGTTGGCCTGTGTGCTATCAGCAGAGCACCAACAGTACCCTGGACAGCTGGAGGTTTTGGTTCACCCAGGTTTCACCACACAGTGGTTGGCACAGAGAATGCCATTTGGGCAAAGACCAAGTGTGTGGCTTGCTACTTCCCTGCGGGTGAACACAAGTGGGGCAGGGGCTGCAAACAGGAGCTTCCTGCACTCTCGTGTCTGAAGGCCACGTCTAATTTGCACTAATTGCTGTTGACACCTGTTTGTTTAATCCCAACCTCTCCCTCAGTGCGGCTGCACAGCCAGCAAGCGCTGCCTGCACTGTTTGTCTAACGACCACCTCCTAAGTGCTGGCTAACACGATCGATGCCTGCACCTACTGCTTGATGCTTGTGAGTACAACTCAGAGCTCTGCATACACCAAGCAAGGGTGTGCAGGGCAGAAGGCATGAAGCTGCTGGGCATGCAGACAAGAAGCTACCACCTCAGAGGGCAAGTTATTCTTTCATGGGACTTGTGATACTCAGCGCACAGGGGTCGGGGCAAGGCTCAGACTCCGGGAAGCTGGCTGTGCTCAGGGAGCAATCCAAACTCCACACCCAGGGAGGGGACAAATCAACATCCCTCCAGATGGGCGTGGAGCCCCAGATCCAGGGGCAGGAAAGAAGTGCCACAGGTTTGACTTTGTCCTCCCAGATGTGCCAACCCAGAGGGTCCCTGCCTAGTCCAATCCTTGTCAGGCTTGAAGGCTGTGCATCATGATTGCTCCCTCTTCCAGATACTAAGTGGCCATCTCGAATCCCTTTTACCGATGTGGTAAGGAAGACAGGGAGGGAGGGAAGGAGGAAGGATCCCCTGCCACCCCAGCACTGTCAGTCCGTTGCAGCCAGCCTGCCATTCTGTACTGGCCAGTTACTGGCTCTAATCTTTCCATGCTACACCAGGGTCACTCTGAGATCTTGCCCAACTCATTGAGGTCTTGCCCAACTCTAACAGACCATGATTACATTCCACAAGCCCTCATCTGAGCTGCCCCTTACATTCTTAGAGAGCAACTACCACCATACAGAGAGCTCACTGCATGTCAGCATGGTTCGAAGTACACTGCATATATGACTCATTTAATCCAGTATCATCCAGAGAAGGAAATGGAGATACTGAGAAATTGAACAACTTGCTGGAAACATAAACCCACATTTCCTTGATCCCCTGCAGTTAGGGTCGGCCAGTCAGTGCCCCAGAGGGGATAGGGTGTGAGTTTCTGTCTTAGCATCCCAGGGTCCAGGCCACCTGCATTGGCCTCCCAATCCCTACTTGGCAGTCCTGCAGAATGACATGAGCTCACCAGTTCCACTGCGGCCTCCTGCTCTCCCATTCCTGACTATGGGAGGGAATAACTCACCTGGAGGGTTCATCAGCAGTGTTCTGAGAGTAACGGTTGGCAGCCCAGCCTGCAGCCACTGCCAAAGCCTCCCATGCTTTTGTAAGAACCTAAGTCCCCATGAATCCCTTTTTACTTAAAATGCCCACATGGTTTCTGTTTCCTGCACTTCCTGATCAGGTGTCTGGGAGATTAGGGGAAGCACAGTGGGGGAAGGCGCTTTATAACCAGGAGGTATCAGGCATGGGAAGGTTAGTCATCATGATCTACCAACCAGGACGTAGAGGGGCCCCTTTACATATGCAGATACTTACATGGGGGGAGGATCAACAATCCCCTTGAAGTCCATGAAGGATTTTATGCTTTATAAAATGCGGTGTGTGCATTAATTTCATCTTATCCTCTGGAGAGGGCTGTGAGGATATAGGTAAGGACTATCTTCCTATTTTTCAGATTTGAAACTCAGTCTCTGTTTCCAGTTAATCGACCTCACACAGATGGTGTTGAAGCTGGGACTCAGACACAGACCTGCAGCCTCCCCACACAAGCTCCTTTCCATCATCCTTATAGTGGTAAGTGGGGGATTCCTCCTGTCAGTTACCTTCTCTGCAGAAATTATTTGTCCCTACTCTGTGAGCCACAATGGGATCCGAGACTGAGACCTGAAATGACAGAGCAGCATGCTTCCAGGTGTGTGCATGGGGAGAAGGAGGGGTGGGGGGGGGCTCTGGGGGACCAGGGAGGGTGCGCCACAACTCTGCTGGGGGCTGGACACTCAGAATCTTCCAGAAGGCCAACATGGCAGACCTTCCCTGGCCAGCTGCCTCTGGCCCTGGGCCCTGCAACCATTGGCTAGCCTCCATTATACCTCTGAACAGTGCCCTCTGGCTCCTCTGTCCTGGCCCCTGGGTGCATGCAAGAAGTATATGCAACAAGTGGCCCCATGGGTTAGAGGGCCTTCAAGGAGTGAGCAGGCAGCATGTGGTCAGGACTCCAGGTGGGCTGAGTGGCAGGTGGTGGGCTAAGGCAGGAGGTGATCACAGTGACGCTGCCTCCAGACCCGATTCCAGTGGGTGGCACTGTCCTCCCCACTCTGCAGATGAGGAATTCGCAGAGAGGAGGAGGCCTGCTCATGCTAATGTTGTGTGTGGGGCTTCAGACCTTTGCCTTTCTTACTACAAAATTCTGAGAAGCCAAGGATAAGGAAGGGAGAACAGGCAAGAGTTGAACGTGGAAAGTGGTCAGGATTGAGCGGAGTTTGATTCAGAGGCTCTCTACCCCGCAGGGAGACACAAGTCATCAGGAGAGAAGCAGAAGGAGGTGTAAGAGGGAGCCCTGGCTTCTGCTTCTGCTTCTGTTTTTGTTTTGTTTTGTTTTTTGAGACGGAGTCTTGCTCTGTCGCCCAGGTTGGAGCGCAGTGGTGCAATCTCGGTTCACTGCAACCTCTGCCTCCCGGGTTTACGCCATTCTCCTGCCTCAGCCTCCCAAGTAGCTGGGACTATAGGCGCTCGCCACTATGCCCCGCTAATTTTTTGTATTCTTTAGTAGAGACGGGGTTTCACTGTGTTAGCCAGGATGGCCTCGACCTCCTGACCTCGTGATCCGCCCGCCTCGGCCTCCTAAAGTGCTGGGATTACGGGCATGAGCCACCGCGCCCTGCCTCAGCTTCTGTTTTCACCATGGGAGTCTCCCTTTCTTTTTTCTTTTTTTCTTTTTTAATTGTTGTTGTTGTTGTTGAGACAAAGTCTCCCTCTGTCACCCAGACTGGAGTACAGTGTTGCAATCATAGTTCATTGCAGCCTTGAACTCCTGGGCTCAAGTACTCCTCTTGCTTCAGTCTCCTGAGTAGTTGGGACTACAGGTGTGTACCACCATGCCTGGCTAATGGTTTTTAAAATTTTTTTGTAGAGATGGGGGCCTCATTATGTTGCTTAGGCTGGTTTTGAACTCCTGGCCTCAAGCGATCCTCCTGCCTTGGCCTCATAAAGTGCTGGGATTACAGGCGTGAGCCCCCAGGCCTAGTCAGGCGTCTCCCTCTCTGTGTCATCCAGGCTGAAGACAGGCAGGCAGTCCCAGGGGACACTGACAAGACTTTTGTGACCATGTTTCAATCTGCCTTATGAGCCCAGAGGAAGTTCTGAGGGCAGCTGGCACTGACAGGTCAAGGCACCCTCCCTGGCAAGCTGGGAGGTCTGAAGCCTCCCACTATGCCACTGTCTGGCCTGGCAGGAGGCAGAGCTTTGAGTCCAGAAGCATTTGTTTCGGCCCAGATTCCCTACTTCCTGCTGACCCCATTCTACTGAGGGTTGGTGGGTCCATAGGATGGGCAGCAGGCCAGGTGTTGGCACAGTCCTTATTAAATGAGGACTTACTATACAAACAAATCACCAGGGATTCTTGCTCAGGTGCAGATTCTGACTCAGGAGGTATGACGTGAAACCTAAGGTTCTGCATTTCTAACAGGCTTCCGGGATGCCCATGCTGCTGGCCTATGGATGCCACTTTGAGAACTGAAAGCCCAGGCAGAGCTCCTCAGGCTTCAGCATGCATGTGAATCAGAAAGCGGGGCATCGGGGGGCGGGTATTACAACAGACTGCTGCCCCCTCCCTAGAGTTTCTGATGTAGGTCTGCGGCGAGGCCAGGGAATGTGCATTTCTAACCAGTTCTCTAGCAATGCTACTGCTGCTGGTCCTGGGACCACACTTTGAGAAATATTGGCTGGGATAGTAAGAGGTGAAACAGGACAAAGACAGAATTAAGTAAATGCAGCCCAAAATATCCTATATGACACAGATACTTTTCCTCTTAAAAGTGCTGTTGGCTGGGCACAGTGGCTCGCACCTGTAATCCCAGCACTTTGGGAGGCCGAGGCAGGCAGATCACTTGAGCTTAGGAATTTGAGACCAGCCAGGGCAACATGGCAAAAACCCATCTCTACCAAAAATACAAAAATTAGTCAGGCATGGTGGTGTGCGCCTGTGGTTCCAGCTACTTGAGAGGCTGAGGTGTGAGGATCACTTGAGCCTGGAAAGTCGAGGTTGCAGTGAGCCAAGATCATGCCACTGCACTCCAGCCTGTGTGACAGAGCGAGACCCCATCTCAAAGAAAAAAAAAAAAAGTGTTGTAGTGTTGTTATTCTATTTAATCAATTCTTTTTTGTTTTAGTTTTTTGAGACAGGGTCTCACTTTGTGGCCCAGGCTGGAGTGCAGAGGTGCAATCACAGCTCACTGCAACCTCAACCTCCCAGGCTCAATTGATCCTACCACCTCAGCCTCCCGAGTAGCTGGAACTACAGGTTCACACTACCACACCCGGCTAATTTTTGTACTTTTTGTAGAGATGGGTTTTGCCATGTTGTCCAGGTTGGTCTCAAACTCCTGGGCTCAGGCAATTCTCCCACTTTGGCCTGCCAAAGTGCTGGAATTACAGGTGTGAGCCACCATGCCCATTTTTTATTTTTATTTTTTTTTATTTTTTTTTTTTTTTTTGAGACGGAGTCTCACTCTGTCGCCCAGGCTGGAGTGCAGTGGCTGGATCGCAGCTCACTGCAAGCTCCGCCTCCCAGGTTTACGCCATTCTTCTGCCTCAGCCTCCCGTGTAGCTGGGACTACAGGCGCCCGCCACCTCGCCCGGCTAGTTTTTTGTATTTTTTAGTAGAGACAGGGTTTCACCGTGTTAGCCAGGATGGTCTCGATCTCCTGACCTCATGATCCGCCCGTCTCGGCCTCCTAAAGTGCTGGGATTACAGGCTTGAGCCACCGCGCCCGGCCCCAGCTTAAATTCTTAATGAAGACTTGTTTTCCTCTAATCTCGTGTATTCTCTGGAGCAGTGGGTGCATAGGAAAAAAAAAAACAAAAACAGAGAACTGAGGGTTATGGAAAGTTAAATTCCAGCTTAACTGAAATAATATCTCTTACTGGGCAAAATGAAGTCTCTCAAATATGTGATGTTTGTCTTCACCCTCACATGTTCCGGGACTGAATTGCTAAGCAGCACCAAGTACCAGTGAGCAAGTGGTGAGGCCCCACTGCCCCGCATCCACCTTCAAGTCATGTGTGTCGGCTACTGGGGTGAACGAGCTGACTGCCCCCACCAATCATGTCCCCATGTCATCACTCAGACTACATGCCTCCACCTCTTAGAAATCCTCCCACAAGGACACAAGGACAGCTACCCTCCCACTGAGAGTCCTCTCCCTAGCTCTCCATGGCACATCTGCCCTCCCCTATGCCTGTGACCAGGTGCTATCTAGCCATCTAGTGTCTGCTGACACTAATACCTGTAAGCTACTTGAGGTCGAGACTTGCATCTCATTCATCTCTGCAGCCTCTCCTTCTCCAGAGATGACATTTCCCAGGTGGTCTTATTTATAAATACTTAAAAACTTCCATACACCACTTTCTGATTTGAAAAATATAGCAACTATCTCATATCCCAGAAACTTATAAATGGCTCTTGTCTGAACAAATATTCTAAGCTACGAACCCTTTTCTTCCTCTTGCAAGTGCCTAGAGTAAATAACTGTGTCCTGGCAGGCCAGTCCCCAAGGACCCCAGAAACCTCTCATCTGGGCGGGAGACACCTGTTGCTGTGTGTCTGCCAGGGAGTCAGCTGGGAAAGGGAGAAGCCCCTTGACCTGCTCTGCTTCCCTTTCACCTGAACTGGGCCCAGACCTTCAGACCCAGGGGATTTGGCCACAGGCAGAGAAAATGGTAAGACATGAGAAAAGACTTCCAGACTGAGAGCACGGGCCATGCGGGGTGGGTGAAGGGGAGGGATGAGAGGAGGAAGGCTGTATAATGTGGTTGGGGCATGAGCTGGGGAGGACGGGTGGCTGAGTTGGCTGAGAACAGACCCCCAAATCTCTGCAGGACAACTCATAAGAGCGGCTTTCAATATTTTTTCATCATGACTAAGAGTAAGAAATACCATTTTTCATCATGTCCCAGGAGACAGACAGATAGATAGATAGATAGATAGATAGATAGATAAATAGATAGATAGATAGAGAGAGAGAGAGAGATAGATCTGTGCATGTACATAGTAAAACTGAAATTAAAAGTTACAACATAGTAACTACCATTTGATACTTGATGATGTACTCTGACATTTTCTATTTTATTGCATTAAAAAGTTGTTGCTCTCAACCCACTGACTTGACTTAACAATCCACTAGCAGGTCATAGTATGCAACTTGAAAAACTCTGCCCTATCCTGTCTCATTTATTTCAGAGGAGCTTCGAGGCTTTGGAATTCCCGCTCTACACAATGCTCCCACCCAGCTGAGCGCCTGCTGTATGCCACACTCCATGCCCAATGCTGGCAGAGCTGGGGATGGCAGAGAAGGGTCACACACATAGACCAGAGGGCCGTGTGCTAAAGGTGGCAACAAAGGCATCCACGTGCCACACAGACCGGAAACCTGAGGGCATTAAGCTACCAGTGAGCACCATGGTCAGGCACCACCTCCCAGTGGTTGGTATCAGAAAGCAGACAGAGGTATCCTTGTCCCTCTCAGCCTCCATGCCCTGTTGAGATCCCAACCTCCCTCCTTCTCTCCCTGAGAATGGCCCAGAGGGTGGAGGAAGATCACATGGCAGCTCTATTTGGAAACACGAGGATGACTGAGTTGATCCTGGCAGCCGCCTGGATGCTGAGAGCCTCCATGTCTTTCCAGCGCCAGGCTGGGGACGCTTTGGGGAGGTCCCTTTAGAGTGGCTGTCTTTATGATTCACTTGGGGGCTTGTTTCAGAGCTGCCTGTTCCCCACTTACTAAAGCTTTAAAGGGAACTCATGCATCTCAAATTTATTTCTCATAAAAATTTTGTTTTATTTTTTCCACCACCCTCTAAGCATTCTGGAGGGAAAAAATAAGCCACTCTGAAGGCATCCTAAGCTTCTACAATCATCCCAGTGAGGTGCTGCAGGAGCTCAGCTACAAGTAGCGAAGAGTGCAGAACTATGTCCATAACGGAAGACTGTGCAGCCCTACCTTCGTTGCTGTCACTGCAGCCCCTCCTTCCTCCAGCAGGCCCTTTCATTCTCACCTCCCTCCAGCCTGGGGATGAAGGCTGTGGCCTGGCTCTCCTGCTGGTCTGCGAGTTGAGAAGCCACTCAGATCACTCGGATGGATCAGGGAGAAGTAGAAAATAGAAGCAGGGAGACTCCAGCAAGGAAACAGTGGCTGCCTCCATATGCCCCCTCTCTCCAGCTCGGGGGCAGGGGAAGAACAACCAAGGCCTCCTGCAGTGGACAGGGACCTGCGATCAGTCAAGCTCTTTCAGGAGCAGCTGGCCACTTGAGGTAAACCAGGAGCCCCTCCTGGACAGGGGCAGCCCCTGGCTTCTCTGTATCACCCGGGCCTGGCCGAGGCCGGGCAGCAGAGGCTCTATCCCAGGCTGAACTGACTGGGAAACACAGCCCAGTCACTGATGTCTCTCTTACCTGGCCAGGTGTGTGACAGGCACTTGGCCATGAAGGCTTAGAGCTTTAGTTTCTACCTGTGTCAAAGGGAGACCATCACCCTGTGGATGTGGGATGGCACATGACCATTCTTGATAAGATGTAAGATGCTTCCACATGTCGAAATTATTACTGACATTCTGCAGAAAAGCAGAACATGTCTATGCAAGAGGAGCCAAAACAGCCGATCTTTGCTCTGTGGCTGTGCCTGCTAAGAGATATTGTCTGCCTTTTAGAAGGGTAAGGACCAGGAGATCTGGGCCATCCTTGCTGCCCACTTTGGTGCAAGTCACTTCTTGGACTGCAGCCGACATAGATACCCACTTGACCTGCTCCCCTACCTGGGGAAAAGCCACCTTCTTATCTTGAACCACCTTTTGGGGGTGGGGGATAAGCTTCATCTGAAAGATGAGAGGGCGCTGAGATTCACAGAGCTGCTGTGAGCCTTCCAAGGCCACAGTTAGGATATGGGGAAGCCAAAGCCAGTGCTGGTAAAACCCACCTGTCCACCCACTGCACACCCAGCTCTGGTCTCGCTCAGTTACTGCCCCATTTGGATGAGCAGCAGAAGGAAGCGGAGGCATCAGGAGGGGCCACAATGAACAGAGACAGGAGAGGAAGGACCCAGGCAAGAAGGGCCTGGCCAGGAATGCAGGGGGCGAGGGGCTCAAAAGCAAGCCCCTGGGTGAGCAGGACAGCACAGGAGGGAGAGCTGCGCAGGCCAAGGCACTTCTGGGCAGGCTCCTTCTGCTTAGAGACTACTCAGAGGCCCCAGTGACCCAGGAGCCAATCCAGGGGCAAGACACTTGAGGACTCTGGTCTTGGGAGCATAAGACTGAACCAGAGCCCACCCCCAGGGGCTTCCCAGAGGCCAGGCAAGAGAAGTCCATCCTGGGCACAGGGCTGTTCTGGAATCACATACTGTCCTGGCACCACGGCAGTGTCACTGTACAACCCGATGCTCTCTCATGATGTGTTTGGGCCTCGGTTGATTCATCTATCCAAGGAACATCCAGAACCTCAAAGGTCAGCTGGTCTCACCTCCCACCCAGCCAGGGTCAGAGTCCTGCCTGTGGCACCTCTGACAGATGGGCACTCGCCATCACATGAGGCAGGCCATTCCCCATCACATGGGCCGAAACTACTAGGACCCATCTGATGGAGAATAGCTCTCACCCTGCCTGGGCCAGGAAGGCATAGAGGAAGCCCTAGGCCACAGAGGGAGCCCCACACAGGGCTGATTCCATGTTTATTTGCACTAGAGGAGGGGTCACCCTTCTACCACTGCCCAGGGCCTACCACCTGTCACTCCAGCTGAGGTTGCCTGCTGCTGACTTTGGAATGGAAGGCTCTCCCAGCAGAAGCCTGGGCCTCAGCAAGGGGTCAGGAGGTACTGGCTCCTCTCTCAGAGAAATGGCCTCATGTTGCTTTTAATCAAATGGCATAATGGCTATAAAAGGGAAATGAAAGCATAACTGAAGGGGGTTATGATGAACATCACTGGCAAGGCCATGTGAGACAGGATGAACTGGGGCCAAGCCACCGAAGGAGGGTGCTGCGGAGGGGAGGGCACACAGAGACCCCACTCAGTGCCCAGGTTCTCTGGGCAGGTTGGACCACTAGCTGGAGTTGAGGCGCGGCTCTCTGAGGTCCTAATGAGACAGAAGACACATAATTGCTGCAAGAGGAAGGAGGGACAGCTTCCTGACCTCAGCAGAACCCACCTTCCTGGGGTTTGCTGTTTGCAGAAGGCACCTATCAGACCCCTGGTTCCCTGGTGGTGAGGGCCCTGGCGGGCTGGGCTGACAGGGAGCAGTGTGTTTGTTCTGGAAGGCATAGAGAGGCTGTGCTGAACATGGCTGTCTAGTGGGCCCTGCTCACCCCTATGAAGAGGTCTCTGTGAAGCCAGGGGACTCACGGAGGAAAAAGCACACAGCAGGCCAGAGCCAAAGGGTCTGAGACAGCCTAGGCTGGCAGGTGAGATCTGGAGAGGGAGAGCTTGTGGTCCACAGTGGCCTGGCTAGTTCACAGCTACACTGTGGTGAAAGCCAAGGCCATCTACCTGCCAGGGAATGCCAGTGTCCCACCCAGCACCCAGCAGGTGACAGGGCCTCAAAATGTGTACCTTCCCAGGCCCCATGTCCTTTGCTTAGGCATCTGAGACAGAAGGCCCAAGCTTTTCCTCCCGCCTGTGAAGGTCAACTCCAGAGCCCTGTGCCCTGTGAGCGCCTCGTGCAGCAGCCCAGGGCCAGGTGGGCCAGGCCCACTCACCTACGATCTCGTTCTCCTCCAGGTTGATGGTCTCCAGCGCCGGCAGGGCAGTGAGCTGCTCAGGGAAGTCCTGGAACTGGTTCCGGGACAGGTCAATGGCCTTGAGGTGCTGCAGGGCACTGACCTCGCTGGGGAGGCGGTGTAGGAAGTTCCCCTCCAGGCGGAGCTCTGCCATGTGCAGGGAAGGAGAGAGAACAGGATGAGGAGGGGGACACCCCGAGACCACAGTGACTGCCTGCTGTGGCTCTCACCCTGCTGGGGCCAGGAAGGCACAGAGGAAGCCCTAGGCCACAGAGGGAGCCCCACACAGGACTGATTCCATGTTTATTTGCACTAGAGGAGGGTCACCCTCCTACCACTGCCCGGGGCCTGTCACCTGTCACTCCAGCTGAGGTCGCCTGCTGCTGGCTTTGGAATGGAAGGCTCTCCCAGCAGAAGCCTGGGCCTCAGCGAGGGGTCAGGAGGTACTGGCTCCTCCCTCAGACAAAGCTTCAGCTCCAGGCCCTGATGGGGCAGGTCAGGATGGGCAGCCTCTCCCCCTCAGGGCTCCCCATACTCCATTTAGGGGACACCACTCTCCATGGCCCTCCCTGCTCAAGGGGCCACCAGGGGCAGCCACATTCTTTCAGTGTCATGTGCCCCTTCTCCCCTGGCCAACCACAGCTGACCCAACGTGGGTGGGTTCCTGCTCTGAGAGCAGCCGCTCTGAAAGTTGGCTAGCGACACATGCAGGGACCTGCGTCGGAAGGTAGCTGGGTCGGGGGAGTCCCTCTGCTGGGAACCCGGCTGAGGCAGTGCCAAGAGATGGGGCCAGATATAGTGTGGGCTGAAGCTGAGATGCTGCGATTTAGTGACAGAAGCCGGGTGCCCACAGGGCCCTGTGCAGGGAGGAGAGCTGGGGGGCAGGAAGCAAGGGCGGTAGGTGGCAGAGGAGCACAGCCCAGGGCTGACGGGAGGAGGACCTGGGGTCCCCATGCTTGGGTACACACCTGCCATGCCCCTGCTTTCACTGTTCTTCCTTAGGACGTTATTTAATCCCCACAGAAAGGACATCGTCTCACCTGTAGAAAGGAGCTAACATCACAATGCCTATCTCTAGGGCTGTGGGGAGATTAATCTGTGAACACAGGTGAAGCAGCATGACAGGGAGAGGCAGAGCTGAGGTCCTAGGGGCTGCCCAGTCCCCGTCCAGGTGTGGCCTTACAGTGAGTCTCTCCCCACCCTGTCTGACCCGAGGGAAACTGAGGCCCAGAAATGCTGAGTAACCTGAAGAATGTCCCCCAGTTCTTCTCCCAGGGCTGGCTTTGTGGGCATGGGGCCAGTATATTCACACGAGGTCTCACGATCAGAAGGGCCCCACACTTGGGGTGGAATGCCCTGTATGGCCATCTTGAAGTCTTAATAATTTTATCCTTGAACCTGTATTTTGTCAGTGGAGCTGGGTCATGGAGTCTGAGCTCGCACATGATCCAACCTCCTACTGCCTCCCCAGGATGGCTGCCGGCTCTCCTGCCTGGCCTTCGCCTCCCCATCCCCGCTCTGCAATGACACTGCAGCCCTCCACCTGAGCAGGGAGGGTCACAGTCAGGCGTGTGTTCCATGTGTCTCAGGGTGGAGCACGTAGGCAGCAGCTCTCCCTCACCCTCACTCAGGGCCCCTGGGGCTTAGCAGGAGTGAGCCTCTTACCCACCCCTGAGCTAGGTACTGGGCAGGTCCTGACGCACAGGTTTAAAGAGCCTTGGAGTTGCCTGCCTGCCATGGCTGAGGGTGGTGGACACTTAGGAAGGGAAAACCTGGCTCAGCTTCTTCAGATCACCCCAGGCCAGGGTGGAAGGCAGTCAGTCCAGCATCTGGTAAGAGCAGAAACCTAGCAGCTGTCAGGCCTGAGGGTGGCTGCGTGGGTGCCCTGCATTGTGGACAGGGGCCCCGGGCCCTCTGAGTCTGTCCTTCCTCCCTTCCGCCTTCCAACCTTCCTGAGTCTGGTTTGAGTTTGTCCTTCTGGCCTACTCCAGGCACCTCCGGAGAAAATAAGCCACAAAATATGAATTATATAATTTCATGATTCTACACGATTTTAATGCTCTCATAATCGCACTTAAAACTGGCATTCCACAACATAAAGATAAATGGTAAAATTCATGCCAAATTTTGATCTTTCCTTACTTAGAACGACATGAAATAGTAAATGAAAGGCACACATTGAGAGAGACTGCAAAAGAAAGGGAAAAGCTTCCTATGTAACTTTTAGAAAAATGACCCCTGATTTCTGGAGTCATTTCTCTCTGTGCCCCACCAGTTTTGCAGCTGGCCCTGCCCCGCTCAGTGTCCACACCTGCTCTTCCATAGCCCCACAACGCAGCTGCTCTGAGCTCCCCACAGCCCCTCCCAGGTATCCCTACAGTGAAAGCTGACCCCCTGCACCCTTCCCAGTGCTCTGCATACACACACACACACACACACACACACAGACACGCACGCACGCGCGCCTGACTACCAGCCCCACTGCAAGTGCCCTGCTCCAGCACACTGGGGCTCTGGGGAGACAGGAACTACATCTGATTCATCTTCGTCCCTACATCCAGCCTCTTGCAGACACCTTGTGTCACTCAGCAAATACGTGCTGAACAATGACTCTTCTCCCCTCAGGAGGCAAACAGACACTGCAGGGGGCCTGGACTGCCTTCCATTTTTCCATCTTCAGGGACGTCAGAACCCAAGGTTCCATCAACAGGTCCAGTGTTCGCTTCATGCAAACCCAGGCCTCCCCTGGCAGCCAGGTTCTTGAATAGCCACACCTTAAATCACAGAACGCTGCTATCCAGATCATCATTAGGTCACAGTGTTGGGGGCTGGGCAGAGTGGCTTATGCCTGTAATCCCACACTTTGGGAGCTCAAGGCAGGAGGATGACTTGAGGCCAGCAGCTCAAGACCAGCATAGGAAAACCCTGTCTCTATAAAAAATACAAAAAAATTAGCCAGGCATGGTGGTGTGTGGTTGTAGTCCCAGCTACTCAGGAGGCTGAGGTGGGAGGATCACTTGAGCCCAGGAGGTGGAGGCTGCAGTGTGAGCCATGATGGTGCCTCTGCACTCCATCCTGGGCAACAGAGCGAGTCCCTGTCTCAAAAGTAAATAAGTAATAAAAATAAAATGCTCTTTACCCACATATTTGTGAGGCTTGCTACCTGACTTTATGTGTGTCTTTGCTCAAATGTTACTCTATCTAAAGTAAGATCCCCTCCCATTGGATTCCCACTCTCTGCAGTATTTACCTTCATAGCATGTTATCACCTAACATGCTGACTTACCTGTGTATTCACTGCCTCTTCCCATGAGAAGGTAAGGCTGCACGAGGGTGAGCTTTGCCTGCATTGTAGAAACGTGTGCATGACACTGCCCAGTACATGGCGAGTGCTCAACAATGATGAGTACATTATGATGATTATATAAATGAATTAGTGATGAGTGAATGAATGAATGAATATATCACCCTCCCAGTTCTGCCAAATATCTGTTCCATACGCACCACTGTTTGTCCTTAAAATTGATTTGTTCTTTTTTACTTTTATAAAAAGAAAATAGGCTGGGTGCAGTGGCTCACATCTGTAATTCTAGCACTTTGGGAGGCCGAGGCGGGCGAATGACTGGAGGTGAGGAGTTCAGCCTGGCCAACGTGGTTAAATGCTGTCTCTACTGAAAATATAAAAATTAGCCAGGCGTGGTGGCATACACCTGTAATCCCAGTTATTTGGGAGGCTGAGGCAGGAGAATCCCTTGAACCCAAGAGGTGTAGGCTGCAGTTGCTGAGATTGTGCCATTGCACTCCAGCCTGGGCAACAAGAGAAAACTCCATCTCAAAAAAAAAAAAAAAAAAAAAAAAAAAGGAAAGAAGATAGTTGTTAGTGCGTCCCACAAAAATAATGTTATTCATTTCCCTCTGGACACTGTTGCCAGATGAGGAATCAGGGCCCTGGGTGGATTTATACCAGTCTGGCGTTGGGGGGAAGAGCACATTCCAGGCTGGGGGCAGCTGCCCCAAGGAGTTGCTCAGAAGTCACTTCGCTGGAACACACATTTCTTCTTAGCTGAGAACACGGTCCACTTTCTCTGGCTAGTTGGTTCTTGTTTAACGCATTTCTCTAAGCCCTCATTTCCTAGGAACAGGCTGCCATGCTCCATGGTCTGGCTGCCAACAGCACCTTCAAATCCGCAGTTCACAGCCTGTGTGTCAGTAAGGCCTGTATGGGCGGCCACAGAGGGAGCAGCCTGGCCTCTGTGGGGCATCAGTGGGTGCTCATAGGGCATTTTTGAGGACACAGCTTTGCTTCCAGGTTGCAGACAGGGAGGTGGCCAAAGTCCTTGATGGTGCCAGCTGTGCCCTGGTTTGTTTCATTTCCATTTCTGGAATCCCAGCATGCCTACACCACCTACAGGAAGGCTCCCCAACAGCTCACCTAGCCCTCACCCCTCCCTCCCTGGGACGTGCTGCATTCTGCACCCCACCAGAAGATCTGCTGGCCTACACAGACACCCAGGACATGAGCCAGTGCCCAGAAGTGGGGTATGGCCCCATGCAGAGTGGGGAGTGGGGCCGCCCTGAACCTCTCCCCCTGAGGCTTGTGGTGGGAGGCTGTACAGTGGGTGTGGGGGTTACAGACACATGCTGTGGGGCAAGGTGTCCCAGGATTCTGCCTGACTGTGTGACCTTGGGCAAGCTGTTTATCTTTGCCTCCATTTCTTCATCTGTGAAATGATGACAGTACTAGATCCTCTTTCTCTGAAGGGTTGTTGTAAAGTTTCGATGAATTAATACATGAAAAACACTGAACAGTGCTAGGCACACAGTAAATTCCACGTACGTATTGAGATAGACATGGGGATGGATGGACGGACAGACTGATAGATACAGCAAACCACGCAGGGCACCCGGAGCAACCCAGAAATCTGGTTAGTACTGAGTTACTTATGTCCTAGACCTGCATGGCTAACTGCCCATGCTTAGACTGAGGAAAGAAGAAAATGCTCTTTGCCTGAAGCAACAAGAATACCCTCTGTTGCTTCAAAAAGCCCCGGTGAATTAGCCGGGCACGGCAGCGTGCTCCTGTAATCCCAGTTACTCGGGAGGCTGAGGCAGGAGAATTGCTTGAACCCAGGAAGTGGAGGTTGCCGTGAGCCAAGATCGCGCCACTGCACTCCAGCCTGGGCGACAGAGTGAGACTCCGTTTCCGGGGTAAAAACAAACAAACAAACAAAAATCTCCCGCGGGGCCCTGAGGCATTTGGGAACAGGGGTTTGGAACACCAAGCATCAGGAAGCTGATAAACACAGCCAGTGTCACAGACACACAGCACATTCACTTGGGGGGAATCTCAGAAGCTGCTGGCCCAGGCTCTCACGCTATAGGGCCAGACCCCCACACACAGCTCTGCAGGGCCACCAGGATAACTGCCAGAGGGAGGGGAGGAGAATCTCTCCTTGCTTGATTTTGTTATCCCCAGTTTTTTGACATATTCAGAATTTTTTTAAATGGCCTTTTATCAAACCAATTCAGGCATGAGTCTAATTATATCCCCACAGTGGCTGAGAAAAGTAAGAAGCATCTACCCCTGGAGACATTTCCAAGAGCCTGCTGGGAGCTGGCCCCTGTGTGCAGCGTTGGGGGTCACGGTCGATGCGGCCGTGGAAGCTGATGTGTGGGCTGTGATGGTTAATTTTCTGTGTCAACTTGACTAGGCTAAGGGATGCCCAGATAGCTGGGCATGATTTCTGGATGTGTCTGTGAGGTTTTTCTGGAGGAGATCAGCATTTAAATGGGTGGATTGAGTAAAGATCTCAGGCGGGCACGGTGGCTCACGACTGTAATCCCAGCAGTTTGGGAGGCTGAGGCAGACGGATCGTTTGAAGTCAGGAGTTCGAGACCAGCCTGGTCAACATGGTGAAACCTTGTCTCTACTAAAACTACAAAAATTAGCCAGGCGTGGTGGCATGGCAAGAAGCCTGCAATCCCAGCTTCTTGAGAGGCTGAGGCATGAGAATCCGAGGCATGAGAATCCAAGGCATAAGAATCCCAGGAGGCAGAGGTTGCAGTAGCTGAGATCGCACCACTGCACTCCAGCCTGGGCTACAAAACGAGACTCTGTCTCAAAAAAAAAAAAAAGTAATAATGATAGCTAACACCTATTACTACACTAATAGAGCACTACTACATTTGAGGCACTTGTTCTAGGGATTTACATGTAATCGTCATTGTGATTTTTCCATAACCCATTACCATCAATTTACAAAGAGGTGAAATAACTTGTCCAAGATCACAGAAACCCCAACTTCTCCACAAGGTATGTGACTTTCCTCTCCCAACCCCCAAATCAGGATTTGAACCCCAGTCAGCCGTGTCCAGAGCCTGACTCCTCATCTCATCAATCACTGTCCTGTCTCATGGGCTCTGCATCTGTCCCTTCCCCCAAGAGAAGCAGGCCACCGTGGCACCTCACTTCATCCAGTTTTGCACCCCTAATCCCTTCAATACCTGTTCTCAGAATACATAACCAGCAAATCCTTGCTTATTCAGTGGCCAGAGAATCACAAGAGGGGAACCAGGAAGGACCTGGTTATGTTGTAACTCATCAGGTGTCCTTGGGCCCATCCTCTTTCCAGGTGACCTCATGAGAAGGTCTTTCCTGCCCATTTATCACAGGCTGTGATGACGAGCTGAGAGGGATGTGAAAGGCAGGATGAACCACACAAGTCACATATTTACTAAGCACCTACTATATGCTTAGCCTTGTAACTGAATGTAAAAAGGGTAATCTTTGTTTTTTGGAGGTTTTTTTGAGATGGAGTTTTGTTCTTTCGCCCAGGCTGGAGTGAAGTGGTACAATCTTGGCTCACTGCAACCTCTGCTCCCCGGGTTCAAGCAATTCTCCTGCCTCAGCCTCCCAAGAAGCTGGGATTATAGGCACCCGCCACCACACCCGGCTAATATTTGTATTTTTAGTAGAGACAGGGTTTTGCTATGTTGGCCAGGCTGGTCTCGAACTCCTGACCACAGGTGATACACCCGCCTCGACCTTCCAAAGTGCTAGGATTACAGGCATGAACCACCGTGCCCGGCCAGAAAAGGGTAATCTTTGAAAATTAAATACACTCAACAAGGCCAGGTGCAGTGGCTCATTCCTGTAATCCCAGCATTTTGGGAGGCCAATGTGAGTGGATCACTTGGGGCCAGGAGTTCAAGACCAGCCTGCACAACATGGCGAAACTCTGTCTCTACTAAATATACAAAAATCAGCCAGGCATGGTGGTACACAGCTGTAATCCTAGCTACTCAGGAGCTGCGGCAGGAGAATCGCTTGAATCCGGGAGGTGGAGGTTGCAGTGAGCCAAGATCACACCACTGCATTCCAGCCTGGGCAACAGAGTGAGAGTGAGACTCTATTAGAGATACAAGAGATCCACATGACACTTGGTTCCTGGATTATGGAACCTTTGCAGAAACAAAACTGAAGGCCAACATGAAAGCAGGAATGAAAAGGGAAAATAAGAGAGGGTCAGTGCAGCTGTGACACATGGATTGCAGGAAGCCAGTCAGAGCCAATGATGCCAAAACAGCCTCCACTTACTCAACAAATATTACTCAGCACCTACCACAGGGCAGGCTCTGCTAGACAGCGGGAAATCATGGCTAATGAGACGGACTAGATCCCAACCTTAACAAGCTTACAGACGAGTGCAGGGAGAAATAGTAAACAAGAAAAGAAGGTTATTTCAGATTGCTGGGAAGGCATTTGAGGTCAGAGTAAAAAAAAAAAAAAACAGTTCTGCAAAAAGCCCACGGAAGAACTATCTTCTTCTTGTTGTCGTTTTATTGCAATGGTTAGAACTTTGAGGATGAGAGTGGACATCCTTGCCTTGTTCCCAGCTTGCGGGAAAGCCTTTCATCATTAGGTCTGATGTTAGCTGTAGGATTTTTGAAGATGCTCTTTACCAAGTTGAGGTAGTTTCCCTGTATTCTTAGTGTAATGAGAGTTGAAGTTTGTCAAATGCTTGTTCTTTGTCAAATGATATGATTGTCTGATTCTTCTTCTTAAACTTTTTTTTTTTTTTTTTTGAGATGGAGTCTTGCTCTGTCCCCCAGACTGGAATGCAGTGGCGCGATCTCGGCTCACTGCAGCTTCTGCCTTCCAAGTTCAAGCGATTCTCCTGTCTCAGCCTCCTGAGTAGCTGGTATTATAGGTGCATGCCGCCACTACACCCAGCTAATTTTTTGTATTTTAGTAGAGATGGGATTTCCCCATGTTGCCCAGGCTGGTCTTGAACTCCTGAGCTCAGGCAATCCACCGACCTCAGCCTCCCAAAGTGTTAGGATTACAGGCGTGAGCCACCTCACCCAGCCTAGCCTTTTCATATGATATATTACACTGATTGATTTCTAAAGTTGGATCCAGCCTTGCACACCTGGAATAATTGATAAATCCCGCTTACACATGTCATATGCTCTTTTTATACATTGCTGAATTTGACTGGTAATATTTTGCTGAGAATCTTTCCATCTATCTTCATGGGAGATATTGGTCTGTATTTTCTTTTACTTTCGCATTTTTGGTACTGTCTTTGTCTGGATTTGATATCAGAATAATATCAGTTTCCTAGCATGAATTGGGAAGTATGCCCTTCTCTTCTGTTTTCTGGAAGAGGCTGTGTAAAATTGATGTGAATTCTCATTTTAAAAGTTTGATAGAATTCCCCAATGCAATCATCTGGGCTTGGAGATTTCTTCTTTGGGATCTTTTTATTTATGAATTCCACTTATTTGATAGTCATAGGTCTATTCCGGTTGTCTATTTCATCTTGGCTGAGTTTTCGTGGTTTGTGGTTTTCAATAACGTGGTCCATTTCTTCTAAGTTGCCAGATTTATAAGAATAAAGTTGTTTATAATAAACCTGGGAGGTTTTGAGTGGGAACAAAACCATGGAGCTGCTTCTAGGCCCCCTCCCCGAAGGGAGGGCAAAGAGAGCAGATTCCTGGGGATGGATGTCCCACCCCTGTCAGTCACCCTCTTGCCCAACCCCTAGGGCTTTATGAATGTCAGCATATGTGCCAAATTCCACCCAAATTGTTAGAGTAAATCTCCAGGTAGCCAAATCTGAGCTCCATGGAAAGGAAGCATTCCAGAAAAAGGCCTTGAATTGGACAGAATGGGGCATGCTTCCTGATGTGGGGGGCGGGGCTGGCAAAACAGCAAGTTCTCCCCAGCCATACAGCTTCACTTCTCAGAAGCCATGGCCCAGCAGGGTCTCTGAGTTGCTTCTGTTCCCACTGTGGTATCCACTGCCTGTATCATGAGCTGCCTGTATCATGAGCTCTAAAAATCCTCTGTGCAGTAAGGTGGGGTATATATACACAATCAGTTAAAAACAGCCTCTCAGCATTAGCTGAGAAGCAGGTGACCACACTACCTGCTTCCATGGCAAAGAGCCTGACCGGGGACCCGGGGACCCTGAACTGAGGTCTCGCCCTGCATCTTCCTGGAGGTAGGTCAGAAAAGCCACTTCTCCCTTCTGAGCCTCAGGGTCCCCATCCGTGAAGACATGGACTTGGGGATCTCTCCAGTTCTTTTCTCACTGAAATTCCTTGTGGAGAGACAGATTCCTATGACTGGACCATTGTCCTGACTACTTGACCAGAGACCTCTCTTGTCGACAACTAAGGCCCCCAGTGTCTTCACTATCACCGTATCAGCAGCATCATTCATCAAGAATTTTGCATGCACCAAACCCTACACAGGGCGCCTTATATGCATTATCTCCAACCTCACAAAATCACTATGGAGTAGATGTTTCCCCTTTCTCAGATAGGGAAACTGAGGCCCACAAAGGCCAACTTGGGCCAGCAAGGCTGCTGATGCCTTAGCTCTCTTTTTATCTCTTATACGGCCCCAAACTGGGCGCTTAAGGTTTTCTCTATTTTTTCCAGTTCAGAGGAAGAACAAAAGTGTGGCCAAAGCCCCAGCCGCGGGATCAGCCAGTGTGCTGAGCTTCCAGCCTAACACAGCCACAGCCACGTCTGGCTTCGCTTCTCCCCTCTGGAGTCACAGCACCCCGGCCATCTGCCCAAGGTCTCACTGCCTCCTCTTCTGGACAGAGAGGGCTGAGATCTTCTGGTCCCAGATGACTGCATTAGGGGTTCCAAAGATTCTTCCTGCACTCAGGCCAGGGTTCAGAGTGGAACAACCAGGGCTCCCAGGATGGACCGGGGCTCTGGAAAAAGACCCCACTCCATTCCACTCCCAAGGTTCTACCCAGCCTGAGAGCAGCCCCCATCATGACATTTCCTTATTGATTACACCTACTGAACTGTGGTTTCCGGTGTCTGTTAAATGGACCTCTTCTTCCCCAAGTTCCTCTTATTACTTCCTGTACCATCCTTATCTTGGACAATTGCCAAGGCTGACTCAGAGGCCTTAGATTAACCCCAGCCGAGAGAAGCTTGCCGATTCCATTAAGGGACAGACAAAGCTGGCCTGCAGTAATTATACAACCCATGCTCGAAGGAATGTGCCAGCTCCAAAAATACCTGCTCACCAGAGCTCAATCAGCACCTCAGCTCTGAACCTGCGTCAATGAGCAGTCACAGTCCCTGACTGCATGGACTCCCCCGCAGGGCAGAGTCAGATGGTCAGGTAGGCAGTGTCCTTCCAAGGGCCTATGCTCAGTGCTGAGGAGGCTTCACACAGAGACAGCTGCTGCCCACAGGGGTCAGAGGGCATTTCCAGATGCCACACTCACTCCTCAGGGGTGAACAAGGGGAAGGGGAGAAAAAGCACTTTTAACTAGGTCTGGAACAGACTAAAATGAAGTACTAAACATTTTGCCTCTGTGAAAAGACTAAGGCAGGCCAGGTGTGGTGGCTCACGCCTGTAATCCCAACACTTTGGGAGGCTGAGATGCAGATCACTTGAGTCTAGGAGTTCAAGACTAGCCTGGGCAACATGGCAAGACCCTATCTCCACAAATAATACAAAAGATTAGCTGGGTGTGATGGTGTGCCATAGTCCCAGCTAGTCAGGAGGCTAACGTGAGATCACTTGAGCCCAGGAGGCAGAGGTTGTAGAGAGCCGAGATTGCACCACTGCACTCCAGCCTGGGTGACAGAGGGAGACCTGTTTCAAAAAAGAAAAAAGACTAAGGTAGCTCTTTTTTCTTGCTGTGTGACGTTGGGCAAGTTACTTGTTACTTATGCTCTGTTTGCTTACAACAGTACCTACCCATGGTATATTATAAATGCTACTATTATGAAGTATATTTATATTTATATAGGCATGGAATATCTCTAGTACTGGTAATGGTGGTTGTCTCTGGACATGGACTTAGATGTCTGGGGACAGGAGTAGAAGAGCAGCCTTATTTTTCCCTACTATCCTTTCAATCTTCAAAATATCACATTGTGTGCATCTACTGTCTAATCAAAAATAAGTAAGTAAATAGGATATGCTTTTCAAATGAAGCCTTAGAGCTCTGGAGGTGTGGCAGAGACACAAACAGCAACTAGAGAGGTGCTCGGGAATGGGTAAGAAGGGCAGAGGCAGGTATGGAAACATTTGAATCGCAGAGCTAAGAGCAAAGGAGAGCTGCACGTAGAGCCTGGAAGAGGGAAGTGAAGGGAAACAGCAAAGTCTTCTGCCGTACAGGGTTGCAAGAAGTGTTAGCTTGGGCTCTGGAGGACACAGGTACCAGAGGCTCAGAGCCACACTGTCCTGGTGTTCCAGTGTGCCCTCCTCCGCCAACACACTGTACAGAGTTCCGGGCCAGGGGTGTAAGGGGGCTGTTGAGGTCTGCTGGTTTCTAGGGGTGGTTAAGATACAGGATGGAAGCGATGCTCTCCTGCTGGTGCAGCAGTAATACATCTCCAGGCTGCCCCGACTCCCCTTCACAGGGAATTTAACTTATTTTTTCTAGCTCTGTAGGTTGGTTGGTCTCTGCTGTGTGGTTCTTCCGCTATATGTAGCAGAGCCTTAAAATGCCCTCTGACCTCAGTAATCCTGTCTCTGGGATTCTACTAAGGATGCCGAAGCCCATGACGCTTGGGTTCCTTAACACTGCTAGGAAGGGCTGACCCACTGCCCAGAAGCAGCCATGCAGGGGTCACAAACAGTTTGGCCTTTGCTTCACTGAGGTCATCCAGGTAGCTCCAGGGGTGGGGCGCCCTTGAGGACTGATGGCAAAAACTGAGCAGAAGGCCACACCTAGTCACTGCCTTGATATCAGGTAGGGATTCTTGATCATCTGCAATTGGGGTCTGTCCCTTGTGCATAACTCAGGGGAGACAGACTCTCCCAGACCCCACTATTCCAGTGCTGGGCTGCACTGAAGGCACCAGAAAATGTGCTTCTGGCCGGGCGCTGTGGCTCAGGCCTATTATCCCAACACTTTGGGAGGACAAGATGGGTGGATCATCTGAGGCCAAGAGTTTGAGACCAGCCTGGCCAACATGGTTAAACCCTGTCTCTACTAAAAATACAAAAATTAGCCAGGCATGGTGGCAGGTGCCTGTAATCCCAGCTACTCGGGAGGCTGAGGCAGGAGAATCAGTTGAACCTGGGAGGTAGAGGTGGCAGTGAGCAGAGATAGTGCTACTGCACTCCAGCCTGGGCGACAGAGCGAGACTCCATCTTAAAAAAAAAAGAAAAAAGAAAAAGAAAATGTGTTTCTGACAGAGTAGATCTGCCCGATCCCAGGCTACAACCAAAACCTCAGCATCCCCCACCAAACTCACAGACCTTCCACGTCTGCCCGGCTCTCCCAGCACATTTCTGGGCCCCCCTTTTCTTTTCTCTTTTGTCCACTAAGTAACATCAGCTATTTAAAAGAGTAAACCCAGAGGGTTGAAGTGAAGTAGGAAGTTGGGGAGGAACAGCGCACTGTGACCCCACCACGCTAACAGCCTTCCTGAGGACGGTTCCCTTGCTCCCCAGGTTTGGAAATGTAATGTGCCCAGAGGACACCTGCCTTCTCCTCCCTCCCCAGAACACCAGAAAATAAGTCCTGTGGGGCCCTGACATACACTGTTCACTGGCACACCCCCTTCCCACCCCCAAATACCGCCTAAGACTCCTGACCAGGCGTGGACAGCAGCAGCTTTGATGGTATGGCCTGAGGAACAGAGGGGCCCACCCCATCCTCACCACCCTGGCCTGTCAGCATGGACTCAGTTGCTTTAAACTAGCTTCTCCATGCCCTCTGCCCACACCCACCCCAGGCACCAGGCATGTAGGGCCTTTGGAGCAGGAAGACCACTCCCCAAGGTGTGCAGAGAGTAGCTGAGGCTGAGGCATGGCCCCTCTGGCACCAAGGTGGTTGCCAGAGGTAAAGATAAAGCCTGGCGCCTCACTCCCGCCTGTCCTAATTGCTGAGATAATGAGGAAAATTGCCCCATTTTATCTGGCAGGCACCAGGAGCTGCTGCCTGGAGAGCCCTGTGGGGAGGGTAAAGGGCGGTCCAGTGAGCAGCCAAGAGCCCTCTGCAGACAGGCTCCCCCCAGGTGTCATGCACCCCATGGGCTCACCCTGGGCACATCTCCAAGGTCACCCCTGGGAGGGTCTGGCTCTGAGGAGGAAACCACACCCACTCCTGGAGTTTATGGCTGGCTGGCATCTCCCTGTCAGGGACAGTATAAGGAACACACACTTGGGGAAACAGAAAGAGGCAAGAAGCCTGCTGCTGCTGAAAAATCAGAGAAAATGAGCCGTGAGCCCCAGGGAACATCTCAACACATTGCTGGATGCTCCCCAACTACTCACAAGCCCTCTGGGGCCCAGTTCCACCAGGCTGTGTTGCCTCCAGATGCAGGGTCTTGGGGTCAGCAAGTCTCCATGGAGGTCTCAGGCTGGCTGACTGGAGCAACCCACCTCCCGGTCCTCCCGCACCCACACACACCTGCTCCCGACCAACCAAAGCCCGCCTCCTGCCCTGCAGCAGCCGCAGCAGCCACCTCCTGTTGCCCTGGCCCAGGCCCAGGCTCTTGAGGTGAGGGAACTCATCGTTTTGCAGGGCAGAAGGAGCTCGCAGCCTCCCTTATGACTCGGCTTTGAGGCCCTGCCTGTTCTGTGCCTTCCCGGCCTGGCCTCACACTGCTTCTCCCTGCTAGGATGCTTCTCTTGGCCTTTTCCACAGGGCCTATCCCCTCCCAACCTCCCAGAACTCTTCCCAAATGTTCCCGCCCAGGCAGATGACTCCTTCCAGCCAGTCCCTAACAACACACCATCCCTCTGCTCTGTAACACTCAGTCTTGTACCACTTTTCTAGTTTTTTCCCAAACACATCTTTCACTGTACCAAAAGATGCTATAGAAACTCCTTCTTATTTACCCGGTAAAACCCTTCTCATCTGTCAAATCCACGCTTTAAGCCATTTCCTCTGGAGGTTTTCTGATTTCCTGCTCACTGAAGGCAGAACTGACTTCCACTGCCTGGACACCCACAGACCGTGGGCAAACGTCTGCTGCACCACCCCTCACATCATGTATGACATGGTGTCTGCTCATAAACCTGCCTCCCCTGCAAGATAGGGAGCTCCTCCGGGGCCACATCCAGCTCTCAGTTTTCTTATCATTCCCAAATGACACAGGTGCTACCAGGACTAAATGACATGATGCAGGGAGAGCGCTCAGCATGGAGCCGGGGGAGCTGAGCACCTGTGAATTTGGGCTCTGCTGTTATCACTCACCCATGCATCCCCACAGCCACACCAAACCCAATGCCTGTGGGAATCCGCTGGATTGAGCTGACGGGCAGGGGTGTGAGAGACTGAATATACAAACAGACAATGACCAGGCCAAATATAAAAACAGAACTCCACTCACAACCCACAGCAGCCTGCCCAGGAAACCAACCCACGATCCACAGTAACCAGCCAGGACGCCAGCCTGCCATACGTCAGATTTGTGAGAAGTCAGACTGCTATCTCTAGCAATCATCCAGGAGGCCAAACAATAATCCCTGTAACAACTGGTCCCAAGTGGCCGGGACTCAATTAATAACTAACAGCTTCCCGATTTTTGTCCCCACTTCCAATTAACCAACAAGAGAAAGCCAATATGCCCCCCTCGTCAATCGCAGAGGATGCTCCGCCTCTAGTTAGAACTCCCCCATGCCAACAATCAGAGAGTACCTGAAGTCTTCCCTTTTTTCCACTCTACCACTCTACTGCCTGCCTTTGAGTCTCTGCCAACACACAAGTGATGGTGGCTGACTCCTTCGCTGTAGCAAGCTCTGAATATATAGCCTTTGCTTTTCTCATTTGGGTGGGCTTCGTTTATTGCCATAGGTGTGTCTCCTACACCTCTGGCCTGGCAGTCCCAGGACACACTCACTAAAAAGGGCTAAGACTACAGGAAGAGGGGAAACAGGGATACAGGAGCAGAAGGGACAGAAGAGCCACAGCAGGACATGGGGACACTCTCTGCAGGGCCCACCTGCGATCAGACCAATTCCATGTGTGCCCTTGGCTTTCTCATGTCTTGTTTTTTCCTTCCATAAAATGGATGAAGGACATCAAGGGGATGGAATCACTTAGAGATGACTCACCCCTGCCAGGGCCTTGGGCCTTGCAGAAGAGTCCCCAGGGCAGCCCCGGGAGACATTGTGACAGGCAGGGAGGAAGCAGCTTGTTCCCTCCCCAGCACCGAGGCAGCCCACCTCTGTCAGGTACCCAGAGGAGGACACAGCAGGCCTGTTGAGCTCAGTCAGGCCTGTTTAAGCCTCCTCTTCACACATAAAAGAAGAGGGCTTTTCTATTTGAAAGAGAAACCACAACAAAGGCTCAGGCCCAGAGCCATCTCTCAAGGTAAGGTGAGAGCCCAACAGGGTGCTCAGCTCCCACCCCTGCTGCTGCTACCACATCCCTCAATCCGCTGCCTCTGTGAATTCCATTAGCAGGCACTTTGTGATTCGAGGCAGCATGAGTGAGTCAGGAGCCACTGGCAGCAGGGAAGGAGTTCAAACAGCATCTTCAACAGACTTCTGACCAGAAGGTGCTATGTAAATACATTTCTGCATCTCACAGATGCACGGGCTAAGTGGCATTTCTCTGGTACATTTCCCCATGCCCTCTGGAGAGGGCCTACTTACTCACCCCACAAGGCACTTCCCAAATGTCAAGCACTTTCAAAGCTCTTGCGTCCATACCCAGGCTCTGCCCATGCCACTCTCTCAGAATTCATTCCTCTTCCCAGCAGTCCCTTCCAGCATTTTGTCCATACCCATATCACAGCACCGGGTGGTGAGGACAATGTGTCCTGCAACCCTAGTATCCGCAGGGAGAGACTCTGGTGGAGACCTAGGCCTCCAGACCTGGGTCTGGGAGACAAAGGTGTTCGAGGGAAGGTCTAAGGAAGGAAAAGTACAAATGAACTCTCCTCTTACCCAAAGGGCCTGACTGTGCCCTTCCCCAAGGCCCCAGACAGCCCCACCCTCCATTTTCAATCATTCTATCCTCCTCGGGAAAGCAAACATCCAATCCCAATTGGCTAGGTACAGCACTAGAGGACCCTGGGACTGACACAGGTGGCCTGGAAAGGCAGCCATGGCCTGGAAAGTTCCAGACCTGGAAATCTAGCCCTAGGGGCCTCTCCGTGTCCTCCAAGTCATAGGGATTTTAGCTTTTCAGACACAAATGCAACAAACTCTGTGAGCTTACTCAGAAACAGCTATATAGACGAATCCCTCCTCCTTGTCCTTCTGTTTGCATGGTGGCCTTTCCAGGTCCTGCCTGTAGCTCCCTCCTGAGCCACTGTCCCTGCACTGTATTTGCCATTTCACGCACCCTCTCCCTCCTGGCCTGCCCAATGCCCACACCTCCTCTAGGAAGCTTGCCCAGCCTAAAGTCAGCCCTATGAGATAGGCTTGCTCGGGTCCCTCATGCATCATCAGCATTTCACATATTTCTTTCTCTAAACAGGATCTTAGACCCTTTTCATATCCCTATCATCTAGAGCATTCCCAGAACCTGGATGATATTCCCTTTCATGGGGAGACCACATTTTGTGGATCCATTTCCCAGTTGATGGACATTTGTATGTTTCTACTTTCTAGCTTTCAGGCTGTTAAGAATAATGCTGCCATGAACATTCGTGAGTAATGTGTTTTTGCATGGACGTATGGTTTTGTTTTTGGGTATTTTTTGTTTTTTTTTTTGTTTGTTTGTTTTTGAGACAGAGTCTTGCTCTATCACCCAGACTAGAGTGCAATGGCACAATCTCGGCTCACTGCATCCTCCACCTTTCGGGTTCATGCGATTCTCCTCAGCCTCCCAAGTAGTTGGGATTACAGGCATACGCCATCACACTCGGCTAATTTTTGTATTTTTAGTGGAGACAGGGTTTCGCCAACTCGAACTCCTGACCTCAGGCGCTCCACCTGCCTCGGCCTCCCAAAGTGCTGGGATTATAGGCGTGAGCCACCGTGCCTGGCAACGTGGACATATGTCTTTACATATCTTGGGTATATACCTAGGAGTGGAGTGACTGGGTCATATGGTAACTCTGTGCTCTGTGTTTAACCATTTGAGGAACTGCCTGACCATTCTGCACGGCGGCTTCCCAGCTGCTGTGTGTACGAGGCTTGCCTTCAGTGTGACAGGACTAGGAAGAAGATCAAACCATAAAGTCTGTGTGAATTGCCTGTTTTGAAAGAAGTAGACTATTGTGAAGCACTCTTTAGACCGCATCTGCGCTGTTGAGTCTTTGATGATTCCAAAGGGACTTGTGGATTCTGCAGGGTTTCGAGGGCACTGCTATGAATGCCAGTCATCTTTGTGCCGGCAGACATGATTCTGGCTAGCACTGTGGCAACAGAGACGGCGCTGGTACAAATCCTTAAGTTCAGGGTGCAAGGGAGGGACAGGTATGAGTCAATGCCTGTGAGGAAGGCTGCTGGAAGACAGAGGTTCTGAAGCCTGGTCCAGGGGAGACAGGTGGGAGGGCAAGGAGGCTGGAAGGGCATGGAGTTAGGTTCCATGTGAGTCTGGGATGAAGCAGGATCTGCCCCTCTAGGCTTCCTGTGCCCTCTGCAATTCTCCCACTCCACCCTTTCACAAACGTGCAACAGGCGCCCATGCCACAGCTCTGCCACATGGGTCACTGAGCAGCAGTGACCTCTCATAGAAGGATGGAGGGACTGCTCTCTGGAGAAGACGGCAGGCACTGCAGCAGTCAAGGCACACTGCTTGTCCATCCAGAGGAACTATTTCTAGAGCATCTATGAGGCCCACCTGCTGGCCTCCTGCCACTTTGATACCAAGCACCTACATCCACGTGCTCTGCATATGCCCAGCAGAGAAAATGTCAACATCAGCCAGGCATAGTGGCTCACACCTGTAATCTCAGCACTTTGGGAGACCGAGGCAGGCAGATCACCTGAGGTCAGGAGTTTGAGACCAGCTTGGCCAACATGGTGAAGCCCCACCTCTACTAAAAATACTAAAATTAGCCGGATGTGGTGGCACATGCCTATAATCCCAGCTACTTGGGAGGCTGAGGCAGGAGAATTGCTTGAACCTGGGAGGTGGAGGCTGCAGTGATCCAAGATCACACCACTGCACTCCAGCCTGAGCGACAGAGCAAGACTCAAAAAAAAAAAAGGAAAGAAAGAAAATGCCAACATCCCTGGCATCTCTCACTCCTGAACTGAGACAGCAACACAGGAGAACAACACTAGATTGGAAGGTGAGAAGGGGGCTCATTCAAGACTACTGGGAAATAATGACTCCCAGGGCCTCAGGACCCAAACATCCCGCGGGTCTGTTCAGAACAAGAGAATCACTCCAAGAACCACACCCTTGACCCTTGGTCAATGTGCTTCACAGCCAGCTAGAGGCAGAAGTGACCTAGAGAGTTCCAAGCTGCAGAGAACACAGGTCCATTTTCAAAGTCTACCCATGGGAATGACTTCATGGTGTCACTGACCAGGGACCAGCTCTGGTGGCACTCCCCAGACAGGGTCAGAGCCTGAAGGATGAGGGCTGGCCATGCCCTTCTGGCTAGAGCTGACCAGGGCCTACCTCGGAGCTGACTGAACGTGGTCATGAACTTGCTGGTGAGGGACTTGAGCTCGTTGTTAGCCAGGGTGATGAGGTGGATCTGGCCGGAGACATTCCGCAGGACCTTGTAGATGCCAATGGGAAAGGAGACCAGCTTGCACTCGGCCAGGTCTGCAGCCAAAGGACAAAGACAAACCAGAGTTATCAGCCACAGCTGCCTGAGAACTTGTCCCAGACTCACATGGACCCCACCTCCATGCCCCCTTCCAGCCTCCTTGCCCTCCCACCTGTCTCCCCTGGACCAGGCTTCAGAGCCTCTGTCTTCCAGCAGCCGCCCTCCCTGAGCGTCGCCTGTCCCTCCCTTGCACCCTGAACTTAAGGATTTGTACCAGCGCCGTCTCTGTTGCCACAGTCTGCTAGCCAGAATCATGTCTGCCGGCACAAAGATGACTGGCATTCATAGCAGTGCCCTCGAAACCCTGCAGAATCCACAAGTCCACAGGAATCATCAAAAGACTCAACAAGCGCGAATCTGCGGTCCTAAGAAGCGCTTTACAATAGTCTACTTCTTTCAAAACAGGCAATTCACACAGACTTTGTGGTTTGATCTTCTTCCTAGTCCTGTCATGCTAAAGGCAAGTCTCGTACAAGCAGCAGCTGGGAAGCCGCTGCACGGAACAGTCAGGTAGTTCCTCAAATGGTTAAACACAGAGCACAGAGTTACCATATGACCCAGTCACTCCACTCCTAGGTATATACCCAAGAGACAAAAACATACGTCCATAAAAAAACACATTACACGTGGATGTTCTTGGCAGCATTATTCACAACCACCCAAAAGCCGGAAAGTGGAAAAACCCAAATGTCGACCAACTGGGGAATGGATCAGCAAAATGTGGTCTCTCCATGAAAGGCAATATCATCCAGCAATAAAAAGAAATGAAGTGGCCAGGCGTGGTGGCTCACGCCTGTAATCCCAGCACTTTGGGAGGCCAAAGTGGGTGGGTAGCTTGAGGCCAGGAGTTCGAGACCAGCCTGGCCAACATGGTGAAATCCTATCTCCACTAAAAATAAAAAAATTAGCCAGGCATGGTGGTACACACCTGTAATCCCAGCTACTCATGAGGCCGAGACATGAGAATCACTTGAGCCTGGGAGGTGGAAGTTGCGGTGAGCCCAGATCACACCACTGCACTCCAGCCTGGGCAACAGAGCAAGACTCTGTCTTCCCCACAAAAAACATTTTAAAAACAGAAATGAAGTACCAATGTATGTTATAGAAGCTATAGCATGGCTGAACCCTGAAAACATGACATCAGGCAAAAGAAGCCAGTTACAAAGGCCGGAATATTGTACAGTTTCATTTATATGAAATGTCAAGAACAGGCAAATGCATACAGACGGAAAGGAGATTAGTGAATGCCAGTGCTGCAAGGGATGGGGGCCGGGGGAGTTCTTTGTAGGGGAATAAAAATGTTCTGCGATTGGGCTGGGCGCAGTGGCTCATGCCTGTAATCCCAGCACTTTGGGAGGCTGAGGTGGCCAGATCACTTGAGGCCAGGAGTTCAAGACCAGCCTGGCCAATATAGAGAAACCCATCTCTACTAAAAATGCAAAAAAAAAAAAATTAGCTGGGCATGCTGGCACGTGCCTGCAATCCCAACTACTCGGGAGGCTGAGTCATGAGAATCCCTTGAACCCGGAAGGCAGAGGTTGCAGTGAGCCGAGATCATACCACTGCACTTCAACCTGGGCAACAGAGTAAGACTATCACACACACACAAAAAAAGTTCTAAGATTGGATTGTGGTGACAACTGCTCAACTCTGAACATAGTAAAACCACTGAATTGTACACTTTAACTGGATGAATTGTATGGCATGTGAATTATATCTCAATAAAGCTGATATATATACATATACAATTATATATATTATTATATCGATGACAGATATATATACAGCAGCAGACAGACACTAAAAGTATAGGGGTTCAAAAATTAGTCTGTCCAGCTCATCAAGGTGTCACTCAAGTTCACTGAGCCTCAGTTTCCTTAACTGTAGAATGAAGGTACCATCATCTGCCTAGGAGAGCTGTTGGGAAAAATTAAATGTAGTAAAATAATGACTAACAAAGCGCCTAGAAGATATTTAGCAGGAATGCTACCAATATTGTAGCAGCCCTCCGCTTCCACTTTACCTCCTCTTCCCACTTGATCTAAAGCCTCTCTAGGCTTCCAGGCCAGCTTCCATCCCATCTCTCCCAGAAGTCTTCTGGGTCACTCCTGTTGCTGGTGTCCAGTCAGCCCCCAACCTCCCACCCAGCAGCACTTATCGACCCTGACAGCACCACCCCAGTTATCTCTCAGAAAACTCTCATCTTTTCCCCAAAGAGGCCAGGCTCTCCCAGGCTACTAAGCCTTTGAAAATTGCTCCAAAATAAACATGTGAAACTCAATAATATTTCTATATGCCAGCAGTAAAATACGGTTTTAAAAGATTCTATTCCTAACCAGTAAAATATGGTTTTAAAAGATTCTATTCCTAACAGCAACAATAATACAAAATACATGGAAATAATCACAATTGAAGGCTTTCTCCCTCATCTGCCTCACAGATTTATTCTCTTGCTCCAAGAACCAGCTCAAATGTCACCTCCTCCATGAAGCCTTCTCTGACTGTCCTAAGCAGTCAGTTGCTCCAGGAGCTGAGCCTCATATAACGCGAACGAGACTTCTTCACCCTGTGTTGTATTAACCCCTTTTTGTGCTGTTTTCCCAGTGGACTGAGAAGACCCCTAGAGCATAGTACCAGAAGTCCAGCAGACTCATGGGAAAAAAGGGACAGGTGGGAAAAGGGCAAAATTACAGATGACTGAGGGTCCACAGGGCTCCTCTGCCAGGCAGCCTATAAGGGGTGTTGTTAATGCCTCCTCTGGTCCAGGGCTGCACTTGGTAACCCAGCCCTGCAGCTGTCCGATGTCAATCCCCAGCTCTTCTATCAGCAGGTGGGGCTGGCAGGAGAGACTGCTAAATCCTGCCAGCGAGGAACAAGGTCCCAAAAGTCAGGCTTTCAGAAGAGGGAGAGCAAGGGCTGAGCTGGAAGCAAACAGGCACTGTGGGCTCAGAGTTTGGGGCAAGCTGGGGATTCTAAAAAGAGTAATACTTCCAAACAATAAGCCCTCTAGCGCTTTGTGACAAATATATTAAGGGCTGGAAAGAAGTTTTGTTGGAGTTGTTGTGAATTACACCAGTCCCTTTGGGTAGGAGTAGACAGATCTCATCATACATCCCAGGAGCAACATCAAAGTAATGGAAGAAGCTTTCCCTTTAAAACAAAGAGCAAAACAAGGATGCCTTTCATCACCAGTATCCCTGAATAGCATCATGAAAGTTCTTGCCAGGCCGGGCGTGGTGGCTCATATCTGTAAGCCCAGTACTTTGGGAGACCAAGGTGGAAGGATTGCCTGAGCCCAGGAGTTTGAGACCAGCCTGGGCAACATAGTGAGACCCTGCCTCTACCAAAAAATTTAAAAACTAGCTGGGCATGGTAGTGTGTGCCTGGAGTCGCAGATACTTGGGGGGTTGAGGTGGGAAGAAGATCGCTTGAACGCAGGAGGTCAGGGCTGCAGTGAGCCTCTGCACTCCACTGTACTCCAGCCTGAGTGACAGTGAGACTTTGTCTGAAAAAAGAAAAGAAAAAGAAAAGAAAAGAAAAGAAAAGTCAAGTTAGGTCTGGCCAATTAAATAGAAAGCACAGACATTGAAAACAGACAAAGTGATTCTTAGGTGCATATGAAATGACTGTATAACCTCAGAAACTCAAGGCAGTCATCTGACAAAGAACATAAATTAAAATGGTCTCAGCAAAGCAGCTAATCAAATAAGCATGTGAAAGGCAATGATATTCCTATGCGCCGGCAAGAAAATAGAGTTTTTAAAGATACTATTCCTAACAACAATATAAAATATAGAGAAATGAGCATAATGAGAAATGTATCTGACCAATATAAAAGAAAAAGTAGAAAAGTTCACAAAAATATTTTGTTTTGTTTTGTTTTGCTTATTGAGACAGGGTCTTGCTCTGTTACCCGGGCTGGAGCGCAGTGGCGCGATCTCAGCTCACTGCGGTCTCGAACTCCTGGGCTTAAGCGATCCTCCCACCTCAGCTTCCTGGGTAGATGGGACTACAGGCACACGCCATCAAACCCCGCTAATTTTTGTATTTTTTGTAGTTGGGGTTTTGCCATGTTACTCAGGCTAGTCTTGAATTCCTGAGCTCAAGTGATCCGCCCACCTAGGCCTCCTGAAGTGCTAGGATTATAGTCGCGAGCCACCGCAACCGGCCCACAAAGACAGTTTTAAGAATGGTTTTGTATGTGGAGATATAACGTGTCCATTGATGACAAGTCAAAATATTGAAACACTGGTTTTTTAAAGAAATTAATTTATATATTGTTGAATGTAACTACTACCCAAATCCTCACAAGGTTGTTTTTTTTTTTTTAACCTTAACTAAATGGTTTTAAAGTTCAGCTAGGGAAATATATAAGCAAGACCCTCTAAAAAAGGTGAGGTTATAACCAATATTATAAGCCAAAAATAATTAAAACAGAGGGCAAAAGGGAAAATAGATCATAGAAAGAAATTATATAGTTCCGAAAATAGAGTCCAGAAATAATGTCATAATAAATGCTAAAGGAGGCTTCACAAATAAACTGGAGAGGGAAGGATTAATCAACTGATGTCAGAATAACCCCTTAACAATTTTGAGAAAGACTCAATCTAAGAATCAAAATACATCCTAGATAGAATTACACTTTAAATACTTTTTAGACCAAATTTTTAAAAGTAAACAGAATTGAACATTTATACAACCTTTTAAGTGAGGATGACTTCCCAAATCTAGGAGTATAACAGAATCACAAAGGAACAGATCAAAAACTAACTGCATTGAAAACATAGAAAACACTTTGAAGCTTAAAAAGAATAAAGCCAGCAACACGGATCTGTAAATAGGATGTGTACAGAGTCATCTTTATTACTGAAACTACTCAATATAATTGAATAAAGAAAAAATTGAGACCACCTGAGGAGACAAGGACGTAAGATATTTACGAAGGAAAAAACATAATTAGTAAACAAATATGTAGCTCCTGATGTGTTTCCAAATTGCTTTCCAGAATATTTATGCCAATTTACATGTAACCTATCCAACAAACAATAGGATCATTAAAAAGAAAAGAAAGCCTTGCTAAGTCGATCAAGGGAAATAGTATCCCTGCTTTAATTTGCAATATTTTCAATAATGAGACTGATTATCTTTCATGGTTAATTAACTGTTTTTCAGCTAGGCATGGTGGCTCACACCTGTAATCCCCAAGCTTTGGAAGGCCTAGGTTGGAGGATCACTCGAGGCCAGTTCACAACCAACCTGGGCAACACAGCAAGACCCATCTCTACACAAAATAAAATACAGCCGGGCGCGGTGGCTCACACCATAATCCCATCACTTTGAGAGGCTGAGGCCGGGAGATCACTTGAGTTTGAGACCAGCCTGGCCAACATGATGAAACCCCATCTCTACTAAAAATACAAAATTTAACCAGGTGTGGTGACGGGCGCCTGTAATCCCAGCTACTCAGGAGGCTGAGGCAGGAGAACTGACTGAACCCAGGAGGCCGAGATTGTATCACTGCACTCCAGCCTGGGTGACAGAATGACAGAGAGACTCCGTCTCAAAAAACTAAATAAAATAAATTTGTTTGACATGGTGGTGCCTGTATGTAGTCCCAGGTACTCGGGAGGATGAGGCGGGAGGATCACTTGAGCCCAGTTCAAGGCTGCAGTAAGCTGTGATTGCATCACTGCACTCAGGCTGGGCAACAGGGCAAGACCCTATCTCTAATAAAATAAAATAAGTATTAACCATTTGTTTCCCCTGTGGAAAATTCTACTCATGTCTCACTATTTTTCTACTTGGAGCTGTGGCATTTTTTTCTCCCAAATGTTGGTAGAGCTCCTTAAATAGCATTATCAACCCAGGTGTGTTGATTGTTTCTCTTGTTGAATCATTCATGTTACAGAGCGTAGGGTTTGTTTCTGAAGCAGGACATAAAAAGCATATGCACACTGTAATTCCAACTAGGTATAAAATGATACATGCCTGGAAAAGACAATAGAAAGAAAAATAACGAGAATGCTAACCGTGGTTATTTCAAAGGATTTGAGCAATTTGTTACTAAATTATAGTCTTCATGGTTGTTTACTTTATACAAAGTAAAATACCATTCTATATTTATATAAAACCATTTGCCAAGTATCTGTATACAGTGATACTGTACTTTTTAAATAAAAAATTAATGTATCATAAAATTAGCTATTTTTCTGAGACAGGATCTCACTCTGTCACTCATGCTGGAGGGCAGTGGCATGATCTTGGCTCACTGCAACCTTCACCTCCCAAGCTCAAGTGATTCTCCCACCTCAGCCTCCCAAGTAGCTGGGACTACAGGTACATGCCACCATGTCCTGCTAATTTTTGTATTTTTAGTAGAGACAGTGTTTCATCATGCTGCCCAGGCTGGTCTCCAACTCCTGGCCTCAAGTGATCCACCTGCCTCATGCTCCCTAAGTGCTAAAATGAACTTTTATTGGAAAAAATAACTTGGCAAATTCACAGATAAATTGAGGGCAGCCAGCTCTTCGTCAGTGAGGGAAATAGGGAAAAGCAGACCCAAGAAACACAGGAACTCTGCATTGGGCTGGGGCAGAGCTGTGAATAGAAGCTTTCAGGCACCACCACTCCCCACAGTGGGGAGAGAAAGTGCTTACAAAGGAGGAAGAAGCCATAAAACCATGCAAGTTATTTCCAAGGGTACTCAAAGCAGCCTGTCTTCCTGGAGTAGATCAGCCCAGAAATGTCCAGCCCACAGTCTCATTCCAGCCACCTGGGCCATCCACACACTATCCCAGCCTCACACCACCCACCCTTCCAGTCTTTGGTTTAGGCAACATACAAGTGCCAGGCATGGCAGCTCACGCATGTAATCCCAGCACTTTGGGAGGCCAAGGCAGGCAAATCACTTGAGGTCATGAGTTCAAGACCAGCCTGGCCAACATGGTAAAACCCCATCTCTACTAAAAATACAAAAATTCGCTGGGTATGGGGGCGTGTCCTGTAATCTCAGATACTTGGGGGGCTGAGATGGGAGAATTGCTTGAGCCCAGGAGGCAGAGGTTACAGTGAGCCGAGATCATACCACTGTACTCCAGCCTGGGTGACAGAACGAGACTCGGTCTCAGAAAAAAAAAAAAAAAAAAAAAAAAAAAACAAACACACACACACACACAAAAAACAAGCAACATACAAGCCCTCTGCGGCTTCATCTGGCCAACTGACAAGTCGCAAGACCACACTTCCCTAATACTAGAGGATGCTGAGGGTCTGGAATGTCGCTGCCGACACCTGCTTCTTCCTTTCACTCTCCACAAATAGCTATTGAGGCCCTCCTGTGTGCCAGGCACTGATCTGCACTGTATCCTGTGACTTTTTTGTGTCCCCAGGGATTCCATCTGTTTCCTCCATTATGTGACCCCTACACCACCCACCAGAGGCTGAGATGCATGTGACAGGGGTGCACCACCAAGCTCCTACCCAGAACAGCCTGGCTGCCACCAACAGCCAAGGCCATCCAGGAGTTCCACAGAAGGGCCCTGCTGGGATGTAATGCAAACACCCCTCATCCCAACCCCATCGCCAGCCACTAACACAGCACGTGGACTCTCACCCCTGCTGGGAGGAGAGTGGTCCATGATCTCCAGAACAGTTCTCCATGGTCCCGGGACAAGAAAATGGAGATCCAGGAGCAAATCTCATCCTTACCCAGTCATGTTCCCATCTGTACACAAGGGGCAATATACTGCATGCCATGCAAGGGGGATGGGAATGATAACCATAAACAACACCATTTACTATTTCACATGTGCTATATAAGTACGAACTATCCCCTCTGCACACGGGAAACTGTAATAAAGTGACTTGCCCAAGGACATACAGCCAGAAGTGAGGACGGGGAGATTTGGATCCAGGTTAGGTGGATCAGGAAGCCAGGGGTCCCAACCACTCCACTCTACTGCCCCCTTGAGCCAAAAACACGCCTAAACCAGGCCAGAGAAAGGGAGTCTATGCTGAGCTCCCCCACGAGAAACTGAGGTCTTGACTACAAACTCCTGTAGGCCCTTCCAGTTCAGAGCCCTCAATGCCTCCGGGGAAGGGGCCAACAGCCTTCTGCACGAGCCAGTCACCTTCTGTCCTCTGGAAATTCCTCTGCAGGTCTCATTCGGAGGTTGGGCACCATCTATACCCATTCTACCTATTTGCAGAAGGAAAAAGCCCCAGGAGCCCCAAGTTCAATGTTGGGCCCTGAGTTTATAGGAACAGACAGCACTGCTGCCAGAGAACACAGCCAAGATGTGGCTGGGGGCCAGGTCCCACTAGGGAAGGGGGGCCCCACCCAGAGAAGAGAAGATCCAGGCTGTAGACAGGAGAGTTGTCCTCAAGGAGCTGTGGGATGTCATTGAGAAGGTCTCATTCTCTATGGGTCCTCAGCACAGACAGTATATAGTTCACCAAGGCATAAAGAAAAGGCTCCTGGGTGGGGACGTGAGGACTGCATCAAGGAGCATGGTCAGGCAGGGTCCCCACAGAGAGAATTCCTAAACCAGACAGAGGCTGAGCTGGTGATCTCAAAGGTCCCATTCAAGTTAATAAACACAGGGCTGGGCGCGGTGGCTCATGCCTGTAATCCCAGCACTTTGGGAGGCTGAGGCAGGTGGATCACCTGAGGTCAGGAGTTTGAGACCATCCTGGCCAACATGATAAAACCCTGTCTCTACCAAAAATACAAAAAGTAGCTGGTCGTGGTGGTGCATGCCTGTAATCCCAGCTACTCAGGAGGCTGAGGCAGGAGAATTGCTTGAACCCAGGAGGCAGAAGTTGCAGTGAGCAGAGATCGTGCCACTGCACTCCAGGCTGGGCAACAGAGCAAGACTCCATCTCAATAAATAAATGAATAAATAAATAAAATAAACAAACACAGCTAATAGCACTGAATATTTGCTATGTGCCAGACACAGTTCTAGGCACTTTTTCTATATTAACTCATTTAATTCCTTTAACAACCTGAGTTATCCTCACAGCAGGAGAATGAGGCTGGTGTTGATAGGTGTTGATAGTGTAGGGGTCACATATGGTCATTGTGATACAGTGATGGGATCAAAAAATCTGAATGCAAAGATTCAACACCAAAGATTCAAGTAGGGTGACCAGTAGGGTAGTTTAAGCAGGACTTTCCTAATTTTAGCACTGAGAGTCCTTCATCCTCCTCCATCACTGGCAGATTGGGATGTTTAGGGTCACCCTAGATTCAGGTGGATGGATGAGAGTTCTACAGACAAAAAGGAGAGAGGGAAGGGAACCCAGGAGTGAGCCACAGCATGAGCAAAGGGCTGTCACCCCTCTGGGACTCCCCCCTTAAGCTCTGCCTTCTACCATTTCTCAGAGCCTCACCCTTGCTGCATGAATGCTCAGAGAGGAAGGCTTCTGGCATTGGAATCATTTAATGCTAAATGATTAGCATCATTTTGGTGGTCACAGACCCCGACAGGGGTCAGGAATGGCGTGGTGGGTAATTGGCTACAAGGGGCAATGCCGGGCTCCTCCAGCACCATGTAGACAGCAGCTAGACTTTCCCTGGCAGCCCCAGCCGCTGACACCTGGGCTGCAGCAGGGAACAGAAAGATCCTTGCGGGAGGCGGTAGCAGTACAATAAACACAAGCCGCAATAATCCTCTCAATTATAATTATTATTGTAAGAAGACCAAACTGTATGTCCCCAAACCTCTAATTAGAACAGTACTTTGTGTCAATAAAGAAGCCTTTTATTCAAATCGCTTGGGTCCTTTATTAAAGCTTATCTTGTTAATTCTAATGAATGCCTGATGAAAGGTAACCAGTGGGCAGAATCAGGGCAGAAGGAGCAAAATCCAAGAGAGAACATTCAGTTGGAATTCAAGAGCGCCCGGTAGAGCTTGCATGGTGACTTAGAAATATAGAACTTTGACCCCTGCCAGCCCCTGCTGAGAAGTGGGCCTGGTGACAGGGCCTAAGAGTGGAAAGTGGAGAGGGACTCCCCTGGCAACCAAGTCACAGGGCCCAGAGGCAAGGGAGTCAGGGACTCAGGCCAGTAAGCACATGGGCTGGTGAACTAGCCAAGAAGTAAGGCTCCCAAGGCTACTGGAGGAACTCTGTGGCCAGCGTGACCCACTCTCACTGAGAAGCTTTCTTCATGGAACCTCAGGGTTAGGAGACTGGGGGTCATTTGGCCCACGTTTGCCAAACTTCCAAGTTAGAATTAACTGGAGGCTGGGCACATGCCTGTAATCCTAGCACTTCGGGAGACTGAGGCAGGAGGATTGCTTGAACCAAGGAGTTTGAGACCAGCCTGGGCAACATAGTGAGACCCTGTCTCTAGAAATACAAAAATTAGCCAGTCATGGTGGTGCACACCTGTAGTCCCAGCTACTCAGGAGGCTGAGGTGGGAGGACTGCTTGAGCCCAGGAAGTCAGGGCTGCAGTGAGCCAAGATCGTGCCATGGCACTCCAGCCTAGGCGACGGAGTGAGACCCTGTCTCAAAAAGAAAAAAAAAAAAAAGAGAGAGAATCATCTGATGAGGCTGGTCTTTGCACCCTCCCCCAGATATTCTACCTTTCAGTGAATCTGGGATGGTGCCAGGAAATTTGTTTTTAACAATATCCCCAGGTGATTCTTATCAATAGGCAAACTTGAGAAACACTGAGTAACACAGCCTCCAATCTGAGGCCTGAAATCTCTCCATGTGTCCATCTGAGGTCATAGAGTTCTCCTTGAATACTGGTGATGGGGGGGCTCACTCCTCCTTCCATAGAATGAGTTTAACTGTTAGAGAGCTCTTTCATGAACTGTGTTAATAACTGCAACCCTCCACCACTCACTAGTCCTGCTGCTCTCTCTTCTGCATGGTAATCCTTTACATAAATGATGACAAAGGACATTATAAACAGTTTCTTTTTAATTATTGTAAAATACACATAACATAAACATTTAGCAAGCGATATGACCAAATTGCACAGGAAAACTCCATTGATTTTCAATCAAACATTGCATAGGTAGCCAAGGAGCAATGAATAGCAGCAACTAGAGTGGTGGAAGCTGTGCATCTATGGGCATGAGTGGAATGGGAGGGATGTCTAACACGTCCAGTGTGAGTGGTGGAGGGAAATGTAATTGATCAATCCTAATCACTGACTCTTGGTCAACTTAAAACAAAAAACAAAAAACAAAAAACAAAAACTTCAGCTTAACAGTTTCTGCACTACAAGCTTGTGATTTATGCTTACTCTCTAGTGGAAATCAGGTTTGTTATGAAGACTTAAGGCTCATTATTTTGTAACACAATACTCACCTAGGGTGTAACATGGAAGCCAAGTGAACTACAGCTGTTAAACAAGTTCCAGCTTTTCTCAAGTTAGTTGTATTATAGGATGCACTTAGTAAGCGTATTTTAGTGAAGTTGAATTATGTTAAATATTGAACACTGTTTGGATGCATGTGGAAAGACATGCTTTTTTTTTTGGAAAAACTCAAGGTAGGAGCTGTGTCTGGAAACATTTTGGCATGTTTGTTAATTCTAGTTTCATTTAATAACCTGTAACACATGTAGGTTTAAGCTTTATTTTTATGTTAATGGGAAAAATTTGAAACGCAATACCAATACTTTAGAATTTTGGTCTTGGTGTTTATATGAAATTCTGAGGCCTTGATTTAAATCTTTCATTGTAGTGTGACTTCCTTTTACGTATATTGTGCTAAGTGAAACTTGTCAAATAAATCCTTCTTTTAAAAACTGCTAAAAAAAATGTAGCATTTTATCAGTGGCAAGGGACTAGCAGGCAGAGCACAGAGGATGCTCAGGCAGTGAAAGTGACGTGTAGCAGACACATGTCATTATACATTAATCTGAGCCTAAGACTGTGCAACACTAGGAGTGAACCCTGATGTGAACCATGGACTTTGGGTGACAATGATGCACCAACATAAGTTCACCAATTGTGGCAAATATGCCCCTCTGGTGGAGGATGTTGATCACGGAGAAGGCTATGCCTGTTTGTGGGCAGTGGGGAGTATATTGGAAAATCTCTATTTTTAACTCTTAATTTTGCTCTGAACCTTGGGAACCTAACACTGCCCTTTAAAAATTAAGTATTTTTAAAAATGTGCCATCTTAACCATTTTTAAATGTACAGTTCAGTAGCTTTAAGTGTATTTATATTGTTGTGCAATCCACCAATCTCCAGGACTTTTGCACCTTGCGAAACTGAAACTCTTTGCTTGTTAACCCCCTATTTTCCCATCCCCCAGCTGCTGGCAACCACGGAACATTATAAACTTTTTTCCAGGCAAAAACATCCCCAGAAACTTCAATCCTCATGATTCTAGCTGCTCCCGTGAGAGGAGCAGGACCAAGCTAGCTCAGACTCAGACTCTGGCCTGGCCGGAACTTTCTCCTGCGGTATTGAGTCTCTAACACATAACTGCAGCCACCACTGATTGACAACAGATGTGTGACAGAAGTTGTGCTGGGGCTTCAGACCTTTTATTCCATCCACTCCTCACAACCACCGTATAAATAGGTCACTACTATGCTTACCCCCAGTTAACAGTTAAGGAAACTGAATCACGGAGAAGTTAAACAAATTGTTCTAAGTCATATGACTTATTCAAGGCCAACCAGTTAATGAAATAATAAAAAAAATTTACAAAGTGCCTGCTGCTTGCAATTAGTGATCTCAGCATTGTCATGCATTAATTCAGTTAACCCCCACAACATCCCCACAAGATAGGCACTATTTATTATGTTTTATTTTTTTGAGACGGAGTCTTGCTCTGTCGCCCAGGCTGGAGTGCAGTGGTGTGATCTCGGCTCACTGCAACCTCCGCCTCCCAGGTTCAAGTGATTCTCCTGCCTCAGCCTCCTGAGTAGCTGGGACTACAGGCACGCACCACCACGTCTGGCTGATTTTTGTATTTTTAGTAGAGACGGGGTTTCACCATTTTGGTCAGGCTGGTCTGGAACTCCTGACCTCAGATGATCCACGAGATGGGCACTATTATTACTATTCCTTTTGTATAGAGGACGAATCGAGACACAGAGCCATGGGTCTTGGTTAGTAAGCTGCAGAGCTTACTTGGCTAGCAAGCCGCTGAGCTTAAGGGTTTGCCCCTAACCAGCAAGCTACATTGCCTCCCTAGAATATGTAACCCGCATTCAGGACGGCCTGCCATGCTGAAACAGAATGGGAGATGGTAGGTTTCCAATGAGCAGACAGATCTTCCATGATTCACAATGGGTTCCCCGGGAACACTGGTATATTGCAGTTCCCATGGAGCTATATAAAAGGGGACTTAGAGTTGAAAGAGCTGGTGAGTCTTCAGGGTATCAAGAGCCTGGATTTGTCACTTACTGTCTTTGGGACCTTGGGTCCTTATGCCCTTAGTTTTCAAATCTTGGTAAATTGCAACTGATCATCTCCAAGGTCCCTCGCAGCTGCCACTGTGGATTCTAGGACTTGGCCACAACCAGGAGCCACCTTGGGAGCTCTCTAGACTCTTCATGCCTAAGCCTCTCTCCCAGAGTCTGACTGAATTAGTGGGGGCTGGGGCTTGGGAATGGAAGGGAAGGTAAAAGCTCCCTGGGTGATTCTAACGTGCAGCCACGTGAACTCTACACCATACCATCGCCTCTCAAACTACAGTGTGCCACCTGGGGACACTGCCAATGTGCAGATTCTGATGTCACATGTCTGGGTGGGGCCTAAGAATCTGCATTTCTACCCAGCAGGTCCAAGGACCACACTGAGTAGCAAGGGCTAGTCCAGTGCAGTGGTTCTCCAAGGGCATCAGCATCACCCACAGCATCAGCATCACCCCAGAACTTGTCAGAAAGGCACATTCTCAGGCACCACCCCAGTCCCACAGAATGAGAAACTCTAGGGGTAGGGTCCAGGCATCTGTGTTTTAACTGAAGCATCACTGGCCTAGAGGGGCCAGGCCTCCTCCTGCTGTAGCTGCTTCCCGTTCTGATGATGATAATGGGTGGTAATGACAGTAACAGAGCTGGCTGCTCCTGCCTGCCTAAGGGCATGAGGTTTACTCACTCCTGGAAATTTTTTGTGCCGGGGTGCCTCCTGCCTCCCCTCTGAGCAGACTATTTCAGGACAGAGCCGCAGACACAGAGTCTCTTCACTCTCTTCTCTTGCTTTGTTCACGCTTCTGGTGCTCAGAGGCACATGTGACCCTCGGTGTGGAGGCCGCCCTGGGCTGTAACTCAGGAAGCCAAATTCTCATCCCAGCCCCTCCACCATCAGCCAGGGGGGCTCAGACACACTGCTTCTTCATGGGCCTTGTCCCCTCATCTGTAAAATGAGGGTTTGGACTAGATGATTTGGGGTCTCAACCTGGCCAGACATCCTCTGACTCCATGATTCTGCTAAACAAAGGCTCTTCAGGCAGCCCTCTGCCAAAGAGCAGCCCCCCATGACTTGAGCTGCCAGTCTCTGAAATGCCACTCAATTTCCAAAGTAGGGACACACAGGATGCAGAAAGCGAGCAAAACAACTGCTCATCAAGGGACCCTGCACACTGGGCACAGTTAGGCATCACTTTAACAAAGCTGTTTGTTGCAGTGCTTACAGAGTTGGCTAGCTCTAAAAGGCTTAAGACAAAAAGCAGCCAGACTTGCTCCCCCTTGACAAATCCCCTCCCCCAGGGACAACCACTTTCAGGTCTTTGGGGGTGTTTAACTCCTGATCTCTAGAGCAGTGTTTCTGAGCCTGTTTCCTGTCTCTTGCCCCTTATAGAGAAAAGGGCACGGGAGGAATAGCTCACCGAGGACCACATACGTCCAGAAAGTCCCACCACAATAGCACACACAGCTACTGGGCCCGGGAGGGTCGTCGGGGAGAGAAGGGCAGAAAGGCACTTCGGGAACGGGCGTCTTCTGAGACGTGGGGAAACCACTCAACTTGAAGGTGCCAGTGGGTTTAGGGGGATTTTTTTCTTTCACTTCCTATTTCATGGACTTGCATATTGTGCAAGAGTTTTACAAGAACTTAATGACTTCTTACAAATACCTTCAGTTTAAAGAAAGGAACATCCCTAACATGCAGTGACCCTTGGGGTATGTTTTCCCTCAAATGCCCAAAAACCCAGCTCAGTGGAGATGGGTGTTGATGGGGACACGAGGAACAGAGCTAAAGTCCTGCCAGGGAAAAGCTCACAGGAGCTGCTGGGGAGAGCAGCCGACGGCTCACTAGCTGTGCGGACAACCCTCTGACAAACGCCGCACACACAAATCCTGCATCTCAGAAGTGCCTTCCCACATCCTGCTGCAGAAGCCCCAGCCTCTCTAGGAAATAATGTGATACAGAGAGTCGGCCTCGGAGAAGAAAGCTGAGCCCCAGGCCCTCCAGCCAGTGGCTGTCACGCTCAAACAGTCAGAATAGCTTCTAACCACACAAGAGACCTAGAAAGCAACATCTTCTCCTAATCCAAATTGAGTCCTTTCTTGGGCCAACTCTTTCTTGCTGTGGGACCTCAGGCAAGTTACTTAAACCCAATCTCAGTTTCCTCTTCAGTAAAGCAAGGACAAGAGCTCTTTCAAAAACCTGTATGCAATCTGGGCACGGTGGCTCACACCTGTCACCCAAGCACTTTGGGAGGCCAAGGCAGGAGGATCACTTGAGTTCAAGAGTTCAAGACCATCCTGGGCAACACGGTAAAACCCTGGTTCTATAAAAAAAAAAAATACAAAAAGTAGCTGGGTGTGGTAGTGCATGCCTGTAGTCCCAGCCAGCTACTTGGGAGGCTGAGGTGGGAGGATCGCTTGAGCTTGGGAGGCAGAGGTTGCAGTGAGCCAAGATCATGCCACTGTACCCCAGCCTGGGTAACAGAGATAGACCTTTTGAGACTTTGCCTCAAAAAAATAAAAATAAATAAATAAAGTTTTAAAACCTGTATGTAGTACTGGGCACAGTAGCTCACGCCTGTAATCCCAGCACTTTAGGAGGCCGAGGCAGGCAGATCACGAGGTTAGGAGTTCGAGACCAGCCTGGCCAATATGGTGAAAGCCCATCTCTACTAAAAACACAAAAATTAGTCGGGCATGGTGGCAGGTGCCTGTAGTCCCAGCTACTCGGGAGGCTGAGGCAGAAGAATTGCTTGAACCCGGGAGGCGGAGGTTGCAGTGAGCCAAGATGGCACCACTGCACTCCAGCCTGGACGACAGAGTGAGACTCCATCTCAAAACAAAACAAAACAAAAAACAAAGCAAACAAAACAAAAAACCCACCTTTATACAATGTTCACAGCAGCATTTTCACAATAGCCCAAAAGTGGAGACAATCCAAATGTCCATCAGCTGATGAACAGATAAAGGACATGTTGTATATCCATTCAATGGAATAGTATTCAGCCATAAAAAGGAATGAAATCCTGACATGCGCTACAACATGAATGAACCTTGAAAACATTTTGCTATGTGAAGGAAGCCAGTCACAAAACGACAAATGTTGCATGATTCCATTTACATAAAATGTCCAGAAGAGGCAATCTATAGAGACACAAAGTAGACTGATAATGGCCTGGGGCTTGGTGGAGGTCAGGAAATGGGAAAGGATTCCTCATGGTACGGGGTTTCTTTTTTGAGTGATGAAAATGGCTTAGGATCAGACAGCAGTGATGGTTATACAATCTTCTGAATATACAAATAAACACTGCATTGTATATTTTTAAATGTAAATGTTATAGTATTTGAATATACCTCAAAAAGAAATGAGGACAACAGGATCCAATGAACAGGTAGTTCTGAGCATGAAATAAAACATCTGCAAGGCTCTTAGCACAGCGCCTGGCAGGTAGTTTGTGCTCAGTAAGTAAGAGATGCTGCTATGAGGATGCAAAAATATTGTTTTTATTTGAGAATCTGAAAAAGATGTGCTTCAGCTCTATCATCCCTGGAGGAGAGAAATGACCCCTGGATTGCATTTATTCTAACAACCCCTGGACAAGGAGACAACTGCATGTGCTATCATGGGCTTTGGGACTTCCCCCCCAAAAAAAAAAAAATCTCCTTCCTGGCAAGCCAGTAAGGAGAAAAGAAGCCCATATTCAATTAAAATCAAAAGTAAACCCCACACAGAATACGATCAAATGACACACAGTCAACAATTTGAGATATTAAATTATTTTAATTTAACCGATGGCTCACCACAAACATATACATACAAAAGGGAATAGAAACAGCAGCCAGGATGACACTAACAGTGTGGCCACCAATGGCTCTAAAGAGACCACAGCTGGTCTGAGTGGAGGAGGCCATGTGGCCAAGCCAGACCTTGGAGAGGCCTGAGCAGGCCCTGAGGTCTTCCTGCAAGGAAAGCAGCAATCAGTCCCTTTTTGCAGATAAGAAAACAAAACCCCAGAGAAGTTAAGAACTTGCTCAAAGCCACACAGTAAGTAGGCAAAGGGTGGACCTTGACTTCTTCCTGAGAACATCACCCTACAGAAAGTCCAGAAACCTGGATCTGCTGCTGCCTTTAACTCAGGTGTCCTTGGGCAAGTCACGTGTGAGGCCTCAACCTCCCTATCTGTGAAACGCAGAAATGAACACAGGCTATGTCTCTCCAAACGTGGGATGCACAAAACTACTCTCAAGGTTATCTTCAGGTGTGATGAGATGCCAGACAACCCAATCCACCTGCAGCAGGGCAGAGGGCGAGGGGGGCCGCAACTGGAAACTGCGAGAGCTGTACCCGCTGAACCGACAAGGCACCCTGGGGATAGAGGGCTTCAGTTACCGACTGACCAGATTTCTACAGCACCTTTCTCCTCATCACACAATCTTTCAGGGCTTGATAGAGCAAGGAATCCACCCTTGTAAGCAATGGTTTCTCAGAGCAGTTGTCTTCCTGAGCTCACAGATGCATGACCAATGGGACCCAGGAAACAGCAGCAAACGTCGCCAACCAGTGCCTTGTGCACCATGTCTTCCCTGGACAACTCCCAGCCCGGAGACTGGGAGCACAAGAATCACTTGAACCCAGGAGGCAGAGGTTGCAGTGAGCTGAGATCGTGCCACTGCACCCCAGCCTGGGTGACACAGTGAGACGCCATCTTGAAAAAAAAGAAGCATTTAGGCTGGGCCTTAAAGTATAAGAAGGGCCCAGACACATGAAGAACAGGGAAGAACATCCCAGGCAAAGGGAACAGCATGTGCAAAGGCCTGTGGCTAGAAAGGCTTAATAGTTCAAAGGACTGATAGTCTGGGCTGTAAAGATGAGGGAAGCCCCAAGCTACTCAAAGTGCAGTCAGAGAATTTGGCAAGTGTCAGGCCATCCACAGTTTTGTGGTATGAGCTTGGGTTTTACTCATTGCATAGAAGAAGCCAATGAGGGTTTAATACAGACAGAACTGCTAAAGGTCAGCGCTGGAGTCCCACATTTGACAGATGAGAACCTGGCCCTACAATGGGGAGTTAGAGCGAGGACCAGAACCCCAGCTTCCTAATTTCTGGACCACAGCCTCCTATAAAACAGAACTCTCATCTTTTCACATCACCCAACTTCACTTGGCCTGAGCCCTGTCCTGACAGAGCTGACTCCACCCAGCGCCAGGCTTGGCCCCTTACAGGCATGACCTCCCAGAGCAGTGGGCCTCAACGGGGGCAGTTTTGCCCCCAGGGGACATTCGGAAATGTCTGGAGACAAACTTGGCTATTACAACTGGGGGTGGAGTGAGGGCAGGGGGTGCTACCAGTATTATCAACAGAAAGTATGTGTCACCCCAAAATTCATAGGTTAAAATCTAATCTCTAATGTGATGGCATTTGAGGTGGGGCCTTTGGGAGGTGATAAGGTCATGAGGGTGGAGCCCCATGGACGGGATTAGTGTCCTTATGAAAGAGACCCCCAGCTAGTGCAGTGGTTCATACCTGTAACACCTATAATCTCAACATTTTGAGAGGCTGAGGCAGGAGGATCACTTGAGCCCAGGAGTTTGAGACTAGTCTGGGCAAGATGGCAAGACTCGTCTCCATTACAAAAAAAAAAATTAAATTAGCCAGGCATGGTGACATGTGCCTGTAGTCCCAGCTACCCAAGAGGCTGAGTCATGAGGATCATTTTAGCCTAAGAGTTTGAGCCACTGCACTCCAGCCTGGGCAAAGGGAGAGAAGGAGGGAGGGGAGGGGAGGGGAAGGGAGAAGAAACCCCAGAACATTCTCTCAAGGAAGGAAGGAAGGAAGAAACCCCAGAAAAGTCTCTCCCTGGCCCCGCAACCACAGAGGGCATGGCAAGAAACATCTGTTAATGAACCAGGAAGCAGCCCCTCACCAAACACTGAGCCTGCCAGTGCCTTGATTTTGGACTTCCCGGCCTCCAGAATTGTGAAAAATAAGTCTCTGTTGTTTATATTTTGCTATAGAAGCCTGAATGAACTAACACATCTTGCCTCAAGTAGGTAGAGGCTGGGATGTTGCTAAACATCTTACCAAGCACAGGATAGCCCCCCAGAACAAATAATTATCCAGCTCAAAAACCAAAGGCGTCAAGACGGACAAGTGCCCACCCAGGGATACAAAGCCTTCATTTTAAATAGGTGCAGAGTCCTCAAGGGAAGAAAGCCCTCCCCAGGGGCCACAGGAGAGAAGAGGGAGAAGGGTCATTCTTGGCCTCCCAGGAACCCCAATCCAGAGAGAGCACGTCTAGAGGTGGCATGCTAGGCAGAAGGCTCCAAGTTCCCCCTTCACCACAGCACACCACAGAGGAGGCAGAGTTGGGAAAGGTCTGTCTCCTTACAGAGGAACTCAGTCCCCTTGGAAGAGCATCACAGACCCTGCAGTGGGGACCTCTAGCCCCCTCTCCTGCCTGGCAAACTCCCACCTGCTTCCCCCAAGAGGCAGGGAGCCAAGGATGACAGATCTGAGGCCTCAGCCCTTGCGGCAAACACAGCCAGGCAGCCCCAGCTGTCTGGGGGCTGCTGTGTGAGAGTGACTCCCTCCCCTACACTCTCAGAGTTGGACTGTGCCAGGCTGACCCTCAGGACTCGCCAGGCCAGGAAACATCACAGCAAAACACACTCCCCTCACCCCTACCAGGTGCTGGCCTCAGCTATGGGCCAGGAACTACAGGCCTACAAGCCCTGGTGAGGGCCAAGATCACCATCCCACCAGGCCAGAAAAGCAGCTCCCACTCCAGTCCCTGGCTGCCCCCTTTCAGTGTAAGAGTGTGCTACAGAGATGTCTGCCTCCCCTCCAGACTGGGCACTCCCGGGCACATGCACTGCCCTTCAGGCAGGGCACGCACAACAGCTGCTAAATGTGTGTTTTTTCAAAAAGGAGCCAGTGGCAATTTCTGAACAAAGAAAAGGTTGGGATTCAGTGAGTATCTATTAAGTGTTTCCTGAGTACTCTTGTTCAGCAAAGAGGTTGCAACATCGGGTCCCTGCAGGGATTGGACAGGAACGTAAACACAAGAAAGGAGTGGAAGCCTTGGTCAGGACACCCAGCAACAGCTCACCCAGTCACAGCCTGGCCAGGTCCCCGGGCTCGGCTTCCGGTCCTTGGTTTGGCCTGTGACAGGGCGCCATCTGCCGGCTAGTACAGAAGGAAGCAAGCGCTCAGCCAAAGCACAGGCAGGCCTGGGAGGGAGGAAAGGTGGACACACCCCTCGCACTAGCCTTGGTCTCCCTGTTTTGATTCCACAGCTCCCAGCCTAGCTGCTCACGTCCCTCCCCAGGAGCACATCACATCGATGTCCGTATTTATTCATCATCTCCCACACGCACACATCCAGAGCCCTGCCAGGCAATGCCCCTGTCCCACCCCACGGCAGCCACCAGGACAGGAAGCTCCAAATTGTAAACAGTAAGCCAGTGATTCTCAAAATACAAGGCAAAGAAGAATCAGACACAGTTCATGTTACAATGCAGATCACCAGACCCTCTCTGAGATTCTTTTTTTTTTTTTTTTTTTTGAGACGGAGTCTTGCTCTGCCGCCCAGGCTGCAGTGGCACGATCTCAGCTCACTGCACCCTCCACCTCCCAGGTTCAAGCAATTCTCCTGCCTCAGCCTCCTGAGTAGCTGGGATTACAGGCGTGTGCCACCATGCCCAGCTAATTTTTGTATTTTTAGTAGAGAAGGGGTTTCACCATGTTGGTCAGGCTGGTCTTGAACTGCTGACCTCGTGATCCGCCCACCTCAGCCTCCCAAAGTGCTGGGATTACAGGCAAGAGCCACGGTGCCCAGCAAGATTCAACTTTTAAAGCTCTAGAGCAGAGTCCATGAATCTGTATGCTTAACCAATACCCAAATGATCCCGATAGGAGAAACTCTTCGTGACCTTGGATTAAGCAAAGACTTCTCATATATACAATACCAAAAATACCATCAATAAAAGAAAAAATGATAAATTAAATTTCATCAAAATTAAAAATGTGAGACAGGCAGGTGGCAAGCACTTGTAGTTACAGCTACTCTGGAAGCTGAAATGGGAGGATCTCTTGAGCCCAGGAGTTCCAGGCTACAGTGTGCAATGATTGTGCCTGTGAACAGCCACTGCACTCCAGCATGGGCAACATACCCAGACCCCACCTCTAAAACACAAAACTAAAAAGAAAGAAAACCCAGTGTTTTTTAATAGGCAAAAGATTTGAATCGAGATATAATCAAAGACGAATGGATAGCCAACAAGCACATGAAAAGTTGTACAACATCGGCCAGGTGCATTGACTCACACCTGTAGTCCCAGCACTTTGGGCGGCCGAGGCAGGCAGATCACCTGAAGTCAGGAGTTCGAGACCAGCCGGGCCAACATAGTGAAACCCCATCTCTACTAAAAATACAAAAATTAACCGGGCATGATGGCAGATGCCTGTAATCCCAGTTGCTTGGGAGGCTGAGGCAGGAGAATCTCTTGAACCTGGGAGGCGGAGGTTTCAGTGAGGTGAGATTGTGCCATTGCACTCCAGCCTGGGTGACAAGAAGTGAAACTCTGTCTCAAAAAAAAAAGATGTTCAATATCACCAGAGAACTGTAAATTAAAACTACAACAATATACCTCTTAATACTATAAAAAAATAAAAAATAAATCAAACTACAATGAGATACATTACACCCTAGAGAATGTACAGTTAAAAAACATACTGAGTGTTGAAAAGGATGTGAAGGAACTGGAGCTCTCAATCTCTTTGGAAAAGAGTGTGGCAGTTTTTTATAGTCAAACATACTTAATACATATAGTTGGCTCTCTATACCTATGGGTTTTGTATCCACGAATTCAATCAAACACAGAAAATATTTGAAAATAAATAAATAATACAAATTTTAAAAAGCAATACAACTATTTACGTAGTATTTACATTGTATTATGTACTATAAGCAATCTAGAAATGATTTAAAGTATACAGAAGGATGTGTCGCAGGTTAGATGCAAATACTATAGCACTTTATACAAAGGACTTGAGTGTCCTTGAATATTGGTACCTGTGGGGCTCCTCGAACCAATCCCAACAGATACAGAGGGGCAACTGTACAACCCAGTAATCCTACTCCTGTGTGTTTATCTGAGAGAAATGAAAACCTTACTGACCAGATGCCGTGGTTTGTGCCCATAACCCCAGCACTTTGGGAGGCTGAGGCAAGAGGAATGCTTGAGCCTAGGAGTTTGAGACCAGCCTCTCCAACATAGGGAGACCCTATCTCTACAAAAAATACAAAAATTAGCCAGGTACGGTGGTGCACACATGTAGTCTTAGGTACTCAGGAGGCGAGGTGGGAGGACGCTTGAGCCCAGGGGGTGGAGGCTGCAGTGAGCCAAGATCATACCATTGCACTCTAGCCTGGGCAAAAGAGTGAGACCCTGTCTAAAAAAGAAAGAAAAGAAAGAGAAAACTTTGCTTCACAGCAAAATCTGTATGCAAATGTTTACAGGCTTTATTCATGATGTTAAAAAACTGGAAACAGTCCAAATGTCCTTCAGTAGATGAAAGGATAAATGGATCATGGAACACCCACACCATGTAACGCTATTCAGCAGTGAAAGGAATTAACTACTGATTCCCACCAAACACAGATGAATCTCAAATACATGATGCTAAAGCGAAAGAAGCCAGGCTCAAGAGTTTATTTACTCTATCACTCCATTTCCATGATATCCTAGAAAAGGCAAAACCACAGGGATGGAAAAGAGATCAGTGACTCCCAGGTACCGGGGATGGGGAGGGTTTGGCTGCAGGGGAGCACGAGGTGATAAAAAGGTTCTGAGTCTTGTTGTGGTTGGTTATAAAAACATATGTTTGTCAGAACTCAACTATATACTAAAAAGGGTAAATTTTATATATATATATAAATTATAACAATAAAATATATAAGGTGAAGACATGGCAGAATCATCTGGGAGGCTTGCTAAAATCCACACTACCAGCCCCCACCGTCAGAGATTCTATTTTCACAGCTCTGGAGTAGTGCCCATAAAGCTGCCTTTTTTTTTTTTTTTTGGAGACACAGTCTCACTCTGTCGCCCAGGCTGGAGTCCAGTGGCACAATCTCGGCTCACTGCAAGCTCTGCCTCCTGGGTTCAAGTGATTCTCCTACCTCAGGCTCCCAAGTAGCTGGGACTACAGGCGCCCGCCACCACGCCCAGCTAATTTTTTTGTATTTTTAGTAGAGACGGGGTTTCACTGTGTTAGTCAGGATGGTCTCGATCTCCTGACCTCGTGATCCGCCCACTTTGGCCTCCTAAAGTGCTGGGATTACAGGCGTTAGTCACCACGCCCAGCCATTTTTGCATTTTAGTAGAGATGAGTTTCACCATGTTGGCCAGGCTGGTGTCGAACTCCTGACCTTAAGTGATCTACCCACCACAAGGATTATAAGCATGAGCCACCGTGCCCAGCTTGAATCTGCATTTTTTTTCTGAAATTAACTGAGGTTTTATTTTTATTTATTTTTGGCAGCAGGGGGCACCAAGTCTCGCTCTGTCGCCCAAGCTGGAGTGCAATGGTGCGATCTCAGCTCTCTGTGCAACCTCTGCCTCCCAGGTTCAAGCAATCCTCCTGCCTTAGCCTCCTGAGTAGCTGGGACAACAGGCGCATGCCGCCAAGCCCAGCTAAGTTTTTGTATTTTAGTAGAGATGAGGTTTCACCGTGTTGCCCAGGCTGGTCTCAAACTCCTGAGCTCAGGCAATCTGCCCGCCTCAGCCTCCCAAAGTGCTAGGATTACAGGCGTGAGTCACCGTGCCTGGCCTGAATCTGCATTTTTAATCAGCACTCCTACAGTCCTGATGTTGGTTACCCAGGACCTACCCTTTAGAAAATCCTGCAGGAGTGAAGGAACTGATGGAGGGACATTTGCCCATGAAAGCAGTACATGGGGGCTGTCCCTATCGTTTCATTAACTTGAGACAGCCTAATGAATAATGTAAATATTAGATACAAAAGTAGATGTTCACCTCTGATTATTTTGCTCCTTTTCAGGAACAGTGTGGGCTCACTGTGGTTCCAAGAAGACCTGGGAGGAGAGGTAGGTGTGCGGGTGGGCAGAGGCAGGAAGAGGGAGGTTCACATCATTGGCTTAGTTCTGTCAGCCCTCCTCCTCATCTCCACCCTCATCCCTCAGGCAGGCAGAAGGGTGGATGGGGAAAAGCAGGGCTGTGCACTACGCTGACCTATGAACTCTGCTCCCCCTCCAAATAGCTGTGTCACCAGCGGGTCACCTACACTCAGCCTAGCTCCAGCAGCTATAAAACAGAGGAAAAGTACTGCAAAAGCAACGCAGGAGATGAGGGAAGTTGAATACCCTTGTACAACAAAACACGTAAAAACACCAGATAAAATGCTTGAACCTGGGAGGCAGAGATTGCAGTGAGCCGAGATGGCACCACTGCACTCCAGCCTGGGTGACAGAGTAACATCTTGTCAAAAAAAAAAAAAGAAAAAAGAAAGAAGAAAAAAAGAAAGGAAGGAAGGAAGGAAGGAAGGAAGGAAGGAAGGAAGGAAGGAAGGAAGGAAGGAAGAGCGAGCACACACTGGATAAAAGATGTTTCTCACATCTTTGTTTCCTCATCTGTAAAATGTGGGTATTAACATCACCTCTGTCATAGGGTTATCACGGAAGATTAAATGAGGTAAAACCAGCAAACTGTTTACCATGATGCCTGACATTTAACAAGAGCAAGTCCAAAAGATCAAAAATAGAGAATCTGAGTCCAGGCGTGATGGCTCACGCCTGTAATCCCAGAACTTTGGGAGACCGAAACAGGTGGATCACTTGAGGTCAGAAGTTCGAGACCAGCCTGGGCAACATGGTGACACTCCCATCTCTACTAAATATACAAAAATTAGCTGGGAATGGTGGCAGGTGCCCAGTTGGTTTTTGGGGAAAGCTAAGGCAGGAGAATCACTTTGAACGCGGGAGGTGGAGGTTGTAATGAGCCAAATCTACTACTTGGTAACAAAAAACAATAAAATCATAAAAATCTACTACCTGATAAGACAAAAAGCAGTTTCGTCTTTGCCTAGGCAATGAATTTTTTTAAAAACAAAAATAAAAATCTCCACTAAGATTCTGAAACTACAGACCTGTTCTTACTTAGGGTTTGAATATTCACATTCCTTAATTCATATGCAGAAGCCCTTAGGGCTGAAACATTAACAGAAGACGTGCTTCTAGGCTGGTCATACTCAGGCACCTGACCAAAGCAATCACCACCCCTTCAGAGGACACAGCCCCGCAACCCAGGATTACACAGATAGTCCACCAGGCAGGAGCACAGGGTCCAAATTATTATATAAAGTCTGCCCAGAATAACCTACTGTGAGCAAGAGTCAGCAGGAACAACAGATTCAAACCCTCAAGAATGTCCTGTTATAGACAAAACGGGCTGGGCATGGTGGCTCAAGCCTGTAATCCTAGCACTTTGGGAGGCTGAGGCGGGTGGATCACTTGAGGCCAGGAGTTCAAGACCAGCCTGGCCAACACGATGAAACCCCATCTCTACTAAAAGTACAAAAATTAAAAAGTAACCAGGTGTGGTGGCACACGCCTGTAATCCCAGCTACTTGGGAGGCTGAGGCAGGAGAATTGCTTGAACCCGGGAGGTGGAGGCTGCAGTGAGCTGAGATCACGCCACTGCACTGCAGCCTAGGTGACACAGCGAGACTCCGTTTCAAAAAAAAGAAAAAGCAGTAAAGATTTAAAACAAGTATAGGCTGGGACAAGAGGATAGCGTGAGGCCAGGAGTTTGAAACCAGCCTACGCAACATAGTGAGACCCCATCTCTACAAAAGATTTTAAAAATTAGTCGGTGTAGTAGCAAGTGCCTGTAGTCTTAACTACTCGGAAGGCTGAGGTGGGAGGATCACTTGAGCACAGGAATTGAAGGCTGCAGGGAACTATGATTGCGCCACTGCACTCCAGCCTGGGTGACAGAACAAGACCTTATTTCTAAAATGATTAAAGAAATAAAAAAATAGAGCATAAGAAAGAAATAAGATTATTCCCTTAAATCGGATGTTTTTTTTTTTTTTCAGTAAGAAGCAAAAGATTCATTGGATCTGAAGAGAAACCAGAGTATATTATATCAGATTTTTAAAATAGAACTTTTTCTTGCCCAGGCTGGAGTGCAGTGGCCCGATCATGGCTCACTGCAGCCTCAACCTCCAGGATTCTTGCAATCTTCTCGCCTCCGTCTCCCAAAGTACCTGACACTACAGGTGCGTGCCACTGCACCTGGCTAATTTTTTAGGTTTTATTTTTGGTAGAGACAGGGTCTCTACCAAAAATACAAGCAGTTAGCATGTATTGAGTACCTGCTGTGTACTAGGTGCTTGGGGGCTCCCAGGGATGTGTGTAGTAGAGTCTCGGGCCTCAGGCCTTTTCAAATCCTGCTCCTCTGCGTCACGATCATTCTTTAAAAGCCAGCCCCCCATGCACACAGCAGAGCTGGGAGCCTAAGACCCGGAGAGGAGCGGGGTGCAGGGAAGCCTGGCCCGCAACCACAGGCTGGAGGGAAGGGTGGGGTCAGACTGAGGCCCCTCAGGGGTCCAGGACCCATGGAAGCCCAGATGGAAAAGGGGCAGGGAAAGAGAGCCTGGCTCAGGGGAGGGAGACTACCTAAGGGGCAGTTTGCAACTCTGCATGCTCCTTAGAAGCATCTAGAAGATGATGCTGAGGAGGGGTGAGGGGCTGGGAGGAAAGCAGCTTCAACTCAAGTTGAGGGCCTCCCAGGGGCCAAATGGAAAGGAGCCCACATCTCCAGGGATGGAGAAGCCTGGAGTGGAGTGAGAAAGGCTGGGATCTATGCCTCAAGTTACAGGAGGAAGCAGGCCTGGCTCCAGCTCTAGCCAGCGGTACCCCAGGAGCACTGGGGCAGCGTTCGAAGTGCTTACCAGGGTTACTTGCCTGAGTAAGGTGAGAGCAAGCCTGTAACTGAGCTCTTCCAGCCCAGTCTCTACAGGCGATCTCCCACTCTGCAGCAACACCTGTGGCTCTGGAGCACCACCCCGGGAGGGAACCCAGCAGGAAGGGAAAAGCCAGGGAAGCCTGTGCCTCTCCCAGGGGCCTCGACTTTGAGAATGAGTTACCCCTGAACTCTCATCTGTTGTCGAGATGTGTGTTTTATTTCCATAGTGGCAGGTAGCCCTTTCCCTAAAATCTGTTCTCTAATTTTAAGAGTAATACGTTCATTATAGAATATTTAGAAAATGCAAAAATAGTATTTTCTAACTCCCATTTGCATATTGGTTATTTCCTTCCATTTTCTTTCCTACATACATGCACAGGTTTAACATAATTCGTATCTCACCCTACGAATTAGTTTGGCATTCTTGATTTTTTCTGATTCACATTATATATGAGAATGTGCCAGTCATTTTTTGTTTTGTGTTTTTTTTTTTTTGAGACAGAGTCTCACTCTGTTGCCCAGGCTGGAGTCCAGTGGCACGATCTTGGCTCACTGCAAGCTCCACCTCCCGGGTCCACACCAGTCTCCCGCCTCAGCCTCCCGAGCAGCTGGGACTACAGGTGCCTGCCACCACACCCCGCTAATTTTTTTGTATTTTCAGTAGAGACAGAGTTTCACCATGTTAGCCAGGATCTCGTGACCTTGTCTCGATCTCCTGACCTCGTGATCCGCCCACCTCGGCCTCCTAAAGTGCTGGGATTACAGAGCCACTGCACCTGGCTGAGAATGTGCCAGTCTTTATTCAGTCATACAATGAAATATTATGCTCCATTGTTGATGGCTACATAAATAGCATTATATAGGCAGGGTGCGGTGGCTCACGCCTGTAATCCCAGCACCTTAGGAGGCTGAGGCGGGTGGATCGCTTGAGGTCAGGTATTCAAGACCAGCTTGGCCAACGTGGCAAAACCCCATCTCCACTAAAAAATAAATTTAAAAATTAGCCAGGCATGGTGGCACACACCTGTAATCCCCGCTACTTGGGAGGCTGAAGGAGAATCACTTGAACCTGGGAGAGGGAGGTTGCAGTGAGCCAAGATTGTGCCATGGCACTCCAGCCTGGGCAAGCAAGATGACTCCATCTCAAAAAAAAAAAAAAAAAAAAAAAAGCATTGTATAGCTGTAGCCAAATTTATTTAAGCAATTTTCTGGTGCTGGATGTTTAGGATGCTTCAGCTTGTTAGCAGTTTTACATGAGAACCATATGGAGTTACTTTATGATTCAATTCAATTACCATCTCCTCCAGAAAGCCTTCCCAGACTACTTCAATACCCAGCCGTATCTCCCACCTCTGAACTAGGACAACCTGTGTTCCATCCGACACACCTTAGCATGGAGCCTGTGTGTCACTGCTCTCTGAAGACCATCTTGTGGGTGGTGGGCTGGTCTCAGGTCCAGGACTCTACTACACACATTCCTGGGTGCCCCCAAGCAACCAGTATACAGCAGATATTCAATACATGCTAACTGCTTAGACCCAGCCCCCTTAGATTATATGAGCCTGGTCAGCTCCATTTCCTAAGGGTCAGGATTACAGGTGCCCACTATGGCCAGGTTGGAAATTTTGCTTCTTCTCTGGCCACTGCACAGGTACAAAGGATCCCTGTTATTCAGCCACAACTTTAAGACCCAGTCCTGGCCGGGCACAGTGGCTCATGCCTGTAATCCCAGCACTTTGGGAGGCTAAGGCAGGTGGATCACGAGGTCAGGAGATCGAGACCATCCTGGCTAACACGGTGAAACCCCGTCTCTACTAAAAATACAAAAAAAAAAAATTAGCCGGGTGTGGTGGCCGGCGCCTGTAGTCCCAGCTACTCGGGAGGCTGAGGCTGGAGAATGGGGTGAACCCGGGAGGCGGAGCTTGCAGTGAGCCGAGTTTGCACCACTGCACTCCAGCCCGGGTGACAGAGCGAGACTCTGTCTCAAAAAAAAACAAAAGACCCAGTCCCCTCCATATGAAAATCTTGAGCTTCAGGTAAGATCGCCATGGCTAAAGCCTCTCCCAACTTGACTAGAGCTTCACAGCAGTCATGACCCTGGCAATCACCAAAACCTGCTCCCACCCCAGGGCTGCATGGTAGAGACATGGCCCAGACTCTGGTGCCAGACAGTCAGGGTTCCAATCCCAGGCATGGCAGTGGTCTGGTAGAGTGGCCAGAGAACTGCTTGGGTTCCTTGGTGGGTATGGCCCCCCGGCAGTGCAGGGGAGCTGGTCGCAGCATGCCCTGTCCTAGCCGCCCTGCACATTTCACCTGATGCAGGGTGCCCACTCTTCAGCTCACAGAAATGCCCACCTGGCCACCTGACCTTGCAATCTCCAGTCCACAGAGGTTGAAGTTCAGGGGGTCCTCAACACGACCTTCCAAGCTCTCCGCCTGCCAGGCACCATCCCTCAACACCTGCCCCAATGCTGCTGTGGTAATTGGGCAGGGTCTCTCCTCCAACTCAGGCACACCCCTGCCACTGCCTAGAGTGCCTGTTTCCTCACCGCTGCCCCCTGAAACATCCTCTCTCAAACAGCACCCACCCCCAAGCAGCTTCCCCAACGCCCCTGGTAAGAATTGTGTTCCCACCCCTGCGGCCTCTCCACTCTTGCCACATCTGAGTGAAGTGGAGCTGCTGTGTCCCTATCCCCTGTGATGCTTTTTTTTTTTTTTTTTGAGATGGAGCCTAGCTCCATCACCCAAGCTGGAGGTGCAATGGCAAGATCTTGACTCACTGCAACTTCCACCTCCTGGGTTCAGGCAATTCTCCTGCCTCAGCCTCCCAAGTAGCTGGGATTACAGGCGTGTACCACCACACCAGGCTAATTTTTTGAATTTTTAGTATGTTTTCATATGTTGGCCAGGCTGGTCTTGAACTCCTGGCCCCAAGCGATCCACCTGCTTCGGCCTCCCAAAGTGCTGAGATTACAGGTATGAGCCACCATGCCCGGCCCCCTGTGACATTTTGAAGCAGGGGTAGGTTACTCACCACAGACATCTGTCAATTTGCACTGAATCCTCCACTGGAAGGCAGTAAGAAGCACACCCAGCACAGACCTGGCTGGATGACACCCGTAGAAGGTGCATTTGCGAAAGGAAGGGCTTAGGTCCCACCGCCAGCTTTTGGGAATGAACAAAAATTAAAAATAATAACTGCCATTTATCAAGCTCCCTATGTGCCAAACACCTTACAGACATTCCAATTACTCTTAACTGCCCTGATGAGGTAGGCACAATTACCATTCCCATTTTATAGATGAAGAAACTGAGGATCTGAGAGGTTAAGCAATCTGCTACAGTACCAGGTTGAGTGGGTGGCAGAGCAGGGATTCAAATCCAGGCCCATGTGACTCAAAGCCTAGCTCTGAACCACAGTTTCAGTGGTAGAGAGCCTTAAACAACCATATTACTGACCAGTACAGGATTCTAGAATTCCTTCAATGAGGGCTCACAGTCATCAGCTCACTAGCTTAAGGCTCCTTCCAAAGGCTTCCCTCCAACACCAATGACAATCTTCAGTGAACCTGCTGATAGAAGAAATGCCTCTCGCCTTAGCTAAGCTCAGCAAACACTTCCACATGTTTACAAAGTGCCTGACACTGAGCTGGGCTCTGGGGCAGGGCAGAGGGAAGCAAACAACCACAGGGTCCCTGTGCTGTACAGATGCTGAAGGGGTGCTACAGAGGACGAAGGGAGCAAAGAGTGGATGAGGTAAGGCGGAGGGCTTCCTGGAAGAGGCAGTGATCAAGCTCATCTTGAAGGCTGAGTGTCTCTCCACTTCCTGGACCACCTCTCTCTGCCTCTGACTGCCTTTCCAGTCTCTGTGACTTTGCTGAGGCAGTAACCACCATGGAAGGAAGCACTCCTTTGTGAGACAGACAGACAGACAGACACACACACACACACACACACACACACACACACCCCTACCTGCCTGTGAAATTCCTCTCCATGTACCTAACTCCAATTCTGCCTGCCTATCTGCAAGATCATCCCCAAGGCAGGACTGTGCTCCAGGCCTCTACAGTGGTGCCTGCATTCCAGGGGTGAGACACATGCACACACACACACGCACACAAACACACTCGGGCATGTGCACGCACACACAGGCGCACACACAGGAAACTGCACCGTATCCCCTGCTGCCCCTTGCACTTGGTGGACGGTCAATAAATATCTGCTGAATTCAATTAAATGGGATGGTTTGCCTAAATGCTTGGGAGTCTTGGGGTAATCGATGGAATAAAATGCCCTGGCCAATTCAAAGCAAAAAATATATAAGACACAATTCAAGAAAAATAGTGGAGTGTAAAGGGGTCTCCTAGCTGGGCAACCTCAAAGAAACCCATTTTGCCGTCACCTTTCTTCATGGGATGACTGAGGCTTGCCACGCCCAGCTGACTTCATTCACCCCAGGAAGCCTGTGAAGATTCAACAAGATAACATTCAGGAGGTGCCCAGCACGGGGCCTGGCACACAGATGCTACTTGGCCAGGACCAGCTCTGTTTTTTCACCTAGTCCAAGGGTACACACACTCAGTCACTGGCAGTTAAAAGACAAGCAGGCAGGCCCCATCACTCAGTGGTTTTCAAACCTCTTTGACCAGGACCCACAGTAAGAAATGTCTTACACAAACTACACACTGTTGCAATGAAAGTTCTACAAAACACTTATTCTCAGGATGAGGTTGCGCACTGACACTTGTGTCTTTCATCTCTGTTTCATTTCTAAGTTGATCTCACAACTGCTTCCAGGGAAGTTGGGAAAAGCCCTGCCCTCACTCACCCAGAGTGTCAGAGCCGCTCTCCACCGTCTCGTTGACCTTCCTTGCTACTCTGGCCACAGCCTCACCCATCTTCTTCAGCATGCAGACACAGGTGTCCTGCTGCCAGCCCCCAGGCTGGTCTGCTGCTCACAAAAGGACCTGAGCCTGGGGAAGATGCAGTGCCATGAAGTGCCTGCCTGTCAGCCAGGGGCCCACCCAGGCATCCCCCTCTAGCATCCTTCTCCCCCAGGACCCAGGCTGCCAGGAAGCCTGCAGGGAGGGCCCCAGGCCACTCACCTCCTCTTGCAGGGCCAAGAGCTCAGGCCACATCCAGCTTGGCCTTTGCACAGGCTGGTCTGCCAGTCAGAGGGTGGGGGCAGCTGGGTCCTACTGGTTTTCGGGGAGGATCAACATGTGTGACCTCACCAGATATGGGGACCAGGCCTGAGCCAGCAGCTAGGGAGGTGTGAGGACTCAGGGGTGTGCTGGCCTGTGATTCACTCTATAGGCGGGGCATTGGGAAGGAGGTAGGGTGCAGCCAACTACAGGAGAAAGACACCTGTCCCTCCATCCCACAGCCTCTAAGCTGGTGCCCTGTCCACACCCCACCCAGGACAATTTCCCCAGCTCCCCTGTTCAACCCACCCATATCTGCCTTGTGCATGGCAGGAAGTGGGGACATTAAGGCAAATCAGAGCCCTGTGAGCCCATCAGAACACACGGACTGGCAGTGGATGGTCTGTAAGAATTCCTTTCCCACGTGCCAGTAGGAAGGAGAGTTTACAGTACTAGCCTGTGTGATTATCAGCCTGATGCTGCATCTTGCCGAGGCAAGAAAAGCGGGTGGCAGGGGAGAGGGGTGGGTGGAGATGGAAATGAGAGAAGAGAAAGCAGGTGGCGGGGGAGGGGGGTGGGTGGAGATGGAAATGAGAGAAGAGAGATTGGATCACTAGAGGAAAAGAGGCTGAAAGAAAGGTGAGGAAGACAAAATGACAAGGTGTTAAGACATAAGGACTTGCAAACACCCTCAACTCCCGGTTTATTACAGAGAAGGAAATGAGCATAGAGAGGGGCTAGGTGACCTGGCCAAAGTCAAACTACAAGTGGCAAGAATCGGGTCAGCCCAGCTCCATATCCAGTGTTCACTTCTTTATAAAAATAGCAGCACCCCCGCCGGGCACAGTGGCTCACGCCTGTAATCCCAGCACTTTGGGAGGCCGAGGCGGGCAGATCACGAGGTCAGGAGATCGAGACCATCCTGGCTAACACAGTGAAACCCCGTCTCTACTAAAAATACAAAAATTAGCCGGGCGTGGTGGTGGGTGCCTGTAGTCCCAGCTACTCAGGAGGCTGAGGCAGGAGAATGGCGTGAACCCGGAAGGTGGAGCTTGCAGTGAGCCAAGATCGCACCACTGCACTCCAGCCTGAGCGACAGAGCGAGACTCCATCTCAAAAAACAAAACAAAACAAAACAAAAAAATAGCAGCATCCCATGGAGAGAGGAATGAGCTCAAGTCCAAGGTCAGCACCCTGCTTTGCCCCCAGACCCCAGTCCCAGCTTCATAGACAGCTCAAGGAGCTCCAATGAACTCACTCCAAGGGCCAAAGGCAGAAGAAGGTGAAGGGCAGAGAGAAAGGGCATGGGGACAGTGCTAAGAGCTAACAGTCACCAAGAAAAAGTTCCCACGTGGTCAACTGGACAAGCAGGGCAGGCAAGACCAAGCCAGGGTGGGCCAAGCCCACCCATCTGCCTCGGGGAGTTACTGTAAGTTTAGTATGTGTGGGCATTTCCACTAAGGAGGCTGGCACTAAAGGTTTGAGACACATGCGTACAGAGCAGTGGGAAAACACTGATTTTGGAGACACGTCAAATGCTCAACTCCCCCATTTATTAGTGAGAAGACTTGGGAGAGTTTCTTAACTCCTCTGAGCCTGTTTCTTCATGTGAATAGGAGATCTAGTAATATCCAACTTGTTAGGTTAATATAAGGATTGAACAAAACACATATACGAGCTAGCTCAGAGCCCAGGACATGTAAATACTCAATAAAAGTTAAGAGGATAAAGCAGTGCACATGTGGATGTAACACCAGCATCTAACCCCAGTTTAATACTCATGTGACTCTGAACAAAACACTTAGGGAACTCATCTTTGAGGAATTTCTCTCTCTCCCACCTCCAGGAAATCTCCTCTGATTGCTTCAGTGTTCTCTGCTCCCTCTGAGTTTCAGTAGCACTTAACGACTTAGCACAAGTCACCTGGATTATTTATGAGCTTTTAAATATACACTTGTCAGCCAGGCGCAGTGACTCATGCCTATAATCCCAGCACTTTGGGAGGCCGAGGCAGGTGGATCACTTGAGGTCAGGAGTTGGAAACCAGCCTGACCAACATGGTAAAACTCCATCTCTACTGAAAATACCAAAAAAAAAAAAAAATGGCCAGGTGCGGTGGCTCACACCCGTAATCCCAGCACTTTGGAAGGCCGAGGTGGGCAGATCACCTAAGGTCAGGAGTTCAAGACCAGCTGGCCAACGTGGTAAAACCCCATCTCTAGTAAAAATACAAAAATTAGCCAGGCGTGGTGGCGGGTGCCTCGGGAGGCTGAGGCAGGAGAATCACTTGAACCCAGGAGGCAGAGGTTGCAGTGAGTGAGATTGTGTCATTGCACTCCAGCATGGGCAACAAGAGCGAACCTCAGGCTCAAAAAAAAAAAAAATTAGCCAGGCATGGTGGCACATGCCTATAATCCCGGGTACTCGGGAGGCTGAGACAGGAGAATCGCTTGAACCCAGGAGGTGGAGGTTGCAGTGAGCCAAGATCGTGCCATTGCACTCCAGCATGGGCGACAAGAGCAAAGCTCCGTCTCAAAAATAAATAAATAAACAAACAAACAAACATACACTTGTCTCCTCCATTGGCCTGTGGGCAGCTTGGGGGCAGGGAATAGATCTATACTGTGCTTCTCCCCACACACTCAACACAGGTGCTTGGTTAGTATCCCCTAATGGTGATGATCAACAGACATCATTTGTATTTCCAATCTGAATACAGGTCAAGAGACTCTTACAACAAATCTAAGACACTGTCTAAATTGAGAAAGGTCAAAAACCAAAAGGCTAACAGTGCCAGGTGGCCAATCTGCATAAGGTGAGCCAGTGCAGGGCAGAAGGGAATAGAAAGGACTGTGGCAAACTGGACCCAACAACTTCACCATGCTGCCTCAAAGACTGTACCCCTAAGCCTAAATCATAGCCATGTTGCTAGCATCTTCGTGACTTTTTCTAACCCCTTTATGAATGGGAAAGCTGAGGATCCAACAGGGGAAGCAAATCAGCTAGATGAAAACAAAAAACCCACGTATCCTAAGTCCCAGCCTCGGACTCTTCCCACCATTCCATGCTCCCTCCTTTCTCCATCTCCAATTCATCATCAATAATCATAAACATTTACTGAGTATCTCCTAGGTGTGAGGGATAAGAATGAAGAGGGAGAAAGAAATGCAGGAAACAGTTCCGACTTGTGATTCTGATGAGGAAGAGCTTTCTGAAGAACAGCACTGAAGCAATCTTGGCCTTACAGCAGAGAGGGAAAGGAAGGGAAGCCACCAAGCTGCCCAGGGTCTGGGGTAGCCCTGGTGGGATCACCTGGGCTGAACACCTTCAATCAGGCACTATGCCTGCAATTCTACTAGCTGCCACCGGGTGGGGGAGGTGGTGCCTTAGACCAGCGTCCCCAAACTTTTCGGTTTCCTGGAAGACAATTCTTCCCACCACAGGGGGAGAGGGATGAAACTATTCCACCTCAGATCATCAGGCATTAGATTATCATAAGGAGAGCACAACCTAGATCCATCGCATTCGCAGTTCACAATAGGGTTCAGGCTCCTAAGAGAATCGAATGTGGCCGTTGGTCTGACAGGAGGCAGAGCTCAGGCGGTAATGCTCACTGGTGCTCACCTCCTGCTGTGCAGCCAGGTTCCTCACAGGCCATGGACCTGTACCATCCACAGTCCATGGGTTGAGGACCCTTGCCTTAGACCACTGTAGAAAACTAGTCAGATTAAAAATTTCACCACCGGTGGCAAGTTCAGACAGTCTACTATGTGGGTCAGAGTGGACACAGGCACAGGAATAGAAACATGTGAAGTCTAGGTGTCAGGGCAATTCAATCGGAAGAAGGGCCCCTTCTATGTCAGAGGATGGAGGATGCTCTGAGTACGGCACAGATGTGCTCTGGACCCCCAAAAGGTTCCTGCTGCCTAAAATCACCATGCTTATTAACTAGCTAGGAAGCCATCCTCCTTGACCTAAAATGCCCCTTCCTCCACAAGGAAGAATTGTTTCATGAAGTCCAGCTGACAGGCCTGGGCTCCTCAGGGTACCTGGTCAATGCCATCTGCAGGGATGGTGGTAGTGGAGAGTCACAGAGTGTCCCAAAAGGGAGAAACAGACACCATCAGCCCACATGGGCCAGATCTCCACTTGGGGCACCCCAGCCAGCTGGCACTACTGGTCCCAGCCAGTCCCAGGCAATAGAGGGTAGGCCTTCGAAAATGTCAAGGAAAGTACTCCAAATCCCAGAGACGCTTCAGCACAAGGTCAAAGCTCATACTCACACTGCCTACATCCTCAAAGCAGGGCCCTCTCCACACACCCCCAACCCGTTCCTCAGAGTGAGCATCCTGGTCCGGTGAAACGTTTAAATCCAGCAAACATCTCCTGGGCACCTTGCATAAGGCCCCTACTGTGGGAGTAAAGGGGCAAAGATGGGGTATGGGCTAGAAGAAGCTTCCCACTGGGAGGCAGGATGAGCCTGATACTAGTAAGGCTACAGGGCCAGGCCTAAGGGGGGCATGAAGGCACATGGCATGGCCAGGGGGAAGGGACAGGGGCTGAGCAGCAGGTGCACAGAGAGATTCAGGAGAGAGAGACAGGGAGCCAATGGGCTCCCAGATTACTGAAGAAGGGAACTGCAGGCCTCTTGCAAGGCTGTCCTCTGCTTCTCTGTGGTGAACTAAGAGAAGTTTTTTGAGGAAGGCAGCCGAATCCACAGTTTCGCAGTTAACAGTGTTGTGAGCAGTCCCATTTGTAAAATGGAAATACCACCTTCCTCACTGGATAATTGTGAGAAGTAACTGCTATGTAACTTTTGGGAAAGGACTTTGCAAACCATTACATGTTTCCCACACCAAGGCATTACCAGTAGGTAATTAAACAGGTGCAGAGAGGAAGTTTGGATGCAATAAATTCAACGCCAGACAAAAACGTTGTCCTGCTTTGTGGGAGCTGGCAATACAGCCCTCCTCTTCCTATAACCTGGTTTCACCTGGACTCAGGCTGGCTGGGGGAGGGGCGATTTTTGCTTAAACCCTGACCTGGCCCCCTGACTCCAGCCCTTACCATCAAGAACTCGACCTTATCTGCAGTCCGGAGACCTCTGCAAAGGAGACGCTGCGACAGCCCGTCCCCACCATCTGCTCCTATATTTAGTTACTGGTGTTGTCATTTGGGAACGTTAGAGCCTGGCAGCGGCTCGGATGGGCAACCGGAGCCTCCGGAGCCATGTGTGCAAGCTGGCCCTACCGCTGGCTCCAGCCCGGGCTCTGGACCATGCCAAGCTGGGGAGCGGGTGAGGAGGTGAGGAGCGACCCAAGCAGTCCCAAACCCCCCTTCACGTCAGAACGAAGTTGACCCACTTTCCCACCCCAGAGTAAGAAGCCCGCTGGGACGTGAGCGGGACCTGCTGGCTCCCCGTTTTTGTGGCATGGGGTTCGGGAAGCTAAGCGCGTGCTCCCTCGCTAACATCCTAGGCATCCTCGGACTGAGCCTCCAGTACTACGCAAGATGGCCAGGCAAGGGTCCCCCCGCCCTTCGTGCCAGGACCCGCCTCACCCCTGGTGCCTGCAGCCAATGGCACCTCGTCCGGCTGGCCCGGCAGGCGGGGACTGGGAGAATAAAGCAGGCAGAGGGAAGAACGCTAGTGATCGCAGAGGGCCCGGGGCTTCTACGCTGCCCAGAGGCCGAGAGGCACGTTCTGGAGCAGGCGTCTACAGCTCCCCAGAGCGGAAGCAAACCCCGAAAGTGTCGCTTCGGGGACGAAATGCACAGCAGCCTCTCCCAGCAAGGGCGCCTCCCGCGAGGAATGGAGGCCCGCCTGGGAGCGCTTCTCCGAGCTCCCTATTCCCTGGCACCGCTGCACCCACTGCCGGGAACCATCGGAGTCCAGCTGCAGTGAGCAAGCAAGAGCCCGCGCATGCCGGGCGCCTTGGCACCGCCAGAGCCTCCGCTGGTGCAACCGCTGCTCTTTTCCACTGGGTGACCTGGGGGAGGGGAGGGGACGCTGCAAAAATCGGGACACTTCTCGCCCTCTCTCCCCCAGCCCCTGCAACGCTTGGCCTTGGACTACGTTTACTTTGCGGGGCAAGAAGCGTGTGGTCCCGCTCCGGGCCGCTTTTGGCTCCACTTACGGCGACAATGCCTCCTAGCGCCCTGCGCCTCGCAGTCACGCTCCCTCCGCCGCCGGCGGCGCCCCAGGCGAGTTCCGAGCCGGCGGGGCGGGGCGCGAGGGGCTGCGGGAACTGCGAGCGCGGCCACTCCGCCAATCCCCGCGCCAGGACCGGCGCCGTGGCGGGAGTAGGCTGGGCCCGGGCTGCGCGCAGCCAATCAACGCGGGAGCGGCGCGCGCGGGGGAGGCGCGCGCGGAAGGGCATCCCGCGCGCTCCCGCCCGAAGGGAGTAACCGCTTTGTGTGCTGCCTCTGGAGGGAGAACGCCAGAGAGGGCGGAAATACGGAGTGGGACGTGCGGTACATCCCAGGATCTATAGGACCGGGGCTCCAGATTGGATTTTCTCGAGGGAATGGAGTTGAATTAACCGGATCAGGGATACTTCGAAACACGTGAACATGGAGCATAGGGAACTTTTCCTATGATGACTTCGGGTGCCCATTGTTTTTAGTATATGGAAGGCTCTGTGTCTCGGCCCTGTGTCTCCAAAGCCTAATGTTCTCATCCATATAATATGACTTGAGGGCGGGGCGCGGTGGCTACGCCTGTAATCCCAGCACTTTGGGAGGCCGAGGTAGACGGATCACCTGAGTTCGGGAGTTCGAGACCAGCCTGGCCAACATGGTGAAACCCCCGTCTCTACTAAAAATACAAAAATTAGCCGGGCGTGGTGGCGGGCGCCTGTAGCCGCAGCGATTCGGGATGCTGAGGCAGGAGAATCGCTTGAACCCGGGAGACGGAGGTTGCAGTGAGCCGAGATTGGCACTCCAGCCTGAGCGGACAGAGTGAGAATCTGTCTCAAAGAGGGGAAAAAAAATATTTAATTCTGCCTCTACGGGGTCTAGGCAGTCAAAGAATGCACATTCCCTTGGGCCTTGATGGATATTTAGGGTTTACTTATGCCCTCTCCACCCCCAACAATATGTTAAAGTTCATCAGAATGTGATCTTATTTGGAAGTAGGGCCATTGCAGATGTAATGACTTAAGGTCATGCTGGAGTAGGGCGGGCCCCTAATCCACTGAGACTGGTGTTGTAAGAGAAGAGACATAGAAGAGACGCACAGGGAGAACCACTGGTGGTGATGGCGACAGGGATCAGCTGATGCATTTTCAAGGCCAGCAGTGCCAAGCACTGCCAGCAGGGACCAGAAGCTAGGAAAGTGCAGGGAATAGTTCCTCCTTCAGAGCCTCCAAAAAGTAACTAACCCTCCAGACACCTTGATTTTGGACTTAATAGCTTCCAGAGCTGTAAGTGAATAAATTTCTGTTGCTTTACACCACCCAGTTTATGTCCATTTGTTATAGCAGTCCTAGGAAAAATCTACAATAGGTTAGTAGAAATAAAGAGAAGAGGATGGTAAATATCTCCAAACTAAGTCTTTTGAAACTGAATGCTTAATATATGCAAGGTCCTGCGTCTTGGGGTATACTGACATGAATCAGACACAGACCCTGCTCTCAAGGAGTTACCAGTCAAGTAGATACTTAAGCAGCCATGTTTTCTGAGCCCTTGTGCCTTCCCGAGGAAGACTATGGAGACCTCTCTCAACCCATCAACACCATATCCCTACCAGATATATACCAAGTACCAGATATAAATAACTAATGGGTAGAGTCCCATTCTGCCCATGCTGAGATGCTGCTTGTCACTGTAGACAAAACAGACATGGTTCTTTCTGTTTTCACTGAAAACCAGCATGACACTTCTACCCAACTTTTACACGTGGATGTCTTTTCTCCCCCGCGAGTCCATATGCAGACCTGAGACAGCCAGTACAGTGTTTCTGCACCCATGGTAAGGGCTCAGTATATACTGCTGGTTGATGGCCCCAGCCTGGGGTTTCCAACATTCATGCTTTCCCTCAGCCAGTCCCCTGTCCCAGGCAGTTCATCCTGGACCCTCTAACTCCACAGAGACAACATCCCTCCCTAGCTCAAATCTACCACTTCTATTCCTACTGTGTTTGCTTCTCAGAGCACTTGGTGCATTACACCCATTATTGTATCATCTGTGCACAAGTCTTTACTCCCAAGAGTCTGCCTGATTGCAAATACCAGAGCTTGATGCATGTTCAGTGCTTGTATCCATCAATGTTTCCTGTATATTAAAATACCCCAAAACTTAGATGTGGCTTAAAACAACAACTACTTATTTAGTTCATGATTTTATGGGTCAGTATTTTAGGCTGCGCTTAGCTGGGCAGTTCTTCTGTTCTCAGCTGGACTCCCTCATGCGTCTGGGTTCATTGCCAGGCAGTCAGAAGGCTCTGCTTCTGGGAAGTAGCTAGCTGCCAACTGAGGCAAGTAGGTCGCATGTCTCTCATCTACTAACAGGCTAGCCTAATTTGTTCACATGGAACTGGAGGGCTCCAAGAGCAAGAGTGGAATCGTGCAAGGTCCCTCAAAGTCTAGGCTCGAAATTGGCACTACTCCACTTCCACAGTTGTATTGACTAAACCAAATGGCAAGGCCAACCCAGGTTCGAGGGTGAAGAAATAGACTCCATCTCCTGATGGGAGGAGCAGCAAAGTCACATTGCAAAGAACATGAGTACAGGGATGAGCAGAGAGTTGGGGCTAATTTTGTAATCTGTCACAGGACTCAGTAAGTATTCTTGGGTCAGGCACGGTGGCTCACACCTGTAATCCCAGCACTTTGGGAGACTGAGACGGGAGGATCACTTGAGCCCAGGAGTTCAAGAGCAGCAGCCTGGGCAACATGGTGAAACCCCATCTCTACAAAAATTACAAAAAGTAACCGGGAGTGGTGGCATGGGCCTGTAGTCCCAGCTACTCAGGAGGCTGAGGTGGGAGGATAGCTTGAGCCCAGGAGGAAGATGAGGTGTCAAAAAAAAAAAAAAAAAAAAGTATTCTCACGATACCTAGCATGTAGTGGGTACTCAGAAAATATTTATCAACAGTGGTAAGATTTTCGGTCACTATGTTTACTGACTCCATTCAATGCAGTCAATTGGCAAAATATTATCCCTCACTGTTGGGGTCTAGAAGCCTCATGCCGTTCGTGGCCATTTTCAGTTTCAGAACAGCAAGTGAGGAAATCAGGGAGGTAGGGCTGTGCAAGAGAAGCCCCTGAGGCTTCTCAATGAAGAAGCTCAACTGGCCCCAAACAAATAGGCTCCTCTGAAGAGATTCGGAGTATTTTTGGAGGCCTGGACCCCTTAACGAGGTGGTCCAAGCCTGGCCACCTGAGTCAGAAGCTGCACACCCTGAACAGACTTGGATGTTTGCCAGGGCTTGGCCACAGCCTCTGGAGATGTTTGAAATCCTTGCAAATTACTTGCAGATAGGAAAACTCTTGTGCTAAGACAAAATTGTTCTATGGCTATTCCCTGAAGGGTCTGCCCTTCACTAGGCAGGATAAATTCTCAGGGCACTTGTGAAAGGGACACTATCCCATTGACAGAGTCACCATCTCAACTCCTGTGACTGAAGACCCTGATGGAGTCTGCTTCTCATCAAACAACTTCTAGGCCTGCTAATTGGTTAATTTGTGCGCCCGCCCCCAACCCACCAGAAAAAAAATATATATATATATGTTGTAGTCCTAACCCCTAGTGCCTCAGAATGTGGCCTCATTTGGAGATAGGGTCTTTACAGAAGGAATCAAGTGAAAATTGAGGTCATTAGGGTGGGTCCTAATCCAATATGATTGGTGTCCTTATAAGAAGGGGTCATTGGTACACAGGCAGACATGTATAGAGGGAAGATCATGTGAAGAGACACGGGGAGAAGATGGCCATCTACAAGCTAAAGAGAAAGGCCTGAACAGATCCTTCCTTCACAGCTCTCAGAAGGACCCAACGAATACCTTGATTTCAGATTTCTAGACTCCAGACTATGAGACAATGGATTTCTGTTGGTAAGATACCTGGCCTGTAGCACTTTGTTGTGGTAGCTGTAATACAATACAAAACTGTAAATCTCTCCTTTTCCATTCTATTCTCCTCATATTGGCCCTTATCTCACACCTCTTGAAAGAAAATCACCTTTGCCAGGTGCGGTGGCTCATGCCTGTAATCCCAGCACTTTGGGAGGCTGAGATGGGTGAATCGCCTGAGGTCAGGAGTTCAAGACCAGCCTGGCCAACATAGTGAAACCCCGTCTCTACTAAAAATACAAAAAATTAGCTGGGTATTGTGGTGGGTGCCTGTAATCCCAGCTACTAGGGAGGCTGAGGCAGGAGCATCACTTGAACCCAGGAGGCGGAGGTTGCAGTAAGCTGAGATTGTGCCATTGCACCCCAGCCTGGGCAACAAGAGTGAAAGGAAGGAAGGAAGGGAGGGAGGGAGGGAAGGAAAAAGGAAAGAAAAGAAAAGAAGAGAGGCCGGGCACGGTGGCTGATGCCTGTAATCCCAGCACTTTGGGAGGTCAAGGTGGGCGAATCACCTGAGGTAAGGAGTTCAAGACCAGCCTGACCAACCTGGTGAAACCCTGTCTCTACTAAAAATACAAAAATTAGCCAGGCGCTGTGGTGGACATCTGTAATTCCAGCTACTTGGGAGGCTGAGGCAGGGGAATTGCTTGAACCTGGGAGGCGGAGGTTGCAGTGAGCCAAGATTGGGCCGTTGTACTCCAGCCTGGGTGACAAAAGCAAAATTCCATCTCAAAAAAAAAAAAAAAAAAAAAAGGAAGGAAGGGAGGAAGGGAGGAAGGAACCTTTAAATAAAAACAAACCATGAAGTTCCTTCCTTCCACAGGTGTGAGTCAGACCCTGCCCCACACATCATCCTGTTTCTTACTGTGTCCTCCACCTGGGGCCGCACCTCTCCCTGGAGCTGAGCTACCAACAGCCAGGAACTAGAGGTCACTCCAAGTCACTGCCATCCTAAGACAGAAGAGTAGTTCCCCCAGTACCTCTTCCAGAAGGTTCAGCCTGTTGAGAGGTGCTCACCCCTCTTACCCTGCCAGGTACTGCAGGTTTACGAAAATTAGCAAGAAGTAGTGAACGCCCTCAAGGCAGTTGTGCTCTGCTATGGAAAAATACGATTCTAATCAAAGGTGACTCAAAAAGCATTTCTCAAGCTTCAGTTGTTGCCATACCACCTTGCTGATTTTTGCTATATCTGAGCCCCACCCAGTGGTGAGCTGGAGTCACTTGTGCAGACTTGGAGCTTGCTCCTTCTGCCCATCTTTTCCCAGCTCTGGGTACAGTGCCATCACCTGGATTACTAGAAATAGGCATGGCGGGAGAACTTAACACCTTAGAAAACAGCACACACCACAAATCATGACCTTTTTTTTTTCCGAAGGAAATACTTTACCAACACACTATAGTATTATTTACTTACATTTGTCCTTTGACTCACTTTTTAACTTAAAAAATTTTTATTTTAAAAAGAAATTTTATATCATTCCACAAGTGGAAAATAGTATCATTTGCCATAGATAAAAAGTAACCTTAAAAATAGGGCCTTGGGGCTGGGCCCAGTGGCTCACGCCTGTAATCCCAGCACTTTGGGAGGCTGAGGCAGGTGAATCACTCGAGGTCAGGAGTTTGAGACTAGCCTGGCCAACATGGTTAAATCCTGTCTCTACTAAAATTATAAAAATTAGCTGGGGTTGGTGGCGTGCACCTGTAGTCCCAGCTACTTGGGAGGCTGAGGCATGAGAATTGCTTGAACCCAGGAGGCAGAGGTTGCAGTGAGCAGAAATTACACTACTACACTCCAGCCTGGGCAACAGAGCAAGACTCCATCTCAAAAAAAAAAAAAAAAAGAGTCAGTCTTTTAGAATCCAATTCTGGTTGTGACATATATACTTGAAACTGCCTTTGCTAAGTTATAACTGAGGAAATTATGACAGTGAAAGAAATCAGTCCTAACCGACTCTCTCTTGCTTCTAATCCTTAAGCTGTCCTTGTTCATGCCTGGGCGTAGGCCAAACTAACTTTGGGAAGGAATTCAGTTCATGATTTTACTCTGAAACAAAATTGATAATAGCCCTTTCCCGAAAAGACTCCCTTCTTGTGGCCGGGCGTGGTGGCTCACGCCTGTAATCGCAGCACTTTGGGAGGCCGAGGCAGGCGGATCACGAGATCAATAGTTCGAGACAAGCCTGACCAACATGGTGAAACCCTGTCTCTACTGAAAATACAAAAATTAGCCGGGTGTGGTGTTGCACGCCTGTAATCCCAGCTACTCAGGAGGCTGAGGCAGGAGAATCGCTTGAACCCAGGAGACGGAGGTTGCGGTGAGCCGAGATCGCACCACTGCACTCCAGCCTGGGTAACAGAGTAAGACTCTGTCTAAAAAAAAAGACTCCCTTCTTGACCAGTCTGCCTTTGCAGGACTAACAAATTAGCTACAAGATTAGTAATTACAGTTTAGGGGTCATGCAACCTTTGGCTTCAAGAGTCTGAACCTCCCCAAATTGCTCCTGGGGTTAACATCACTATGGTAAAACCTAAGATCGGTGCTTGAGAGATTTTCCAACCCCTGCACTCATGGATCAGTCGACACCACCCAGACCCACAATCTGGCTCAACCAGTTCTGCCATCGCACCCAGGAACAGAAGACAGCAAGAAAACCTCACTTCAACACCCTATGATTTCATCTCCATGCTAACCAATCAGCACTCCCCACTTCCCAAGCCCCTACTTGCCAAATTATCTTTAAATGCTCTGATCCCCCAATGCTCAGGGAGACTAATTTGAGTAATAATTAAACTCTGGTCTCCTGCACAGCCAGCTCTGTGTGAATTACTCTTTCTCTATTGCAATTCCCCTGTCTTGATAAATCAACTCTGTCTAGGCAGTAGGCAAGGTGAACCTGTTGGGCAGTTAAATACTCTTGTCATATTCTATTCAACAGAAGCAAGTCACTAGGTCCAGCCCACACTCAAGGGGACTGAATTACACAGGGCAAGAATACCAGGAGGTTGAAATCATTGGGAACCATATCAGCTAGTGCCAATCACAGTGGCTAATACCAACATTTCTTATAAATGGAATAGACTAAGGCCACGTGTGGTGGCTCACACTTGTAATCCCTGGACTTTGGCAGGCCGAGATGGGTGGATCACTTGAGGTCAGGAGTTAGAAACCAGCCCGGCCAACATGGCAAAACCCCATCTCTACTAAAAATACAAAAGAAAGAAAGAAAGAGAGAGAGAGAGAGAAAGAGAGAGAGAGGAAGGGAGGGAGGGAGGGAGGGAAGGAAGGAAAGGAGGGAAAAGAAACAAAGCACAAAAAACCATTTCCCCTGTGCATCCATTGATCCTTTCCTTTTGCCTGTTTTGTTTTGTTTTGTTTTGTTTTTACGCCATACAGAGCCAACAGATACATCACAGTCTTTCAGGTTCTCCCTATGGGACTAAGAGGCAGAAAAGACAGAAACAGAGAGACACATGTAGATATTTAAGAGAAAGAAAAGACAAGTCATTGTAACTGATTAGATATGAGGAATAAGGAAAAAGAGGAATTGAGATTGACCTTTAGTTTTTGGCTGGAATGATCAGAAGGATCGTGATATTATGTACCAAGAGAGGGCATGCAGGGGAGGGGGGAGCTGGCAGGGGAGACAGCAGGCTTTGTTTAGGAGACATCCAGTTAGAGGGACACCTGGGGGAAGTTAGATATCTGAGCTGGGGGCTCAGCGAGGAATCTAGGCTGAAGCTACAGATTTGGGAACCATTGGAAGAAGCTGAAGCAATAGGAGTGGATGTGTGGCTGAGGGAGGTGTGGACTGAGAAAAGAAGAAGACTAAGGGCAAAACCTGGGGAACATCAACATTTCTGTGAGGGGCAGTAAAGCAGTAGACTGGAGATAAACACCAGAAAGGGTAGGGCATGGGGGTTTATGCCTGTAATCCCAGCTACTCAGGAGGCTGAGGCAGGAGAATCACTTGAACCTGGGAGGTAGAGACTGCAGTGAGCTGAGATTGCACCACTGCACTCCAGCCTGGTGACAGAGCAAGACTCCGTTAAAAAAAAAAAAAATTAGCCAGATGTGGTAGCATTGACCTGTGATCCCAGCTTTGTGGGAGGCTGAGGCAAGAGAATTGCTTAAGCCCAGGAGGTCTATGCTACAGTGAGCCCAGATCACAAAACTGCACTCCAGTCTGGGCAATAGAGGAAGGCCCTCTCAAAACAAAAACAAAAACAAAAAGAAGGCCGGGCACGGTGGCTCACGCCTGTAATCCCAGCAGTTTGGGAGGCCGAGGCGGGCGGATCATGAGGTCAGGAGATCGAGACCATCCTGGCTAACATGGTGAAACCCCGTCTCTACTAAAAATACAAAAAATTAGCCAGGCGTGGTGGCAGGTGCCTGTAGTCCCAGCTACTCGGGAGGCTGAGGCAGGAGAATGGTGTGAACCCAGGAGGTGGAGCTTGCAGTGAGCCGAGATTGCGCCACTGCACTCCAGCCTGGGCGACACAGCCAGACTCCATCTCAGAAAAAAAGAAGATGCCAAGAAGGAATGAGGAAAAGCAGAAGAGACCAGTGTCCAGAAATTTGAGGGAGGACAAAGGGTCAAAAAAGAGAACAGTAAGAGGAAGACCAAAATATCCACTGGATGTAACATCAAAGCAGTTTCTGACTGAGTAGAGGTCAAAACATAAGTGAGGAGTGAATGGATGGAAATGAGACAGTATTTGGCAAATGTAGACAATGCTTTTAGGAAGCTTGGCTGGAAGGAAAGAGGAAAGCATGGTCATAGCTAGGAAGGGCCTTAGGACCTGGGAAAGGTTTAAGGCTGGAGAGACTTGGACATATTTAAACTCTGATGCCAACAAAACAGAAGGGACAGAGAAAATCCAGTTGAAGATACTGGAGAACACAAGACTAAGAATGCTGAAGCCTTTTAACCTTATTTTTACAGCACAAAATGGGGCCTTTTGGATAACGCTTTATCTTAGCTCAGGCTATCATAACAAAATACCATAGACCAGGTAGCTTAGGCAATAGAAATGTGCTTTCTCACAGTTCTAGAGGTTGAGAAGTCCAAGGTGCTGGCTGATGGTTCTGGTGAGGGCTCTTTTCCTGGCTTGTAGATGGCCACCTTCTTGCTGTGTCCTCACATGCTTGCTCCAGGTTCTCTCCCAGTTCTTTTTTTTTTTTTTTTTTTTTTGAGACAGAGTCTCACTAGGAGTGCAGTGGCATGATCTTGGCTCACTGCAACCTCTGACTCCCTGGTTCAAGCGATTGCCCTGCTCCAGCCTCCCGAGTAGCTGGGATTACAGGCACACGCCACCATGCCCAGCTAATTTTTGTATTTTTAGTAGAGATGGGGTTTCACCATGTTGGCCAGGATAGTCTCAATCTCCTGACCTGGTGATCTGCCTGCCTTGGCCTCCCAAAGTGCTGGGATTACAGGTGTGAGCCACCATGTCTGGCCTCTCTTCCTGTTCTTAAAAGGGCACCAGTCCTATTGGATTAGGGTTCTAACCTCATGGCCTCATTTAACCATAATTAACTTTTTATGGGCTCCATTTTCAAAGACAATCACTTGGAAGGTTAGGGCTTCAGCATGAGAATTTTGAGGGGAATTCCATCCATAGCACCCCATGGACTCACCTTTCTATCTATCAGCTATTTGGCATTTTGTGGGCTTTATTACTGCCAAACTGTAGCTCCCTCCTCCTCACTGCACCCCTCTCTTCTCCCCCTGCATTTCCCTTCTCTGACCATGAAGGTAGAATTCATAGGGAGGATATGGTTAAGAAAGTTATCTGGAGATCAGAATACAAGATGTTCTTCTAGAAGGAGGAAGGACCCTGGAGTTTCCAAGAGAAGCCAAGCCCTGGGGTGGATCAGTGTGACTGTTTTATGGAAACATATTTCCATCAAGGATGTTCCTAAACATGCTTTAGCTCCAGTTGTTCAGATATGTCACAATAAAAGAGAGTTTTGTCTGGGCGCAGTGGCTCATGCCTGTAATCCCAGCACTTTGGGAGGTCAAGGGGGGTAGGTCACTTGAGGTCATGAGTTTGAGATCAGCCTGGCCAACATAGTGAAACCCTGTCTCTACTAAAAATACAAAAATTAGCCAAGTATGGTGGCAGGTGCCTGTAATCCCAACTACTCAGGAGGCTGAGGCTGGAGAATTGCTTAAGCCTAGAAGGCAGAGGTTGCAGTGAGCTGAGATCACACCACTGCACACCAGCCTGGGCAGCAAAGGGAGACTCTGTCTCAAAAAAAAACAAAAAACTAAAACCAGTGAGTTTTTAGGACTACATCATTAAACTTTTCCCTGTGCCATTTTAGCCTCTAACCACTGAGCAATCCAGCCCTTGCCTATCACTCCACTTCTCCTCACTCTGAATGTCCTACAAATCATTTATTTATTCAAAAGATATTTATTGACCACCTTACATGTGCCAGACACTGTGCTAGTCCTTGAGGAAAAGTGGAGAACATGACAGGCTGCTTTCATAGAACATACAATTTTAGTGGAGGGGCAGATATTACTTGCATCCTCACACAATTATAACTGGACAGGTCCTGTGGAGGAGAGGCACACAGGGACATGAAAGCCTATCACAAGGAGATTGGGTCTTGGCAGAGAGGGTAGGGAGGGCTTCCCTGACAAAATGAATCTGACTGGGAATGGGATTATAAGGGGTGCATAGGAGTCAACTAGGTGAACATTAGAGAATACATTAGTTTCCTGTGCTGCATATAAGAAATAATAATGAATTTGCTCAGCCTTTTTTTTCAAACAACAAGCTCAATGGTTTAAAATAACACAATTATTATTATTATTATTTTGAGAAGGAGTCTTGCTCTGTCGCCCAGGTTGGAGTGCAGCGGCATGATCTTGGCTCACTGCAACCTCCGTCTCCCGGGTTCAAGCAATTCTCCTGTCTCAGTCTCCCGAGTAGCTAGGATTACAGGTGTCTGCCACCACACTGGTTAATTTTTGTATTTTTAATAGAGATGGGGTTTTGCCATGTTGGCCAGGCTGGTCTTGAACTCCTGACCTCAAGTGATCCACCCACCTCACCCTCCCAAAGTGCTGAGATTACAGGTGTGAGCCACTGAGCCCAGCAAAAACAACACTATTATTATTATTATTATTTTGAGATATAGCTTTGCTCTTGTTGCCCAGGTTGGAGTGCAATGGCACAATCTCAGCTCACGCTAACCTCCGCCTCCTGGGTTCAAGCAATTCTCCTGTCTCACTCTCCTGAGTAGCTGGGATTCAGGCGCCTGACACCACACCCAGCTAATTTATGTATTTTTTTAATTAAAAAATATATATTTTTAAATTTTTATATTTTTAGTAGAGATGGAGTTTCGCCATGTTGGCCAGGCTGGTCTTGAACTCCTGACATCGGGTGATCCACCTGCCTTGGCCTCCCAAAGTGCTGGGATTATAGGTGTGAGCCACAGCACCCAGTGAAAACAACACAATTATTATTATTATTATTATTATTATCATTATTATTTTGAGATGGAGTTTCACTCTTGTTTCCCAGGCTGGAGTGCAATGGCACAATCTCCGCTCACTGCAACCTCCCAGGTTCAAGTGATTTTCCTGCCTCAACCTCCTGAGTAGCTGGGATTACAGGCACACACCACCACACCAGGCTATTTTTTTTTTGTATTTTTTTAGTAGAGACAAGGTTTCACCATGTTGGCCAAGCTGGTCTCAAACTCCTGACCTCAGTTGATCCACCCACCTTGGCCTCCCAAAGTGCTGGGATTACAGGTGTGAGCCACTGCACCCAGCCCAAAACAACACAGCTATTATATTGCAGTTTCTGCAGAAGTGGGTCCCTCACAGTGCTTCAATTAAGATGTGAGCCAGGGATGAGTTCTCATGTGGAGGCTTAACTGGGGAAGGGTCCACTTCCAAGTTCTCTTGGTTCTTAGCAGAGTTTATTTCCCATGGCTATAGGACTCATGTTTATTTAAAGCTAGTGTGCATGACAGAAGAATCTAGAGTGAGTCTACTAGCAAGATGGAATCTTATATAACTTAATGTAAGCACAGGAGTGACATCCCATCACCTTTGCCATTTGGAATCACAGGCCCAACCCACACTTAAGGGTGTGAGCACCAAGATGTGGGCATCATGAGGGCAACCTTAAAGTCTGTTCACCACAGAGAACAACAAGGTAAAGGGAATAGCATGTGCAAAGACCTTAGAATGGGAGGAAGCATGGCCTGTTTGAGGAATCGGAGCACAGTAAGTGTGAGAGAGAGGGTGGGAGAGGAGGACAGACCATGCAGGGCCTTATTCAAGATCCCAAGAGTTATGGGGAGCCATGGAAGAAAGAGTGATGATGCAATCCAATCTACATTGGTCGTTATTGCTACCCCACAGCTTCTGAGTCCAGTTCAGTGTGGATGGATGAATTACCCATCCAAACCCAGCCAGAAGATACAGATGCAAGGAGCTGTCACCAAGGCAGGTGGATCCCATGGCTAGATGGCAACTCCATGAGGTCTGCCCTTGTTCACCCCTGAGTCCAAAGCTGGGGCCATACCAGGAGCTGGACAAATACTTCTGAATGAATTCATTGATGGATAAATGGAAGCCAAGTAGCTTGTCTAAAGCCTGCATGGAGAATCAGATGCCCAAGAGTCAAGTCAGCATCTTCCACCCTGAATCCAACAGTGCCCACCCAGTCATCGTAAAAATCTGGGCTCCACCCAAGAGAGGTAAGAGGTTCCCCTGGGCAGAGGGAGCCTCTTATCTCTTGCCTCAACTTGGCGAGGACTTGGCTCCCAGGATCTGTATGCAGCGTTCTTTGCCTTGGGCTGTGGCTGGCACAGAGCAGGGCACACCATTCACTGTTTGGATGACAGTGCATTTCCATTTCAAAAGTGCTCTCTCTGGTTGAGCTCAAGCTATGAAAACCAGCACATCCCACTAGGTATGGTGTGGCATTAAGCATCCTACCCACTTTGATGGTTGCTTTCACCTGAAGTCCAGGGGTTATAGGGAGTGGTACCCATGAAGAATCTTCTACTAAATATCAGGATCAAGAGGAAGAAAGACATGAATGACAGGTGCTGAATTGTAGTAAGTAGGCAGAAAATAATACCGGTTTCAATAGATGACTTTATTAGGCCTATGTAACACTGAGCAAGCTGTACTTCATTTTCTGAAGTCTACAGCTACACACAAAAGGCATCACCTGACAAGACCTCCAAATGAGGAAAATACTAAAACTAAAGCATGGATCCCTCCAGCATACTGGGCAGACAGACACACTGCTAGCCTGCTACTCCTCTCTAGCCCTAATGCCCCTGGCACCTTCCTGAATCCAGTTTGTGCTTAATTGCCTTTCCCATCAGCCATGCCTTGGCTAGGCCTGCTAGTCAATCCTCAGTAGAGTGGTCTCTGAATGAAGGGTTTTTCCTCCTATTTTTTTGGACAACAAGCTCAGAGCTCATGGTCATACAGCAAGCTATGGTCATACAGCTCATGGTCATCAGAGCTCATGGTCATACAGCAAGTGTTTAGAGCTAGCATTTAAACCAAGGTACGCCTGATGTCAAAGCCTAGGCAGGTATGCCTGATGTCAAAGCCTAGGCACAGTGACCTGTTCCAAACAACTGTGAGAGGCCAGAGAAATTTCTAGAGATACAGCAGGTCACTCTGGACAAGCTAGCTACTCAGAGGCTGCTTCCTCATTTGTAAAATAGGCATCATAATGCCTACTGTGTATGGCAGTGGTATTAGAGATAACATCTCTAAAAGACGCCTAACACAGCACCTGACACAGCCTGGACACTTAAACATGCTATCTGTTATTATGATCACTTTCTCAACACATTCTGCCTTATATTTCAGGAGCTCAGGAGATGGATGCTGCTCACCCCACAATGAGTTAAGCAGATGTGCTAATAAATGGTGGGTGTCCAAGGGACACCTTGCATTCTTTAGGAGTGCAGGAAGCCAACAGGTGCAGGAGAAAATGCAGAGGGCCACCAACCAGGATCTTGTGTTCTAGTCCCAGCTCCACCAGGTCCTGGCTATAGGACCTCAGGGAAGTCACTCAACCTCTTTGAGCCTCAGCTTCATCTGTAAAATGTAGATAAGAATAATAAGCAGGCTGCCTCCATCACTGGGCTGTGGCTCAGCTTAAATGAGGGTAATTGTTGTTACAGTGCTTTGTGAAGTGGAAAAGTGTTATCTAAATGTAAGGGGCCATTATCCTTACAAGGATACAGATCTAGCATGAGTGGCTACATCACAGAGGGTGGAAACCAGCCTCCCTCTCCCCCTGGGAAAGACAGAACTAGAGGGAACAGGGGCAGCAGGTGATTGCAGGTGATTAGAAAGAATGGGCTTTGGGAAGCCAAAGTGGCTGAACATTGGAATCGATGACTGCAGAAGCAGAAGGGATACCCCTAGGTCAGGAACACTAGACCACTTCCTTTTTTTTTTTTTTTGATTCTTGATACGAGGCCGAGTGCCCCTTTGCCCCCCATGGTGTAGTGCAATGGCACAATCTCGGCTCACTACAACCTCCACCTCCTGGATGCAAGTGATTTTCCTGCATCAGCCTCCCAGGTAACTGGGATTACAGGCATGTGCCACCATGCCTGGCTAATTTTGTATGTTTAGTAGAGACGAGGTTTCACTATGTTGGTCAGGCTAGTCTCAAACTCCTGACCTCAAGTGGTCCACCCACCTTGGCCTCCCAAACTGCTGGGATTACAGGCGTGAACCACCGCACCCGGCCTTGAGTGAGGTTTTTTAGGGTTTTCTAGAGGTGAAGAAATCCACAGATACACAACCACACTCACACACATGCACATGCACACACACATTTTATTTCAAAAGAGCACAAAGGCAATTTTGTGCTGCTACTTCTGAAACCAGACAGTTACAGACTTTTTTTGTTTTTGTTTTTTGAGACAGTCTCGCTCTGTCTCCTAGGCTGGAGTGCAGTGGCACTGCAACCTCCGCCTCCCTGGTTCAAGTGATCCTCCTGCCTCAGCCTCCCAAGTAGTAGCTGGGACCCAATGTGCACCATGATGCCTGGCTAATTTTTGTATTTTTGGTAGAGATGGGGTTTCACCATGCTGGCCAGGCTGGTCTCGAACTCTTGAGCTCTTAAGCTCAAGTGATCCACCTCAGCTTCCCAAAGTGCTGGGATTATAGGCATCAGCCATTGCGCCTGGCCTGACTGTTGACTTTTAATTGAGGAAAAGGTACAGGAGACACCAGAAGTCCTAATGGGAAAATCTAAAACCTCAATTACCGAGGCAGGAGGATCACTTGAGTTCAGGAGTTTCAACATGGTGAAACCTCGTCTCTACTAAAAATACAAAAAATTAACCGGGTGTGGTGGCACGTGCCAGTAATCCCAGCTACTTGGGAGGCTGAGGCAGGAGAATCGCTTGAACTGGGGAGGCGGAGGTTGCAGTGAGCCGAGATCATGCCATTGCACTCCAGTCTGGGCGACAGAACAAGACTCTGTCTCTAAATAAATAAATAAATAAATAAATAAAATTAAAACCTCAGCCGGGCATGGTGGCTCACACCTGTAATCTCAGCACTTTGGCAGGCCAAGGTGGGCAGATCATGAGGTCAGGAGTTTGAGACCAGCCTGGCCAAGAGACTAGCCTGGCCAATATGGTGAAACCCTGTCTCTACTAAAAATACAAAAATTAGCCAGGCGTGATGGCAGGCACCTGTAATCCTAGTTACTTGAGAGGCTGAGGCAGGAGAATTGCTTGAACCCAGGAGGTGGAGGTTGCAGTGAGCTGAAGATCACATCATTGCACTCCAACCTGGGCAATAGAATAATAGTAACTCTGGCTCAAAAAATAATAGTAATAAAAAAATAACACCTCAATTAATTTCAGTATGACTTTGTCAAGAGGCAATTATTTGCTAAGCACTTTATATGCTAACTCACAGGGCTACCAGATGAGGTAACATGGTTATTGCCACGTTACAGATGAGGCTCAGAGAGCATAGGTACCCTGCCTGGGGTCACACAGCTTGTAAACGGCAGAGTTGGGATTCAAATCCAGGCTCTTTGTTCCGAAACCTGTGCTCTCTTCACTTCCCCCAGGCTGTCTGGCAAAATAAATAAAAAGCCACCTGTCCCCAAAACTTCCAAATTGTACTTTAGTTCCTTTATTCCATTTCATCCCATCTTTAGTCCTAGCCTCTGTGTCTTTTTTTTTTTTTTTTTTTTTTTTTGAGACAGAGTCTCGCTCTGTCACCCAGGTTGGAGTGCAGTGGCGCGATCTCGGCTCACTGCAATCTCTGCCTCAAGGGTTCAAGGGATTCTCCAGCCTCAGCTTCCCAAGTAGCTGGGACTACAAGCGCATGCTACCACATCCGGCAAATTTTTTTTTTTTTTGGTATTTTTGTAGAGACGGGGTTTCACCATGTTGGCCAGGCTGGTCTTGAACTCCTGACCTCAGGTGATCTGCCTACCTCGGCCTCCCAAAGTGCTGGGATTACAGGCGTGTGTCACCACGCCCAGCTTAACTTTTTTGTACCATCATCACCCTTTGCTATGGCCAGAAGGGTCTCTCCTCACTGTCCCCAGAACACCCCTAGAATTTATAAATAAAGACAGTTCAAAGAGTGATGCACTTTATTTTTTAATTAATTAACTAATTTTTTTAGAGACAGGGTTTTACTCTGTTAAGCTGGAGTGCAGTGGCACAATCATAGCTCACTACAGCCTTGAACTCCTGGGCTAAAGAGATCCTCCTGCCTTAGCCTCCTGAGTAGGCTGGAACTATAGGTGCACACCACCATGTCTGGATAATTTTTTATTTATTTTTATTTTTGCAGAAATGTGAGAGGAGGGTCTTGCTTTGCTATCCAGGCTGGTCTTGAACTCCTGGCTTCATGCCATCCTCTTGCCTGAGCTTCCCAAATTGCTGAGATTATAGGTGTGAGTTACTGTGCCCCTACTGAACTGATGCACTTTATAAACCACACACTGTAAGCTCTACACAAATGTAAACTAGTATCTTCTCCTTTCCTTCCACTAGAAGTGTCTCTGTTGGCATGTCCAAAGTCTCAGAGTTTTTCAAGGTTAAACTCAGTCCTCTGCAACTCTGGCAGCTTCCAGATGGCAGGATAGGCAGGGGACTTTTTTTTCTGGATTCTTGGGACACTCACCACAAAATCAGTACCATGTAATGCCCTGGCCTGCCCTGGGCTGTGTAAGTTCTTTTGTCTATGTTCTTGCCAAGCACCTGTTTGGCCCTCTGAGCAGTGAAGCAATAGCTGTTTTCCACTCAACCTCTCTTACCCTTATTTTTCTCATTTGCAAAATGGGAATGATGGTAGCTATGTTGGCCTTACCCATGAGTCTCTTCCCAGTCCCACCTTGGGCATGTTGTGGGTAGAAGAAGTGCTGCCTTAGTGCAGCGGTTCTCAAAGTGTGATCTGCAGAGCCACTCAGGGATCTGAGACAATCTTCTTTTCTAACTACATACCTGTGTGAGGCTGGGTTTTCTTCATATACTTGAATCAACACATTACAACTGCTTGAACACAGAAACAGATATGAGAATACAGCTGTCTTCTATTAAGCCAGATATTAAAGCATTTGCAAAAATATAAAATAATGCCACTGTTCTCACTATTTGTTTTAGATAATTAAAAAATATATGTCAACATGTAATAGGTTATTATTTTATGAATTAATAAATACTTAAAACATTCTCAGTTTTAATTTTTTTTTTTTTTTTTTTTTAGAGACAGGCCTCACTCTGTGGCCCAGGCTGGAGTGCAGTGGCTATTCACAGGCACAATCCCACTACTGATCAGCAGGGACTCAGTTTTAATTTCTAATACAATAATTATCAGTACATATAATCCACACAAACAAAAGCTCTTGGAAATCCTCAATAATTTTCAAGAATATAGAGGTACTGAGACCCAAAGTTTGAGAACCCCTCGAGGAAATAATAGAGTTCCAGATCTAGATTTTTCAGGTACTTGGTGGTCTAAGCCCTCTCCTATGCCTCAATTTATCTCTAATACAATAATACTCATTGTTGTGGCATGGGTGCCTCTTGGTTTCTTCCATTTCCTAATGTTTAGATCTTGCTTTATGTGTGTATACAGGGATGGTCTTTGGAAGGATACACAATTAACTGGTACAGCGGTTGAAGGGAGTTCGGAAACTGGGAGAAAGTGGCACCATAAACCTTTCTGCTCTGTTTGATTTTAAAATACAGTACATCGTGGATGCAGTGCCTGAATTAATAATGAACAATTAAAAGTAAAATTACATTTATAATCATAGGAATGCATGAGAAACTCAAGTCTGCTCAAGTAAAGTGGTGTTAACCGGCAAAGACAAACAATAAGACGAAGAAAGTTATCCTTGTCTGCCTTCACCGGACTCACAAACACTTAGCTCAGGTTCCCTCTGGCTCCTCTCCCGCCGGCTGGGGTTAAGCCACTCTCATCCTCAGCCCCGCCCCTCGGCCCCACCCCCTTCAACAGCTGCAGCCACGCCCCTCACTGCCTCGCCCCGCCCCGCGGCGACGTCACCTCCGGCCAACCCGCTTCCCCAACTCTGTCTGGCTCCCGCCTTCGCCCGCTTCCGGTCGTCGTCGTCGTCGCCGCTGCTGCCGCTGCTGCTGCTGCTGAGGCTGCTGGCGGAGGCCGGAGGATCGGGCGGCGGCGGCGGCGGCGGCTGAGAGGGCGGCGGCGGGAGCGGAGCGGGACGAGAGAACGAGAGGAAGCGAGCGAGGAGCGCGCAGATCGCGCTTTTCCGTCCGCCTGAGGAGCCGAAGCAGCCCCGGCCCCGCCGCCGCCGCCTGCCCGCCGGACAAAGCCGAGAGCCCGCGCCCACAGCCATGTCCTCGTCAGCCGGCAGCGGCCACCAGCCCAGCCAGAGCCGCGCCATCCCCACCCGCACCGTGGCCATCAGCGACGCCGCGCAGCTACCTCATGACTATTGCACCACGCCCGGGGGGACGCTCTTCTCCACCACACCGGGAGGTGAGCGCCGGCCAGCCGTCCGCCGCGCCCGGTGTCCCGCCGCGGTCCTCTAACTCCTCGGCGTCTCGGTGCCCGGCCGCTTCGCCCCCGCCCCCAGCTCCACCGAAGCCCCGGGGACGCTGCCCTTGGTCTCGCCCGAGCGTTCGGGATCCTTTACTTCGTGTTCTCTCTTGCCCGCAGCTCGAGTCCGCGTGCGCCCCACTCGGGAATGTGGCTGTCCTGTCGCGAAAAAGAGCTCTTGTTTCCGCTTCGTGGCAGGCTTACGCACTCGACCCAGTTTTCTCTCCCCTCTCTGCCTCCTTCCCGGGCGGATTTGGCTCCACTTGGCCTTGCATTACATTCTGCATTGCCTGTCTCTTGCAGATTGTGCAAATTAATGCGTGATTTTGAAGCTGGCTCCGGGCCTTTTTAAAAAAGAACTTTGGGAGAGGAATTCGGCCCTGGGATCCTGCGATGGCTTGTTTTACTGCTTTTAGAACACCGGGAGGAGGCTGGAATGCCTAGTGTGGAAGCCTCACCCAGCGTTATCCCGCTTTGACAGCATTGTTTACTTTGTGGACGAGGCCCCACGGGTGTGGGGAGTCCCCAGGCCGGGAGGATAGAGTGATAAAATAAAGCTCAAGTAATAGCCAAGGGAAAGTAGGTGGGGGTGGTAGGGCCCTGGCAGCTGTCTTTCGGCGGCGACGCCTTTTAAATGGATTGAAGGACCTTTGTCAAGGACACCCCAGTTGGGTGGGGTGGTTGCTTGATGCTGTGAAAGGGGCTAGAGAGAGGCAGTCCAGAGAGAGGGTGGTTCCCTGGCATTGCTTTTCAAAGCATGACCAGGAACTGTTTACAAATAAGTAACACTGGGGTAGAGGTGAAGCTTGGTCACGGGAAGAGAGCTCAAAGGTTGTCTGTGCCCTAACTGGGCTGTCCTCCAGAGGGAGGAGCCTGGAAAGCGATTTTGAGGAGCCTTATTGAAGGGAACGGGGCCTCCTTTTTAACTTCAGAACTTTGTCTTCTTTTGGTGCTGGGTGGCCTCTTGCTGGAGGGTGGGGACTTCGCAGCTCCTGCCGTCTAGAGGATTGCTAGCCTTGTTCCTGTGGGCAGGGCTCAGGAGCCATACTGCAACCAATCCGGTGCAGTTAGGCCTGGACCATCCTTAGATCAGTTGCACAATAGCAAGGCCTGTAGAGTAAGAGCTTCTTGCCAACACCAAGGGATAAAAATCTAGGAGAGAGCTTTACAGAGAAATTCAGCCAGGCCGCTCTCGGTGGGGGGGCTGCCTTGGAAGGCTTTTTAAATGACCCAGGCAGAAGTTCATTAATATGTATGGAGAGCTGGGTTTAAGGAAATGTTAACTTTGCAGAATAGTCGAGTTCTTAGGTGGCTTAACTCATGGAAGAAATCTCCCCCCCGATATAATCAGTTCAAGACCAAGTCCTGTGTTTGAGCATGGGACAGGGTCTCGCTCTGTCGCCCAATCTGGAGTACAGTGGCAGGACCTCGGCTCACTGCGTTCTCCACTTCCTGGGCTCAAGCGATCCTCCCACCTCAGCCTCCTGAGTAGCTGGGACCACAGGCACGTGCCACCACGGCTGGCTAATTTTTTTGTATTTTTGGTAGAGCCTGGGTTTCTCCATGTTGCCCAGGCTGGTGTTGAACTCGTGGGGTCAAGTTATTCGCCCCCTCAGCCTCCCAGAGTGCTGGGATTACAGGCGTGAGCCACTGCACCCGGCCAAGATCTTGCTTTTTAATCCTGAAAAATTTTGGCAGACCAGAATCTGCTCCATATAAGAGTTGTCTTGAACTTGAACTGATTGCTTTTAAGAAATAGATACTGGCCGGGCGAGGTGGCTCAAGCCTGTAATCCCAGCACTTTGGGAGCCTGAGACAGGCGGATCACGAGGTCAGGAGATCAAGACCATCCTGGCTAACACGGTGAAACCCCATCTCTACTAAAAAAATACAAAAAACTAGCCAGGTGAGGTGGCGGGCGCCTGTAGTTCCAGCTACTCGGGAGGCTGAGGCAGGAGAATGGCGGGAACCCGGGAGGCGGAGCTTGCAGTGAGCCGAGATCCGGCCACTGCACTCCAGCCTGGGCGACAGAGCGAGACTCTGTCTCAAAAAAAAAAAAAAAGAAAGAAAGAAAGAAATAGATACTATTTTCTGAGGTGATGGAAAGGGATTGATAACTTCTTCCAGAATTCTTTGTGGTATTGCTCGGTAAATGCCTGTGCTTCCAGCAGTTCAGAACACTTCATAGTAACAACTGCACTCAGCTATAGTTTATTTGGGAAAGGAACTAAACTTTCAGCTATATATTAATCCCCTGAGGGAAGAGCCACCTAGATGCGTTTTTGGCTTATGTCAAATAGTCAAGCTACCGTGCTTTTAAAAATAAGGGCATAGTCTTTAAGCGTTGCTTCAAAGATAGAAGCCTGTCTCATAGCCTGGATTAATTCTTAAAGTGCTTGCAAAGATTCTGCCAGAAATACTGATTCGTTACCCCTCCTTCTAACACTCAATCACTGTTTTCTCAAATATCACTTAACTTCCCCCCAAATTGTTTCTACACACAGTTTTTTTGTTTTGGATTTAAATACTTGTCATCTTGGCTCTTCTTTAATGTTGAGCCTGTATTTATTGGGAGAGCCCATCGTAATCTTTGGATTTTTTTGTTTGTTTGTTTGTTTGTTGTTTTTTGGAGATGGAGTCTCGCTCTGTCACCCAGGCTGGAGTGCAGTGGCGTGATCTCGGCTCACTGCAAGTTCTGCCTCCCAGGTTCACATCATTCTCCTGCCTCAGCCTCCCAAGTAGTTGGGACTACAGGTGCCCACCACCACGCCCGGCTAATTTTTTATATTTTTAGTAGAGACGGAGTTTCACCGTGTTAGCCAGGATGGTCTCGATCTCCTGACCTCATGATCCGCCCGCCTTGGCCTCCCAAAGTGCTGGGATTGCAGGCCTGAGCCACAGTGCCCAGCTGTAATCTTTGGATTTTTAACATGAGGGCTTATCTATTATCTTTATAAGGACATGGTACTGTTGCAGTTGGATTTAATCACTATTACAGCAATGAATGCTGTTTAGGTGTTCTTTACTTACTGATTTAACTTCCCCCTCTGATGGTTTGTGTATCTCTAATGCTACATTCATCTTCCTGTCACCATGTAATTTTATTTCCCTCAACCAGAGTGCAATAGTTTGTTATCTGGCCACCCCCAGACGCCTGGATTAATGTGGTTAGGTATCATTAGTAAATTTTGCGCACCCAGGGCAGTGGTTTGCACAAAAGGGGACAACAGACAAAAGTAGGAAATACAGTCCTTGGTCTGAACAGGTTTAAATTCTTGATTTGGGGGTAGGGGCAGACAGAGAAGATTTTTAGTTCTGAAAGGGTAGAGTCAAGTGCTAACATATATTTCAGACTTGAAAACATTTAGAAAAATGAGTGGTAGGTTTGTATTGGAAATCTCTGTTTAGTGGTAAGGGAGGGGATTAACATTTCCTGCCTCAAACTTCTGGAAACCTTCTGGAGGGTCACGTACACGTCAGAGCATTCCAGCATAACAACAGTTGATGGATCGAATGCCCTAAATGATCAGACTAAGCAAGGACATTCACAGCCTAGCAAATTTAGAGTTTCTCCCTCCTTGAAGAGTCCTTTATTCATTGGGGATCAGAGGAGATACAGCTTACCCTTGAGGTTTCTCAAAATTGCCTTCCTGTGGTTTGGGAAATGAGAAGTGGGTGAAAACACACTTGCTGTAACCTCTTGGATTTCTCATATTGCTAGAAGAGTACCCTTTCTCATTACAAAGGAAGAAGGGATTTTGTGTTGGGCGAATTTCAGGCCAAAAAAAAAGCTCTTGGATTTTATTTTATTTTTTTTTCTATCCGCCTGTGGGGGAATGGATGATATTTGGTTCTTCCATTGAGAAGCTACTTCTGCCCTCAAAAGAAGGTAAAGTTACTATAGTCGGCTCCGCTTTTAATAACACTAGTGACCTGGAAGAAACCTAATGCTTTCATTTTATTATTAAGAGAAACTGGGACCCAGAGAAGTTAAGTAATTTGTTAGTATTAAACAGCTAATTATTGTCCGTGGGTCCCTCAAATTTAGTATCCTGATCACTATTCCATTTTTTTCCTCCACTGTTTTGAGATGCTTATCTTACTAGGAAAGGAAGTTTGCAGACATTTTTAAAGAGACTTTTCTACCTCTAGAATGCTAGCTAATATGATTCTTTCTGCTACCTTATTTCCTTTCAAGGTGCTGAACTGCCCCCTTTTAGAAGAGTTGTTTTGCTCTGGGGAATGAGCAGAAACATACACACGTCTTTTACCCTTTCTGTTTGCCTTTCTTTTCCAGCACAGCATTCTCATCAGCTATGGAAAAGTATGCTGTTACCATAACAGGGGCAACAGAGGGGAACTAACTGTGATGGTCTGAAATTTTATCTGGGCTGTAGCTCTTCCTTTCTGCCTCTTGGATAGTTGATGTGATTGGTTCACTGGGACAGAATTTCATAAAGGCTGTTGGATGGGTTTGGAAAAAAGGAGAAAGCAGGAAGAAGGGAAAATAATCCACTTGTTGTGAACTATCCAAAAATAAAGAGTATTGGGGGTGAAGAGAATTGCTTTTTTTTTTTTTTTTTTTCTTTTTTCTTTCTCTGAGACAGTTTCACTCTTGTTGCCCAGGCTGGAGTGCAATGGCGCCATCTCAGCTCACCGCAACCTCCACCTCCTGAGTTCAAGTGATTCTCCTGCCTCAGCCTCCCGAGTAGCTGGGATTACAGGCATGTGTCACCACAACCGGCTAATTTTGCATTTTTAGTAGAGACGGAATTTCTCCATGTTGGTCAGGCTAGTCTCGAACTCCCGACCTCAGGTGATCGCCCACCTCGGCCTCCCAAAGTGCTGGGATTACAGGCATGAGCCACCGTGCCTGGCGGGAGCTGCTTTTTAATCTGGTTCCTTTCTTGGGAGGAGTAAGTAGAGTTCTGGGAAGGAAAGCCAGCTTCTGACCATGTCATAAAATTTCTAACTCGGTATCCTTGGGCTGAGTTTATTCTAGGCCAGTAACTTCTGAACCCACAAATGGTGCTTATTGAACTCTCTAACTAAGTTATTAGCCAGAGGACTTCATTATTACATGTGAGAAGTGCATAAACAACATAGTTTAGGGTGTTCAAACCCTTTGCCTTGTGTTTGAGGAAGATGGCATTTACTTGTATCAGAGTAACACAACGTATGTTGTCATTTTGTGGGAGATTCAACTTTAATCTCATATTCATCAGCTGCCAATATATATGTAGAAGAGAGTATACCTCAGTTTTTGTGTTGGGTGCATTTTTGCTGGCAAGGGACTGAATTCTAAGCCTGAGGAAGGCAGTAGTCCTCATCCTCAAGGCAGTGTACTGTGTGGAGGGAGCGCCTCTGCCTGACCTAAGCGAGCTACCGTCTGACAAGGGAGGAGAGCACAGGTGGATAGTGCAGCATGCATGACAGAGCTGTGCACAGCACCCTGCCGCTCTCCTGAGGCCTGCTGTGTGCAACAGGAAGAAGGAAAAGTCACTAGCCTGTAAACTGGCACTACTAAGGTTATTCAGCAGAAACCTTTTGAGGATAGGAGTCTTAAAGACAGTTTTATAAGAGGGATCTTGCGTGGTTTGGAGACTCTGTAGGCTTGATTGTGTGTGTGTGTGCGCGTGCGTGCGTGTGTGTGTGATGATTTGCAGATTAGGTGGGGTAAAGTTAACATGGAGAAAGTTAGTTAATCTGGTTACAGAGGAAGAGAGCCTGAGCAGGAGGACAGTTTATTGGTGAATGGCAGAAAAACTTTCATCAAATTGGTGTTTATAAGTTTTTTTTTTTTTTGAGATGGAGTCTCGCTCTGTTGTCCAGGCCGGAGTGCAGTGGCATGATCTCGGCTCACGGCAACCTCCACCTCCCAGGTTCAAGCGATTCTCCTGCCTCAGCCTCCCGAGTAACTGGGATTACAGCTGACTGCCACCACGCCTGGCTAATTTTTGTATTTCTTGTAAAGATGGGGTTTTACTGTGTTGGCCAGGCTGGTCTTGAACTTCGGACTTCGAGTGATCCACCTGTCTTGGCTTCTCAAAAGTGCTGGGATTACAGGCATGAGCCACCGTGCTTGGCCTTTTAAAAGATTTTTGACATTTATTTATTTATTTTTATTTTTTTGAGACAGAATCTCACTCTGTAGCCAAGGCTGGAGTGCAGTGGCATGATTTTGGCTGACTGCAATCTCCGCCTCCCAGGTTCAAGCAATTCTCATGCCTCAGCCTCCTGAGTAGCTGGGATTACAGACATGCACCACCACACCTGACTAATTTTTGTATTTTCAGTAGAGACAAGGTTTCACCATGTTGGCCAGGCTGGTCTCAAACTCTTGACCTCAGGTTATCCACGCACCTTGGCCTCCCAAAGTGTTGGGATTTCTGGTGTGAGCCACCGTGCCCGGCCTGTGGGCTCAAAAGATCTGAAATCCATGAAAGAAAACCCTGTGAGCTCTCTTTAACACCCAGTAGCTGTCCACGCAGTATGTAGCTGGTTCTCAAGCCATAGCTTGAAGCCGAAAGCTCAGAAATCTTTGAGTGTTTACATCTAAATAAATAATCGTTCAGCTCTCTAGGACAAATGCTTTGACAAACAGAAACTGTTCATTTTATTGAGTAGTTATAAAAAGTAAAAACTTTAAAAAGGATAAACAAGGATAAACTGGAAAATACAATTCAGTGCTTGTGTATTCTTTGGGATTTTCTGTATACAAGATCATGTTATCTGTGACTAGAGATTGTTTTATATTTTCCTTATCAATCTGGATGCTTTTGATTTATATTTCTTGCCTAATTGCCTTAGCTAGAACCTTAAGTATTGAATAGATGTGGTGAGTCATCAAGAATGGACATCCTTGCCTTGTTGCTGTTCCCTAAGAGGTGGAAAAACATTCAGTCTTTCACCATTTCACTATTAAGATGTTAGCTGTGTTTCCATAGATGTCGTTTATCAGGTTGAGAAAGTTTCCGTCTACTCCTAGTTTGTTTTTATCATGAAATGTTGTTGGATTTTGTCAAGTGCCTTTTTTCCCTCTATTGAGATGGTCATGTGACTTTCAATTTTCATTCTATTGACATGATAGATTAATTGATTTTGAGATGTTGAATCAGTCTTGGATTCCTTGGATAAATCTCAGTTGGTCATGGTGAGATTTATGGTCCTTTTCACATATTGCTGAATTTGGAGCTGGGCACGGTGGCCCACACCTGTAATCCCAGCACTTTGGGAGACTGAGGTGGACGGATCACCTGAGGTCAGGAATTCGAGACCAGCCTGACTAACATGGTGAAACCCTGTCTCTACTAAAATACACAAAATTAGCCGGGCATGGTGGCGCATGCCTGTAGTCCCAGCTACCTGGGAGGCTGAGGCGGGAGAATCTCTTGAACCTGTGAGGCAGGGGTTGCAGTGAGCCGAGATCATGCCACTGCATTTCAGCCTGGGTGACAGAGCGAGACTCCATGTTACTACAAAAAAAAAAATCAGAATTTGGGTTGTTAATATTTTGTTAAATTTTGCATGAGGGATATTAGTTTGTATTTTTCTTGTGATGTTTTGGTTTGGGTAATACCAAATTCAATTTTAATTTTTTAAGAAATGGTCTGTTGTTTATAGCAGAAGTGCTATTTACTGGTGAAGATAGACCATTGCAGCTTAGGTTCTAAGAAGCACTTACCAGAAAGCATGAAAGGCTTGCAATTCTTCATTTTAAGATGTCATGATTAATCATTAGTGCCTCAGAGAGGAGCTTGTCTCATTATCAACGACTGTTTATGTTTGTGTTAGGTGTTGGGCTGCTTCTAAGTTGAAATAGAACTATTCTCTGGTCTGATAAGTTCCTAGAACTTTTATGAATTGGCAGCAGATAAAAATAGTAACGTAGACCAGGATATCCAATAGGATTATTTCAAGTTCCTTACTATAAGTAAAAATGGAAGATGTTGATAGATATCCATTATTTTATTTATTTGTTTGTTTGTTTGTTTTTGAGACAGAGCCTCACTCTGTCACCCAGGCTAGAGTGCAGTGGCATGATCTCAGCTTGCTGCAACCTTCACCTCCAGGGTTCAAGTGATTCTCCTGCCTTAGCCTCTTGAGTAGCTGGGACTACAGGCGTGCACCACCACGCCTGACTAGTTTTTTGTATTTTTAGTGGATACGGGGTTTCATCATGTTGTCCAGGCTGGTCTCGAACTCCTGACTTAAGGTGATCCACCTGTCTCGGCCTCCCAAAGTGCTGGAATTACAGGCATGAGCCACCGGTCCTGACCTAAATATCCATTGTTTTTAAATAAGAGGTACCCAAGAGGATTGAAAATGAATTTGGGAGGTAAGCAAATAGTTGGAATGAAAGCCAGGTTTGAATCTGAATGTTTTCCACATACCATTAGCAGTGATCTTTCCTTATTTTTTTTATTTTTTATTTATTTATTTTTTTAGATAGTCTCTCCATCACCCAGGCCTGGAGTGCAGTAGCACCATCTCAGCTCACTGCAGCCTCCACCTCCCGGGTTCAAGCAGTTCTCCTGCCTCAGCCTCCCGGGTAGCTGGGATTACAGGCACCAACCACCATGCCTGACTGATTTTTGTGTTTTTAGTAGAGATGGGGTTTTACCATGTTGGCCAGGCTGGTCTTGAACTCCTGACCTCAAGTGATCCTCTCGCATCGGCCTCCCAAAGTGCTGGGATTGAACCACCATGCCCAGCCCTGTTTCTTTTGTTAAGATAAAAATTGTCTCTGTTGGTTTATTAGCATTTCAGGGATTTGATGGTTGTGCACACTGAATGTGGTTTGGCCACCACCCGTCTCCCTGGAGAATACAGAGTTAGGCAGCTTTTAATTTCCTCTGGGTTATTTGCCATAGAGCTTTTCAGGAGTCTGTCTCTTCATCCAGAGTCTCCATGAAGAACAGATGGTTAAAACTGAAGTTCATTCATGAATGTTCTATAACTCAGTCAATAAGACATGGACCTTGTTTCCACCTAAGTTGAAAGAATAAAAAGCAGAGAAAACGCTTTGTTAAGTCCTTTCTGTGTTTTCCTTTCTTATTTTCCCTTCTTATGGGGGTGGGAGAGAGAGAGACAGGCTTAGACTTCTTTTCTGAGTGCATTAGAAGCACTTGCTGCTTGTTCGTCTTGTATCTGTTTCTGATCTTTTGGTGGGCCCTTAACATGAGGCACAGCTGGAGAACTGTCAAGAATTCCTAGTAGAAAATTGAAGTTACATGCCAAATGCTTTGTCTGGGCTTGAAGGATACCTTCCTTCTCATGGTCCCTGCTGCCCCAGCAGTGTTGGTCTGTATGTATGTATTTATAAGATATTTTGTAAGCATCTTTTTTCTTAGTTCCTTATAATGATTTTTTAATATACTATCTCTTGATTTTTTAAACATACATAACAAAAATTTCCATTTTAGTCATTTTTAATTGCGCAGCTCAGTGGGATTAAATATATTCACCGTATTTTGCAACCATCACCACCATCCATCTTCAGAACTTTTTTCATCTTCCTAAACTGAAACCTCATACCGATTAAACAATAACTTCCCATTAAGCACTACCACCGCAGCCCCCAGGAACTAATCATCCTACTTGTGTGTCTTCATGAATTTGACTACTCTAGGAACCTGTTAAGTGGAACCGTGTGGTAATTGTCCTTTTGTAAATGAACATTCATCAGTGTTCATGCTTTTTTTCCTCGCCATTTTGCTTTTTTTTTTTTTTTACATTTTTTTTTATACCTATGAAAGCAACAAAGTTTTAAAAGTCATATAGTCTTATTGACCATACAACAAAAAGCAGCATTCCAACATCCCATTCCTTTATCTCCATTTCCACTCCCAGAGAAACCATTTTAAATTCATTTAGCTAATGTGCACTGCAGCCTTGACCTGGGCTCAGCCTCCTGGGATCACAGGAGTGCCACCAAGCACAGCTAATTTTTGAAATTTTTGTAGAAATGATTTGTCACCATGCTTCCCAAGCTGGTCTTGAACTTCTGGGCTCAGGTGATCCTCTCACCTCAGCCTCCCAAAGTCCTGCCATTATAGGTGCGAGCCCCCACACCCAGCCTGTTTCTTAGTTCGGGATATTAACAATTCGTTTTCTGCTATGGCAGATGAGGATTTAGTTGCTATATACACCCTTCTCGCAATGTATATAATTCTGTCCCCTATCCTCTTAATTTACCTTTCTTACCCTTTTTGGTTTAAACTAATGTGTATGTAATATTTACTAAATTTAGGTAAATATTGAATGCAGATTGGCTGACATTGTTGGTTTCCTGCTCAATAGCCATTCCCTCTTCTTGCTTGCTGCTGGATTCCTTCATTTTTTTAAATGGCAAGGTACTAAGCCCCGGGATATGCACCGTGACAGCTCTAAGCCAGTCATAGTTTCCCCAGTGTTTGCTCTGGTGGGCATCTGAACCAGTTCTGGCCAAATGAGATATAAAGGAAGTCTGCTGGTGGCTTCTGAAATTTTCCCCTTTGACAGAGAAAGTCCCAGGAGGAAAGCCCTGTTTGACTTCATGTTCTCCTTTCCTGCTTGGAACTCTATTTTATGAGGATGTAAGTCTATCTCAGCCTTTTTGGAGGGCTTGTGGGCAAGTTACTTAATGTTTCGTTTTCCAGGCCGTCTATTTGCATGAGTAAATGCTTAATTTAATTCTGGAAGCAGACTTAGTTAAACAGAATTTTATGATGTGGGGGGTCGTCTCTGTAAAAATATATTAACAACTACCCTGTAAGTTAACCATGTTGCTGGGCACAGTGGCTCAAGTCTGTAATCCCAGCACTTTGGGAGGCCGAGACTGGCGGATCACGAGGTCAGGAGATGGAGACCATCTTGGCTAACACGGTGAAACCCCATCTCTACTAAAAAAAAAAAAAAAAAAAAACTAGCCGGGCGGGGTGGCGGGCGCCTGTAGTCCTCGTCCCAGCTACTTGGGAGGCTGAGGCAGGAGAATGGCTTAAACCCAGGAGGTGGAGTTTGCAGTGAACTGAGATCAGGCCACTGCACCCCAGCCTGGGCGACAGAGCGAGACTCCGTCTCAAAAAAAAAAAAAAAAATTTAACCATGTTACAATGAATTTTCTCTGTGTGATTTTATTTCAGCTTACATAGTTTCTTAAGTATATAGCTTAATGCATGGATTATTTATCATTTAAAGTACTTGATATTGAAAGAGGCCCTTACGCTTGAATGACCTTGTTTCTATACTAGCCATCTTGGCAAGCATAACTTTGGGCTTTATTCATTGACCTTCTTGTTTTCTGCAGTTTGAGAATCACTGGTGTTTAGATTCAAAGGTAGATAGGGTTTTCCCCCCTCTCTATCAAAGGGACTCAGTTTTACTCTCATATTTCCCTAGTAATGTTAGTATCTAGAAAGTCCTGGATGAAAGTGTTAGATTTATCCTAATATCTGGTCACTAAGGGATGAAAAATTTATAAATAGCTAATGTTAACCTAGATCTAAAGCTTCCTATTCTGAAATCCAAACAGGAAGACTAAGAAAAATATGTACATTTTTTAAACAAAACAGAAAAATGAAACTTAAACAGTGTAAAAGAGCATAAAATGCCAATAGACTGCCACTTTCAACAGTTTCTGTTTACAGTACTTTTGCTGGCTACCATTGTTGCTGTAAATAATATATGTATACTGTGGTTTCTTGATTTTTTAACATTAGACAATACTGTTAAGTCCCCGTTATGAAAGATGAGGAATCTAAGATACTTTTATTACTTTCTGTCTCGTTTCTCATCCTTTCTCAATTTACTAATTTCTGTAAATTGTATTATCATTTTTGGCTCTTCTAGTAGTTATCTTTAAAACTCTGAATAATATGTGTCTCATCCTGTCAACTTTAGCTCTCCACTATCTAAAAGTACACCATTCACCTGTCTTCCTGCCTTTACTTTGCTGATATGTAACCTCATTATTTTTATAATATCAGGGTTTATTTGCAGGCATGGTGGCTTACACCTATAATCCCAACACTGTGGGGCCAAGGCAGGAGAATTGCTTGAGCCCAAGAGTTTGAGACCAGTCAGAGCAACACAGTGAGACCCTATGTCCACAAAATATAAAATTAGTTGGACTATAGTTCCAGTTACTTGGGAGGCTAAGGTGGGAGGATCACCTGAGCCCAAGAGGTCAAGGTTGCAGTAAGCTGTGATCGTGCCACTGCACTCAAGCCTGGGTGATAGAGCAAGACCCTGACTCTCAAGGAAAAAAAAAAAAAAAAAAATTAGAGTTTGTAACATTTACATACTCTTCCTTAACTGTAATTCTTCTATGCTTTTACTATAGTTTGATTGTAAACGTTGAAAATCAAACAGCATATACAATATTGTGATTTTTTTTTTCACAATTTTCCAATATAAGACTAAGGAGCATGATTATTTTCATAGAAAAGGAATGGAAAATTGTTTTTCAGTTTTTGTAACACTCCATCAATTGATCACAATCATGCCCCATTTTAATATTGTGTTATATGAGCTATGGATTTCTTGTGTAGTCTGTTTTCCTTCTTCAGTAGCTTAAGGTTAGCTTGTTTCTAGTTACTTACGGCTGCACTGGTTGACATTAAATTGAGCTGACATAGTGTTGGAGGGAGTTTGGGTGAAATGTGAATTGCTAGGAATTCCTTGCTTCAGAAAATGTACATCTGTGCATGCGTATGTATAAGAGACCTTAAATATTTTAGATTTTTTAATAGATTGTCTTGGAATTGATGTAAGTTTGTAGTAAACATAATATTCAATAAAGGAAATAAAGGGTTTTTTCCTCCCATTTTATCCATGATTGAATCTTAATTTTTTTCTTTGAATAATTTTGGTTTTTTAAAAGGTCAGTTTCTTTTGACTTACACTCTAAAATCATTAGTGATTAACAAGCTGATTCCCTATTTTTGCTTTATACCCACTACAATTAAATTTTTTTTTAGCTTGCAGAGAGTACTAAAATTCAAAAACTTATAAATACTATACTTTCATAGTCATATTTTCCCTGACTATATTTGAGAACATTTACAGCATTAAGACGCTACTTCTTCAGTGTGTCTTGTTGTCTGAATTATTTGCTGTGTTGGCATTCAAAATCAAACATATCTTAGGAATGCATTAAAAAACTATTAGAAATCATAGGTGAGTTTGCCAAGGTTGCAAGATAAAAGAGCCATATAGAAAAACCAGTTCTGGGCCCGGCACAGTGGCTCACGCCTGTAATCCTAGCATTTTGGGAGGCCGAGGCGGGCAGATCACTTGAGGTCAGGAGTTTGAGACCAGCCTGGCCAACATGGTGAAACCCCATCTCTACTAAAAATTCAAAAATTAGCTGGGCGTGGTAGCACATGCCTGTAATCCCAACTACTCGGGGAGGCTGAGGCAGAAGAATCACTTGAACCCAGAAGATGGAGGTTGCAGTGAAACTAAGATCACGCCCTGCACTCCAGCCTGGGTGACAGAGGGAGACTCTGTCTCAAAAAACAAAAAACTGGCCAGGCTTGCGCCTGTTATCCCATCATTTTGGAAGGCTGAGGGGGGCGGATGGCTTGAGCCCAGGATTTCGAGACCAGCCTGGGCAACATGGTGAAACCCTGTCTCTACAAAAAAATTAAAAAAAAATTTTTCTTTTTTTTTTGGGTGATGTGTGCCTGTAGTCCCAACTGCTAGGGAGGCTGAGGCAGGAGGACCGCTTGGGCCCAGGAGGTATAGGTTGCAGTGAGCCAAGATTGCATTTCTGCCCTCTAGCCTGGACGACAGAGCAAGACCCTCTCTTGAAAGAAAGAACGAGAGAAAGAGAAAGAAAGAGAGAAAGAGAAAGGAAAGGAAGAAAAGAAAAAGCAATCCCACTTACAATAGCATGAAAACAATCTGATAGGAATAAATTTAGTCACAAAGCATAAAACTTTTACTCTGGAAACTACAAAACATTGTTGAAAGAAATTAAAGAAGACCCAAATAAGTAGAAAGACATTTGGTGGTCATGGATCAGAAGACTTAATATTGTTAAGATGGTAGTACTCCACAAATTGACCTTCACATTCAGCACCGTCCCTATCATAATCTCAGCTGGCTTCTTTGACAAGCTGACAAAATTCATATGGAACTTTAAGGGACCTAAAATAACCAGAATAATCTTGAAAAAGAAAAACTAAGTTGGGAGACTTACACTTCGTGGTTTCAAAACTTATTACACATCAAGACAGTGCGGTACTAGCGTATGGATAGACATATAGATCAATGGAATAAAATTGAGAGTCCAGAAATAAACCCTCACAGTAATGGCCCATTGATCTTCAACAAGGGTGCCAAGACAATTCCATGGAAAAAGAATAGTTTTTAACAGATAGTGCTGATACAACTGGATATGCACACAGAAAAACTGAAGGTGGACCAGATGGCTCAAAGACCTAAATGTCAGAGCAAAAGCTATTAATGTACAACCTTTAGAAGAAGACAGAGGCAAATCTGTATGACCTTGGATTAGGCCGTGGCCTAAGATACAACTCCAAAAGCACAAACAAAAGAAAAAAAAATTCCGTTGGATATGAAAATTAAGAACTTTTGTGCATCAAAGAACGTCATGAAGAAAATGAAAAGATAACCCACAGAATAGGAGAAAATATTTGCAGTCATATAAGAGATTTATATCCAAAATAAATAACTTACCATAATTTAGTAATAAAGGTTCTGAATAGACAGTTTCTTCAAAAGAAGATATATGGTGGAATGGCCTGTAAGTACATGAAAACAGCATGTTCAACATAATTAGCCATCAGGGAAACACAAATTAAGATCAAACCACAGTGAGAAACCACTTCATATCTGCTATATGTTGGCTACAATATATAAAAATTAGAACTCACACACTGCTGATGGGAATGTAAAATGGTACAACCACTTTGAAAAACAGGGAGTTCTGGCTGGGCACAGTGGCTCACGCCTGTAATCCCAACAGTTTGGGAGGCCGAGCCGGGCAGATCACGCGGTCAAGAGATTGAGACCATCCTAGCCAACATGGTGAAACCCCGTCTCTACTAAAATACAAAAATTAGCCGGTCGTAGCAGCATGCGCCTGTAATCCCAGGTACTTGGGAGGCTGAGGCAGGAGAATCGCTTAAACCCAGGAGCCCAGGAGGCAGAGGTTGCTGTGAGCCGAGATCGCACAGTTGCACTCCAGCCTGGTGACAGAGCGAGACTGTCCCCCCAAAAAAACTGACTGAAAAAAATGGCAATTCTTCAAATGGTTAAAGGTAGAGTTACCATATGACCCAGTAGTTCTACCTTTTGTTTGTTTGTTTGTTTATTTGTTTGAGACAGGGTCTCACTCTGTTAGCTAGGCTGAGCGCAGTGGTACAATCATGGCTCACTGTAGCCTCCATCTCCTGGGCTGAAGTCATCCTCCCACCTCAGCCTCCCCAGCAGCTGGACTACAGGCATGCATCACCACGCCTGGCTAATTTTTGTATGTTTTTAAGAGACAGGATTTTGCCATGTTGCCCAGGCTGGTCTTGAACTCCTGAGCTCAAGTGATCCACATACCTTGGCCTCCCAAAGTGCTGAGATTACAGGTGTGAGCCATCATGCCTGGCTAATTCCACTTTTTTAGTTTAGTATATACCCAAGAGAAAGGAAATGTGTTCACACAAAAACTTGTACATGAATGTTATAACAGACAAAAAGTGGGAACAACCCATTTATCAGTTGATGGACTGTTGTTTTTATCGACTTACCAGTCCATCAACTGATAAATTGATAAAGTGTGATATATACATACAATGAAATATTTGGTAATGAAAAAGAAATGAAGTACTGATAAATGCTACAACATAAACGAACTTTGAAGACATTATGAAAGTGAAAGAAGCAGTCACAAAAGACCATATATTGTAAGATTCCATTTATATGAAATGATCAGAATAGGTTAAAAAAAAAAAAAAAACATATAGAGACAGAAAGTAGATTAGTGGTTGCCTAGGGCCAGAGGGTGTGGGGAGATTAGGTGGCATCTAAGGGGTTGAGGGGAGGTTATGGGGTAATGAAAAGGTTCTAAAATTGATTATGGTGATGATTGTACAGTTCTGCGTATCAACTAAAACTATTGAGTTATGCACTATAAGTGGATGAATTGTAAGTGAATGCTATTTCAATAAACTTGTAAAATACTGTATCTTATCGGCTCTTCAAGATCATAGAGGTTCTTCAGAGTTTCTCTTATATCTCACACATTTAGGCAGAATCTCTACTACCTATATCCTAGTTGGTTTAATTGCAATTCTTTAATGTATATGTTATTGCTGATATGTAATTTAGAAAGCTTGCTTCTGTGCTGTGCTTTTTCACCACCTCATCTCCACAATTTCCAGGCCTGATGTACTACAGAAGTAAGAATAATCTTGTTCCAATTTGCAGGTTGACTCATCTGACAGTGAAACCTCACCCTTCTGAAATCTAACCATGAACAAAAATGGGGTAACTCAAACAGATAGGCAAAGTCCATCGATAAAGCTCCTTCCCTTTGTTCATTGGAAGGCCATCAGACCCCCTTTCAGCCTATTTGCCCTTATTTTACATAGCATGCTAATAAGCAAGTTGCTGATTTCCAAACACAGCAGACTAGAAACACCAAGTTAGAAAGGGTGTTAAAGGTGTGCTATACAGATTGAATTGTGTCTCCCCCAAATTCTTATGTTGAAACCTTAATTCCCAACATGATGGTATTAGGAGGTGGTGCCTTTGGGAGTTAATTAGGTTGAGTTGAGGTCATAAAGGTGGGACCCTCATGATGGGATTAGTGCCCTTATAAGATGGAACACCACAGAGCTGTGGCCGCCTCACCCCCATGTAAGGGATACAATGAGAAGGCAGGAAAAGAGCCCTCACCAGAAACCATCCATGCTGGCACCTTAGTGTTGGACTTCTAACCTCCAGAATTATTAGACAATTTCTGTTGTTTAAGTTGTGCAGTCTGTGGTATTTTGTTATGGCAGCCTGAGCTGACTGAGTCATAGTAGCCTGGAAAAAAGGCAGCTCTTAGTCTGACAAGAGACAAGGACACTGGGGGGGAAGGGTGCACCAGCACAGCCTTGACCACCTGAACTCTGTATAGTGATTTTCAGCTCTACAGAGCATTAACTTGATAGGGCTTGAGACTTCTTAGGTCATAATATAGTATAATAAACAATTTTCATAATAATGACTGTGAGTCATTAAGAGGGTTGAATCATTTTCTGTTGAAGGCCATAAAGGGATTTAAAATCTGTATTAGAAGTATTTCCATTCAAGATAATTGAAGTTGTTCACTCTTTGAAAGTTGAAGTAAGTTTTGTGCTACCCAGAATACCTCGTTCCTCATAATATCTAGATGCCTTTTTGAGTGCTACTCTAGTTTTTGTTTTTCAAAGCAAAGAGGATGAAGGTAAGTTTCTACTTTCCTTGTCCTAAAATTATATTTGATTTAAATTTTGAGGCAGGATCTTGCTCTGTTGCCCAGGCTGGAGTGCAGTGGTGCAGTCATAGCTCACTGTAGCCTCGAACTCCTGGACGCAGGCTATTCTGGCTCAGCCTCCATGTAGTAGGGACTTCAGACCAACAACACCTCACTTGGCTCTTTTTTAAATAATTTTTTTGGAGACAGGGTCTCCCTATGTTGCCCAGACTGGACTCAGACTCCTGGGCTCAAGCAGTCCTCCTGCCTTGGATTCCCAAAGTGTTGGGATTACAGGCATGAGCCACCATGCCCAGGCTCTCTTGTCTTTTTGATAATAGCCATCCTAAGAGATGTGAAGTGATACCTCATCATGGTTTTGATTTGTATTACCTTGATGATTAGTGATGTCGAGCACCTTTTAATGTACCTATTGACCATTTGTAAGCAGCATAATTGTTTATCAGTTAAAGTGTATTCTTCAGAACTATTGTTTTTAAAACATTCAGGTAGTACTTGTAAGCAGATTGTTTTGTAGAATAGAGAGGGACTGCCAGTTTCAGCTTTGATAATAGCTGTGAGAAGAATGTCAGTCTCAGTCCTTCTTTGGAAAGCCTTTAAAAGGGACTGTTTATTTTTTCTCATACTTGTTTATTCTTTCATTTAAAACTTTTTTTTTTCCTAGTATCATAAATTTAAAACTTTTTTTTCTTAAAGATGTTAATATTAGGGCCTAGGTCACGTATAAATAAGACATAGCCCTGACATAAGAAACTCAAAGTCTATAAAGAGAGACAGATGGATAAACAGGAGTCCTGTAATACGTGATGTGTGTAAGATGGAGAGGAAGAACCTTTTAAAAAAGTGAGGGGTGGGGATGGCTTCATAAAGGAAGTGATGGTTGGAGCTGAGTCTTGGAGGATCAGCAGGAGTGTCCCTGGCAGAAGAGAAAGAGGGCATTCCAGATGGCAGAGGAGCCTGTTTACAGGCAGGGAGGTTAGAGATTATGCTTTTGACTTCAATTGTAAAATCCTTAAAAGTTAGGATTACATGGGATTTAAATTAAATTGCTGGATAGTATATGGTGATAACCCCTTAAATTGTTTCAAACTCTTTTTTAACCGTGTTTTCCAGGAACTCGAATCATTTATGACAGAAAGTTTCTGTTGGATCGTCGCAATTCTCCCATGGCTCAGACCCCACCCTGCCATCTGCCCAATATCCCAGGAGTCACTAGCCCTGGCACCTTAATTGAAGACTCCAAAGTAGAAGTAAACAATTTGAACAACTTGAACAATCACGACAGGAAACATGCAGTTGGTAAGAGAATGGTGGTGTTGGGGACCTAGAGCGTGGCTCTTAGAATTTGAATGTCTGTTTGCTATAGGTTGAGAAGCTATTGATTCTTCAGTTTTTATTTTTTGTTTTTTTGTTTTTTTTGTTTTGAGACACAGTCTCATTCTGTCACTCAGGCTGGAGTGCAATGGCACGATCTCAGCACACTGCAACCTCCGCCTACTGGGTTCAAGTGATTCTCCTGCCTCAGCCTCCCGAGTAGCTGGGATTATAGGCGCCTGCTACCACGCCCGGCTAATTTTTGTATTTTTTAGTAGAGATGGGGTTTTGCCATGTTGCTCAGGCTGTTCTTGAACTCCTGACCTCAGGTGATCTGCCCTCCTCAGCCTCCCAAAGTGCTGGGATTACAGGTGTGAGCCACTGCGCCTGGCCAGTTCTTCAGTTATAACTAATGTTCAGTTATATGTCTGTAAAGTTTCCCTCCTCCCCCAAAGGTTTCTTGAAATGCTCTGAAAACCCTGAGTTCTAAATCATAAATCTGACGTAGTTGGTGGGAGAAAAGAATCCAGAATCAGTATGATAAACTCCAAAAGTGACTTCTCGAACCATGCCTTAAGGACTACCTGGCCTAGGCTTCATTGGACTAAGAATAACACAGAAAACAAAACAATTTCAGGCCGGGCACAGTGGCTCATGCCTGTAATCCCAGCACTCTGAGAGGCCAAGGTGGGTAGATCACGAGGTCAGGAGATTGAGACCATCCTGGCTAACACAGTGAAGCCCCATCTCTACTAAAAAATACAAAAAATTAGCCGGGCGTGGTGGCGGGCGCCTGTATTCCCAGCTACTTGGGACGCTGAGGCAGGAGAATGGCGTGAACCCCGGAGGCGGAGCTTGCAGTGAGCCGAGATCGCACCACTGCACTCCAGCCTGGGTGACATAGCGAGACTCCGTCTCAAATAAATAAATAAAAAGAAAGAAAGAAAGAAAATGAAACAATTTTCATAGCCCCCATTTCCATCACCCTCAGGCAAATAGACCTTGTTTCTTATATGAATTTCTTTTTTATAGTATGAGGAAAAGCAATATGGTTTATTTCCTCTATTTTCTGGAACTGCCTTTAAGATTTACCTAAATTACCCCTCCTCCAACACATTCTTTTATTCTTTGTCTCTGTAGAAGCAGAATGGTGAGGTAGGAGTGGCCAACTCCTGAAATACTCCTCAGGGACTGCACATAGTGACCCCTAGATGTGGGCCAGCATTCTGCTTTGTGATATTTCAGATTAGTTTTTTAATGGACAAAGTGTCAGTTTGGAGCAGGGCCAAAGTCCAAAGCCTCCAGAAGAATGTGCTACCCTGAGAGACAGCAAAGAGCTCCCCACGAGCTGCTGTTTATTCAACCTGAAGACAAAGAGACACTGGGGATGTTTTCACTTGTGTCCTTTTCCCCAAAGCTTCCTCCCATGGGCGATGGAACTGCCATTCTTCTTTTTCAGATTAAGACCAGCCAAAGCAAAGCAGAATAATTGTTTCAAGGCAGCAGAGAGTGGGACAGTTTGAATTATTTTTTTATCTCTCAGATAGAGGGAATGACAGTTAAAACTGTTGTGCTTTTTTGTGTATGTGCTAAACTCTTCATTTCATTTGTCCTAACTAGGGGATGATGCTCAGTTCGAGATGGACATCTGACTCCCCTGCAAGGATTAGAAGAAAAGCAACACTGATACTTGTGTGCACCTGATTTGGCTAATAGGATCAACAGTGAAAAGACAGAAGAGGCAATACCAGCAGTCCCCATTACAGTCTCCACCTCCCCCTCTTCCTCTGGGTGCCAAATGATGGGAAGATGAGCTTCATCTGACCATTTCTTCTCCCTGTCTCCTGTTCCCCTTCCCAGTTAAAAAGGTTAGATTGAAGGCTCTGTTTCTGTAGAGCTAAGCAGCCCTTAGAGGACAACAGTTCAACTCTGACTTTCCTAGTTGTTTTTTTATTGAGAGCCACCCTCCTACCCTGTAATTTTGTCCCACATCGAATCTCAACCTATCAACAACTGCCTGTCTGGGAAGGGATACAGAGGTTTGGTGGGCCTAACACCATTCATGTTCCTTACCCTCTGTCTCTCCTCCCTCTATCCTACCTATGGTTCAGTGTTGCAAGAGTCTGGGCTTGGGATCTTTACAACCAGCAGGGGGAAATGATAAAAAAGAGAGCTGCTTTCCCTTTTACCTTGAGGTATTTGTCCCTCGGGACAGAGCACAGCTTGTGCAACTCTAGTAGCATTACCTTGTGACACTGTTTTGAGGTCCACTCACTTTCTTTCCTCTGGGAGGAATGTCTTCTGTCTTTGGTATTATAGTTCATCTTCCTGTCCTTTTACTTAGTGCATTTGTGCAGATATTTTTAACTCTGTACATCAGAAGAGAGCCCTTGGTAACCAGTTTTGCTCTTCTTCTGCCACTCTTCCCTGCTTGCATCTTGTTGCTGGCAGAGTCCTCTTGTACTTCAAGAAAGCGAAGTGATTTTGTCTGCTCCTAAAGCAGGTCCATACCAAGTAATAGAAGCACTTTAGCCTCTACTTGGTGGGTAAAGCCTGATCATAGTATTCTGTCAGATAATGCCTAAGAATGACCTCTGAAGAACGTTGACCCATTTGAGTACCCGGTCTCAGTTGTCATTTTTAAGTCCAGTGAGCATTGTGATAGTTGTTCTTAGATTGCAGTTTCTTATGTTTTGAGTTTGAAGTTGATTTTCAGAATGTTCTTAGAAAAGAACTGCATTTTTTCCTTTGTGGATCTGCTTTGTTTGGCTGCTGGAATAGATAAGCATGGGCTTAAAAAATGTGTTCCTCCCAGTTTTCTTGCCTTTCCTGTTGTATTCTGAATTTCTCTCCCTACCTTCCTCACTTTCTTCCTCTCTCCTTCCTTTCCTTCCTTTTTCTCTACCAGGCCATTTTTCAAATTTACATCAAAGATACCTCAAGTGTTGGTATCTGAGAATATCTGTCACTCCTCTTATCTGAGAAGTGACCTTTTATTTTTAAGATGACTACAGACCTATTTTTAGATATGTTTTCAGTACAATTTTGAACAGCAACTTTTTAATTAAACATCTTCCAGTGTTAGGAAGATGAGAAATGTTCATAGGCGAGTCTGCTGTTCTATGTCACCATCTTTTGTCTCCCCTAGTCCCCGAGGAGCTCTTTCCTTTCCCCTCTAGTTTTGAGTGTGCATGTTTGGAGTTTGTAGTGGGTGGTTTGTAAAACTGGACCATTCTGCCTTGCTATGGGTTGTTCATGAAAGCCTCATTCTTTTCTCTGACCCTTTAGCTTTTGCATTCACCCTCCTTCCCACCTACCTCTCCTGGAACTATTGAGCAGCATAATAATCCCGGGAGAATGATTCCCCTCATAGAAAGACTAAAGCATCCATCCCCTTATAGTTAAGTAGCCACTGGTGTCCTGGGAATTTCTGGTTAGATTTGGTGCCCTGAACTTCTTTATTAAAAAATCAGATCCCAGGGTGAGAGTAACAGCCATTTGGCCAAGAAAGAAACCTGTTTTTCTTTTGAACTCTGAAAAGACCCTGTTTGTGAATACATTTTAGAAAGAAGAGAGAAAGGATGTCTGCAGAACTTTGTTCTGTTTTCTGCTACAAAGATGTGAATAGTTCAGAGTGAAAACCTTTTGTGATGGTTGATGTCTCAGGAATAAGCTGGATCTCCAATGTTTTGGGGATGCTTTGAGTCTCAAAAAAATTGATAATCAGAAAAGTATTTTTTGTTCGTTTGTTTAATGTATCCCTGTTCTGTTTAATTAAACTCCAAGTCTCATTTTACATATTCTTGGAAAAACCTAAGTTGCGCTGTAATTTACATAAGAAGCATGCTCAGGACCTCTCTGCACCCTGGGGAGCCTGATTCTTTGGGAATGAAGCTTTTCGTTCTTCATACACTGGCCTTGGCATCCTGTGGAATTTGACCCAACTAGCAGCTAGTCAGTCCGTCAGTGAGCGGAAGAGTGAACTCTTCCTGATCTTGATTGCTATGTGTGAAAACTTGGCTTCCTCACTAATTGGTGGGGAATGGATTTAAAGCATGAGCTTTAGTAGTATCAAGATGCCATTTTCCTTTTTCTTGCCGTCTTGGGGAGCTTCTGCATGTGACCCCCTAATCAGAAGGCATGTTTTTAGTATTTCTTGGGAGTGTCAGCTGTATAATGCGGCAGCTGTTCAATCCCTTACCCTTCTCTGCAAGGGCTTCCTTAAGGCTTGGTGCAGTTCTTTCCCAGAGGCCACCACTACTAGACAGTCTGTGACCTCCATAAGTTGGCATTTAAAAAATAATTTCACAGGGCATGAGATAAACTTCCAATAGATGATACCTTTGTGTCATGCCTCATAGAATTATTTTTAGAACAAGCCAGAGTCCATTGGGTGGTTTGCCTCTGCATGTTTGGAGGGAACCTCACAGATGAAACCCTTAATGAATGTGTCCTAGGTTTTTTAGAGGGAAGGAATACTCTTACCACTTTGAGACAGCTCTTAACATCTTAGTTTCCATTTGTAGTTTTCTTTTTACGAGGAATCCATGCTTCTATACTTGTGGGGACAATTGATCTTAATGAGAAGTGACTTTCCTTCAAATTCCAACAGCAGACATGCATTGTCATGGCTCTGCCTTCTTTATAGTGTGGTTTATTGAGTTCAGCAGTTCTCATATGCTGTTTAAATAGGTACAGCATTTTCAAGGGCACAGATAGAGAGAAGCTGACTTTCTAGACGTTGGGCTTCCAAGCCAAGAGTTTTGTCCTTCCACCTGTATTAGTTATCTATTGCTGTGTAACAAATTACCCTAAATTTAGTATGTTAAAATAGTAAACATTATGTGTCAGTTTCTGTGGGTTAAGAATTTGGGAGTAGTTTAACATGATGGTTCTGGCCCAGGGTATTATGAAGTTACAGTCAAGATATGAGCAGGGGCTGCAGTCAGCTGGAGCTGGAGAAACCACTTCCAAGTTCTCTTTTTGTGGCCATTGGCAGGATGCCTCAGTTTCTTCCCATGTGGGTCTCTGCATAAGGCACCTGGCTTCTCCCTGAGCAGCTGATCCCAGAGATCGTGGGGCAGGGCCAGGAGAAAGCTGCAGTGCCTTTTAAGACATAGTCTTGGAAAGGACACACCATCACTTCTTATCCTAGTCTTTAGAAGCAAGCCACTAAGCTCAGCCTGCACTCAAGGAGAGAGGAATTACACATACCTCTACCCCAGTGGAGCAGTAGCAAATAATTTATGGACATATCTTAAAAGCACCACACCCCAACTGAGGATGAAAGTAGGTCAACAGGGAGGTAGGTTTAATGTAGATAGGCTGAAAGACAGATGGCTATCAAAAACAATTCTCCAAGATGTGCATAACCAAACTGGGACAGAAGGCAAACTCCCCAAAGCTACCTGCTGGTTTTGAGAGGGTGGTAAGAAATGGCAATTCCTAGCAGTAGTAGAAAATAATATGCCTAACTACCAACAGCTCAAGTATGCTTATTTGCACGTCCTAGACTTGGTGTCCGTAAGACTCATTTACCACTTTTATTTGCCTGTAGCTAGGAATTAATGAAAGGAACTGGGGCCTTCCAGCTGAGCCACTAAACCTGTCTTGTTTGGAATGGGGATTGTCCAGCAAAGGGAGCAAACATGAATTAGATGTTAAGCTATTGAGCTGAAGAAAAGAAAGCAGTTCACATTTAGGTGAAATAGATGATGTTATCAGGAAGCCAGGTTCCCACCAGAGTGGGTGCTTGGTACCTGGTCTCTCCAGTCTCAACAGACTCAGGTCAGGTCTCTCACCCAGGAAGCAACCACTCAATAAAATAGGGAACATCTAAGAATGACAAATGTCAGTGCTTGATTGCTCCTCTAAATCCAGTGCACAGGTTAACCCTGCATGCCCGCCCATCTCTTCCTGGGCTTCTTGATGGCAATGTGTTCTTAAAGAACTGGTCTTGTGTTCTCCCTCAAGACAAACAAGTTTTTCAGTTCAACACATTCTAGTGAATGGCTACTATGTGTTTCTGGCACTCATTCCTAACCAAATCTTCTTTCTTTCTTTTCTTTTCTTTTCTTTTCTTTCTTCTCTCTCTCTTTTTTTTTTTTTTTCCTGAGGCAAGAGTTGCGCCCTGTCGCCCAGGCTGGAGTGCTGGAGTGCAGTGGTGTGATCTCGGCTCACTGCAGCTTCTGCCTCCCAGGTTCAAGTGTTTCTCCTGCCTCAGCCTTCTGAGTAGCTGGGATTACAGGCATGTACCACCATGCCTGGCTAATTTTTAATTTTTGTATTTTTAGTAGAGACGGGGTTTCATCATGTTTGCCAGGGTGGTCTTGAACTTCTGGCCTCAAGTGATCCGCCCACCTCAGCCTCCCAGAGTGCTGGAATTACAGGTGTGAGCCATTGCACCCGGCCAAATATGCAAATTCTTGTTTAGATTTATGCTCTGTCTCTTCCCAGCTTTTTCTTATCTGTAGCCCTGCTTGTTTGAGAGTATACTTGGATAAGAAGTACTGCTATTGAGGGAGCTATAAGAAAAGGATACTTCTTCCAGAAGTAAATAACTCATCTTTAGAGTACCCTTAAATGAATTTTGTTTTTCTTTCTTATTTTGAGGTGGATTGGTCTTCTCTTTTTTTGGGTTTCCAGCTCTTTGAGACTCTCAGACCTTATCTTTCCAGCTCAAACACCATTGGTTAAATTCCCTCATTCTCATTAGAATGCAGCCTGCTGAGTATGTGGGTTTCACTGCCGGAGTCCGTCCATTAGCCAGTATACATAGAGGGCCTGCTTCAAATCAAGGCAACTGGTGAAGGGCTCAGCATGTTGGCAGCAGTATCCAAGAGATTGAATCTATTTCCATTTTCCTCATCTAGAATAACAGCTGCTTGAAGCCAGGGCTCTTAGCCCTTTGCATTCCCCTTTAGAGAGGAAGCCACGCTGCCTTTCTGTGTCTGGTTCAGAGCTCTTCCTTCTTGGCATGTTTTCTGGACTACATGCACATGGGCAGCTATTGATTAATCTGCAAAACCCAGTCACTTGCCTACCCATAATATCTGGGAAGGCATGGTATTTGTTTTAAAGAAACGTTTCTTTGGGAGGGCAGTTTCTGTCTGGACTTTGAGGTGGACTTAGTTATCCCTACAGTTCTTTTAACTCTCAGCTTTTAATAAAAGATGAAATCAGATATTGATGCAGTTGGGTCACAATTCTTTAGGATGCTTCTACCCCAGGGCTGCTTCCTGTTCCTAGTCATGGTTTTCCAGTTTAATAGTGGAGTTTCTTGAGGCTAACTTACAGAAATTTCTAACTGAAAACTTTAAGAGTTATTGATACTTACTTGTTTTTTCAGTTAATCATTTACATCACCTTTCCTACTCTCTGGAATTTAAATTTATTTCTCTAGGCTGGTCCTGGAAGTTGATAACCTTTTGGCAAAGCTTAGATTTAGGAGAAGGCTTATGAGTCCCTGTCCAGAGGGTCTGTAGATTCTCTTTGCTTATGACTCTCTGCCTGCAGCCCTGGCAGACCATACTGTATGTCATGGATACCCAATGGAAATATTACTGAGATGAAACACATTTCCCAGGGTATTTAAACTCTCACTCTGCCACCTTTCTAAGGGTGGGAGGCTGGCAGAGAGATGCTGCAATGCTTGATAATCATTTGGCCACACTGAAATTTCCAAAGGGAGCTCTTGCCGGTGCTTAAAACCAAAACACCTGGACACTTAGAAAATTCCATGAATCTAGCACAAAATATCCATTCTTGCCCAAGTGTATCCCCTTTCTCTCCAGCTTAATCTTTTTTTTTAAAGCCCAGGCCAAGGGTACTTTTAACTGGAAACCAGGGGAGGAGGGAAGAACACTAGCAGGGAGCTAAGAGGCAGGTTGCTGGGTAAGCCATCCTGCTCCTACCTGGTGCCTGTATCTGAATTGCTGAGTGCCGTGCGCCAGTGCCTTTCCTTCACCTGCAGATGGAGCCCATCTCTTTCCACCTGGGTGAGGAGACCCTCTGCTACTCCAGGGGTAAACCTTAAAGAAGGTGTCTTGAAGAGCCCAAAGGACACTCACATGCTAAGGTGTCCGTTTTATGCATCTTTAAAATATTTTATTTAAGAAAAAAAATAGCCCTGCCCTGTCTTAGTGCCACTAATGGCCCAGTTCCATCCATTCTGAATGGAAAAGCAGAGACTGCCAGCACTTTCCTTGGTCTTCCCTTTGTCTCCCATGATGTGTTGTCCCCTCATCCCTCCCATCCATTTCACTGTGTGTGGATGGATAGCAGAGGGTACCACGCAGTCCTTGAGGCAGTCCTGTGTGATTCCATGATCAGTTGTTTTTGTATTCTAACTATCCTTCCAAACCAGCAGATGTTTGGAAATTAGGGAAAAAATTAAATTCTCATCAATGGTTGCTGTTATAGTTAAATCAATAAAGATCTTGAATATCAACTTGGTGTTTTAATTTTTAAAAAATATCAGGTGAAATCCTGCTAAGGGTATTTCACATTTCAGGAGTTTAAGCTGGGGGTGGGGGAATATGGGCAGAGGTAGTTGGCTGTTTATCTGTTAGTTCTCCACACTTACGGAGCATGCACTTTGTCCATGTGGACCTGTGTATGCGGAGAGATGGTGGGACTCTCAGGGAGCATGACCCGGGTCCTGTGCTCAGGAGCTTGGAGGCAAACGTGTATATGCTGGGCTGACGGCACCCAAGCATGTCCTTCTCTTAAGTACCAGCCCTGAGGAAGCCCAAACAACTTTTCCTTTCGCAGAAGAGGGGCTGCCTGTGCCCCCGGGAGCACTGGTTAGACGTCCATCATGCCTGGTATCAAACCAAGCTGTGCTGCATGAGCGTCAGATTCGCTGCTGTTACTAATCTAGCAGGTCTCATGTATTAGTCCGGAGAACAAGAATTCTTTCATGTGAACAGAGGTCCACAGAATAAAACTGGACTGGAGAGGCTGGGCGCGGTGGCTCAAGCCTGTAATCCCAGCACTTTGGGAGGCCGAGACGGGCGGATCACAAGGTCAGGAGATCGAGACCATCCTGGCTAACCCGGTGAAACCCCATCTCTACTAAAAAATACAAAAAACTAGCTGGGCGAGGTGGCAGGCGCCTGTAGTCCCAGCTACTCAGGAGGCTGAGGCAGGAGAATGGCGTAAACCTGGGAGGCGGAGCTTGCAGTGAGCTGAGATCCGGCCACTGCACTCCAGCCTGGGCGACAGAGTGAGACTCCGTCTCAAAAAAAAAAAAAAAAAAAAAACTGGACTGGAGGAACCTTTCCCATTGGAACTGTGTAGAGGTTTGGGGCACAGGCTTTGGAATCAGGCAGCTTCGAAGCTATAGCTGTGCTGCAAAATGACTACCCAGCAGAATTTACCCCGGCCTCCCGTGTTTTCAACCAAGGTTAAGAAATAACTGTTTGTCGGTGCTGTGAGAGCTCACGCCAAATTGAAGACTTTGAGGTTATGCGGCGGATCACTTTGCGGTCAGATGATGAGCACCATCCTGGTTAACACAGTGAACAGTCTACTGGAAAATGTTAGGGGAATCAGCCGGGCAGGAAGTAGCTGAAATTTAGCATTTCAGGAGGCTGAGAGGCAGAATGGGCGTGAACCTGGGAGGTGGAGCTTGCAGTGAGCTGAGATCACGCCACTGCATTCCAGCCCAGGCGACAAGAGCAAGACTTTGTCTCCAAAAAAAAAAAAAAAAAAAGTAACTTTTCCAGGTGGTTGTGAGGCCCAGTTGATGTCATAAACAGCCCAGTGCCTAGTACACTCAGTTCAGTAAACGGCAGTTAAGGGACTCAAGCACAGCCTGGTTGACATGGACACCCAAAGATTATTCAGCCCCCTCTCCCCTTCCCTCCAAGTGTGTAAGTTTAGGAGTGGAACAGGTTTGAGCACTGCAGCTACCACCTACTCATGGAACCTGTAGAAGAACTAAATAATCTAAGGGAAGATGGGACCAAAACCTTAAAAGCCCTTTCCTACATCCTTTACTGTGCCCTAAAGGCAATTAGGATAGATAAGGATCTTACTGCTAATGAAAGGGAAGACTTTTTTTTTTTTTTGAGACTGAATCTTGCTGTGTGTGTCACTCAGGCTGGAGTGCAGTGGTGTGACCTCGGCTCACTGTAACCCCTGCTTCCCGGGTTCAAGTGATTCTCCTGCCTCAACCTCCTGAGTAGCTGGGATTACAGGCACGTGCTACCACACCCGGCTAATTTTTGTATTTTTAGTAGAGACGGGGTTTCACCATGTTGGTCAGGCTGGTCTCAAACTCCAGACCTCGTGATCCGCCTGCCTCAGCCTCCCAAAGTGCTGGGATTACAGGCATGAGCCACTGGGCTGGCCCGAAAAGACTTTTAAAGATGGAGACAAACCCCAGGTTAGGGGTGCTATCCCAAGGTCACAGCCACTCCCCACATCTCTATGGATCCTGTGCTTCTGTTTCTTACAATGTTTCTAGTTTCTCCATGCTTACATACTGCCAGGCCCACCCACTTGCCCAGCCAAGGAGTGTAATGTGTCCAGTTTTTCTCACAACTGACTTGGCACTGCTTGAGAGCAAGTTAAAATAACTCTTGAATACTCTTAAAACCCTAGGTTCAGGCCAGGTGCAGTGGCTCACATCTGTAATCTCAACACGTTGGGAGGCCAAGACAGGACCATAGCTTGAGCCCAGAAGTTGGAGACAAGCCTTGGCAACATGGCGAGACCCTGTCTGTACAAAAAAAATCTAAAAAATTAGTTGAGTATGATGGTGCATGCTTGCAGTCCCAGCTACTTGGGAGGCTGAGGTAGGAGGATTGCTTGAGCCCAGGATGGCAAGACTGCAGTGAGCCATGATTGTGCCACTGCACTCCAGTCTAGGTGACAGTGAGATCCTATCTCAAAACAACAGAAAACATCCCAGGTTCAGACAGGACACAATTCTCCTAGGTAGTATTTCCTGTGACTTACAGAGCCTTCAGCAAGCACATGGCCTAGAGCATGGAGCTATTCCCTAGGCTCCAGTAGGTAGGCTTTGCCCCAATTACTTTGTCCAGGCAACAGAATGACTCTGCTGCTGACGTAGCAAACACTGGGCTTTCAGCAGGGGTCAGCAAAACACAGAGTTTCACTACTTTGTGCACTACTTTTGTTTGACATGAGGCAATGCCCTGTCGTCAAGGGTTTGTTCTTGGAGTCAATAGAGCCGCTGACTGTAAACACGCCCACAAGCTGTAGCTACAAATAGCTTGACCTTTCGCTCTCTGGCACCAGCCATGTAAGAAAGCTCTGGGGTGATTTTCACTTCTAAGAACTAGTTCAGTAGTATAATTGGGTTCAAATTTTTGGTTCTAAAGGCTAAGGCTTGGATCCCAAGATAGGTGAGCACAAACCTCTAGTTGCTATTAAGCAGTAAGTGCCCCTAGGGCTCAAGAGACCAGAGCTCAGCTCTTGGCCCTGCCACCCCTAGCTGTGTGGTCAGGCCCTGAGGTCTCACTGGGGTCTCGTTTAGGAATGGGGATCAGACAAGCTGACCTCACAAGTTTGCCCGTGCTCGGCTGTTCTGTACATGGTCAGATGCAGAATCCTGTTGTGATTCTGAATTGTTGGGTCTGGGCAGTCTATTTCTAGTCCAGGCAGTGAACAGCTGGATCAGCTTTGTTGTGGAATCAAGGCACTGAGGTTTCTCAAGCCCAGGCCTGGCTCTAGCCCCTTTCTGGGCCACGACTATGGTATTGACTCAACCAAAGCCTCAGTTGAGTTCGTCTGAGCTCAACAGGATTCACAAATGATTGGAATCATTTTCTGAAGGCTGTAGCGTAAGTGGCTAGGTTTCTTGGGAAAGCAGGATCTGGTAGATATACTGTGGGCTCACATTCCCAATCAAGTGGCCCCTTTGCTCCATGAAACTACAAAAAAAGTGCCTCTGCTTTGGCAATATTCAATGAGATCAAGCTGTTAAGAGCAGAATTGCTTCTTTTGTTTGTTTTATTTAAACAGAGACAGGTTCTCACTATGTTGCCCAGGCTGGTCTTGAACTACTGGACTCAAGCGGTCTTTCCACCTCTGCCTCCCACAGTGCTGGAATTATAGGCGTGAGCCACTGCACCCAGCCAGAATTGTTGCCTCTGAGGTCTTTTTACCCGGAAGATAACTGTGGTCAGGGGTTTTGGGGGGTAGAGCTGCCTCATTCAGGCTCCTTTTGCTGTGCTGCCCATGTGGAACCTGAAATTAAGTCCGTCTTAGAACCCTGAGTAACAAAAGAGCTGATAAAGGTTATATTAAGGGCATATGGCAGGGACTGGGTTTAGCAGGCTTTATAAGCTTTAGAGGGAGATAGGGATAAGGCAGCATTTCCTATTCAGTCTACAGCTTAAAGCTGATGGCTCTTCTGAGCCTGACAACAGACATTTAATATGAATGCGTTACGAATCACCAGCGTTCCTTTTTCTTTTTTTTCTTTTTTTTTGAGACGGAGTCTCGCTCTGTCGCCCAGGCTGGAGTGCGGTGGTGCGATCTCAGCTCACTGCAAGCCCCACCTCCCGGGTTCACGGCCTTCTCCTGCCTCAGCCTCCAGAGTAGCTGGGACTACAGGCAACCGCTCTGCTACCACACCACACCCGGCTCATTTTTTTGTATTTTTAGTAGAGACGGGGTTTCACCGTGTTAGCCGGGATGGTCTCAATCTCCTTACCTCGTGATCCGCCCGCCTCAGCCTCTCAAAGTGCTGGGATTGCAGGCGTGAGCCACCATGCCTGGCCCACACCAGCATTCCTTTTACAAGTGGAGTCTGGACAGTGAATTGCTCACCTGAGGTCACACAGCTTCCAGTGGCTGAGCTGTGACCATAGAGCAAGTATCTTGCCACCCAGGGCAAGGCCTTCACCACTGCTGGATAGGAAGCTCAGAGGCCTCATTAATAGCACACATTGAGAGACTGAGGTGAATTGTCACCAACTTTAATAGATTCAGGTTGTGTCTGCCTAAGCAGACTGACATGGGGATGTCTGAAAGCTCCAGCTTCTGTAACCTAACACGGCCAGTCCTCTTGGATGAGTTCCTGCCTCTGCCTTCACAGGCACCAGCTGGCCCAGGATAACTAGACAATGGCTTTATTGTTGTACAGCTCATTAGCAGAAACCCACTCCAGTGAGCCTCTGGACAAGGCCAGTAGATTGCCACTGGCCAGCCAGAAAGCTGTGGGGCTCCCCCAACCCAGCCTGAGGCAATGAGAGTGATGGACTCTTTTTAATCTATACAGCGATCCTTAATCTTTGGGGAGGGGCACAGGTCACACACAGACTACTTTGGAAAATACATGAAAGCTATAGGTGACCTCATCCCACCTCCAGAATACATGCACATATGTCTCAACTTTCACATACAGTTTCAGGGGGTTCACAGGTTTTTTAAAAATCCATTAGAGAATTCAGCGCACTTGTGCTTTTCCTCGCCACTGTCTTTTCAGTAAAGAGAACATCCAGCAAGCCCCCTGCACAGGCTTCTTCCTCCCTCTTCCTGACAGCGGCCTCTGTGCTTGGCCAGACTCCACCGAGCCCTTCATTTACAGAGTGGGCAGCCCTTCCTCTTCAGTTCCGGTGGGCAGAGCAACTTTGCCCCTCTCTCTTTCTCCTTACTGGATTGGATGGTTATCATGTCTTCCAGGAGCTTCCCGGTCTTCCAGAGTGCAGGTAAATCCAGTCTCCCTCCAGGATGTCATCAGAGGCACCCACATTCTTCCACAATCATGTCTTTATGGTGATCTAGGAGCACTCTGCCATTGTCCACATACAGCATGCTCAGCGGCTTGGTCTTCACGGGGGCGCAGCAAGTAGAAGGGACTCGGTGGGGCTGGTAACGTTTCAGCAGACTCTGTAAAGGAAAGGAAAGGAATGTCAATTCACATCCTGATGGGCAGGTCAGAATAGTAGTATTTCTGGGTAAAGAGTAAAAAAGTTATGGAGTTAAAGTCACTTCCTGAGTGCAAAAATAGAAGAAAATTATTTTCATAAAGGAATTAGCTTGCCAATATATCATCAACTCTAAAGTCTAAACTAACTTTAGCTCTGTGATTGTTTTGTGAAAACAGCCTTTAAACAGATTCAAAAAATCACATGTATCTGGGTAGAGTAGTAGCTAATTTTTTTTTTAGCAGTAGCTAATTTTTATGTTCTCCTATTATTCTAATCTAAAGCAAATACTACTTATTTTTTTCTTTTTTGAGATGGTCTTGCTCTGTTGCCCAGGCTGGAGTGCAGTGGTGCAATCACAGCTCATTGTATCCTCAACCTCCTGGGCTCAGGTGATCCTCCCACCTCAGCCTCTTGAGTAGCTGGAACTACATATGCATGCCACCATGCCTGGCTAATTTTTGTATTTTTTGTAGAAATAGGGTTTCGGCATGTTGCCCAGGCTTGTCTTGACCTCCTGGGCTCAAGCGATCCACCCACCTCAGCCTCCCAAAATGTTGGAATTACAGGAGTGAGCCACCATGCCCAGCTATGAATACCAATTTTTAAAATATTCCAAGAAACTCATGGTTTAGTTCTAGAAATATGAAGCAGAATAGTTAATCATGTGGAAATTCTTATGGGATTTGCTGTCAGCCAGAGAAGGACAGAGAGAGTCAATAGGAGGAAAGGTAACAAGACCTTGGCATTTTGGAACCAGGCCCTGTCCCTGTGGTCTAGTAACATCTTTTTGGATCAGAGTGTCAGAGTTGGCAATTGGGACTGTCTGGGTCTTTGTGGTGCTGCAGGTGGGCGATGAAAATCAGCAGGCCTGGGTGAGGCTCAGGACAGATCCTTGGAAGCTCTAGCGCCCCCGATGACTCCTTGCATGACCTTAGCCCATGTGCTCACGCTCTCTAGAGACCCTGAACCCCGCCTGAGGCTTGGCATGGAGGATATACTGCAAGTCCAGGAGATTCTCATTCCAGACTTCATGGAGTAAAATGAAAACATTTTGGTCCCATATGACCTTTGACAGCAGGGCAGGGCCACCTATAACATCAGATCTACCATATTAGGCTCTATTTTCTGTTCTCTCCATCTTATTCTCTTTCCTAACTCACCAGCCCTGTTCTTCCTCCACCACCTCCTAGACCTTAGGCTGACTAGTGGCACCAAGTGGCAGCCTCTGGCCTTGTCTACTTCTTTTTCTTGTTTTTGAGACAGAGTTTCGCTCTTGTTGCCCAGGCTAGAGTGCAATGGCATGATCTCGGCTCACTGCAACCTCTGCCTCCTGGGTTCAAGCGATTCTCCTGCCTCAGCCTCCCAAGTAGCTGGGATTACAGGCACGTGCCACAATACCTGGCTGATTTTTGTATTTTGTGTCACCGTGCTGGTCAGCCTGGTCTCGAACTCCTAACCTCAGGTGATCCACCCACCTCAGCCTCCCAAAGTGCTGGGATTATAGGCATGTGCCACCGCACCTGGCCGGCTTTGTCTACTTCTGTAGAATGAGTAGTCAATTCTCAACCAAAATACTGTAGCTGGAACAGTGTGATTCCAACCATGGCCCCATAATGCAGCCAAACATGCCTGTTACCTACCAACTACTTTACATGTCATATGCATGTCATCTCATTAACCCTACAGCATCCCTATGAAATATGGCATTGCCCTCCTCATCTTACAGGTGGAAAAACTGAAGCTTGAGAGAATAAGCAACCTAATCAGTATCACACAGCTAATAAGGAGTCAAATGCAGGCCTGCCTGTCCCCAAAGTCCAGATTCTTCCTTTCCTAGAATGTCAGGGCTAGGGAAGTGCTGAGACCCTCTGGTCTACCCCTACCCCCTAATTTTATGAAAGACAAGGATAAAGTCCCAGGGAAACAATGTGTTCAAGGCTACCCAATGATGCATGACCCCATACAGGCTTTATAAGGATGTTACACTCGGTCATCTCTACATCCCTGGTACCTAGCACAGGATCTGGCACATTGGAGATGCTTGAATAGCTGTGAATGCAGGAACACAGTCATTTAATAGCTAAGCTAGAGCCCTGTCCCCCAAGGCTGGCTTACTGCCTCCCCTTCGCCTCATGCCTGGCATCCCACCTGGATGTATGCATGGTTGGTTGGATGAAACTCCTCCCCGACAGGATTAGGACACTCGCCCTCGCAGCGATAGGCGTTGTACTGCTTGGGGTAGATGATCCAGGAGCCCCATCCGATCAGGTTGAAGTCCACCTGGAACTTGACCTTCCGACACAGTTGACTTCTGTCTGGCAAATGATGTCGACGGTGCCTCTTGCCCCACTCCCAGGACAGCTGTCCCTCCTGGGCCCGCCAGGAGCTCTCGGCTTCCCACAGCAAGGTGGACCCACCCAGCCGTCTCTGCTCCTGCGAGAGGTTGGAGTAGAGCATAAGGAGCACATCGGTGGCAGGCGGTGTGGGGGGCCGCTGCCAGCACTCTCCAGCTACCCTGGACATCTGCTTCTCCAGGGTCCCAGGGCGCTTCAGCCACTTGGAGAGTGGCCTGGTCACCTCCAAGACCATGTTGCCCAAGGAAAAGGTGACCTGGGACAAAGTGACTGTGAACAGGTCCATCTGAAACCGCTCAAAGCAGCTGGCTGAAGCCTGCTCTGTGTCAGGCTTTGGCTGGTGGAAAATCTCAATGGCAAGTGAGCCCTCAGTGGGGAGGTCCACGGGGCTGGACAGCTGCAGCCGGAGCTCAGCCCATGCCAGATCCTCTTCTTGGCTCAGGAAGGAGAAGTCAAAAGCAAAGGTCCAGTTTTGCCCATCCACCTCCACATCTGGATAGAAGAAAACCAGGAAGGAAGCAGGGTGAGTGAGGGCCTCCCCCAGCCTCAGTCCGTGTCACAACCACCATAGCTCTTGCTGGAGGCCTTACCTTATATAGAATTACCTTTGAATTCTCACCCCAACCCTGTGAATTGGTAAGATTTTTGAGTCCCTTTTACAGATGAGGAAAACGAAGGCTCACAGTGGTTAAAAGACCTGACCAAGGTGTCATTCTTGGAAAGTGGCAGAGCCAAGAGTAAACCTGGATTTGCCCAACTGCTAAGCCCAGACTCCGAATCACTGTTCTTCCAGTCCCCCTTCCAAGATAACTTGCAAAGCCAGAGGACAGTCAGTAAAAATGTGATGAGTTGCATCTCCCTCTCCCCTCTCTCCTCTGGTACATAAAGTCTGACCAACATGGAGAAACCCCATCTCTATTAAAAATACAAAATTAGGCCGGGCGCGGTGGCTCAAACCTGTAATCCCAGCACTTTGGGAGGCCGAGACGGGTGGATCATGAGGTCAGGAGATTGAGACCATCCTGGCTAACACGGTGAAACCCCCTCTCTACTAAAAAATACAAAAAACTAGCCAGGCGAGGTGGTAGGCACCTGTAGTCTCAGCTACTCGGGAGGCTGAGGCAGGAGAATGGCGTAAACCCGGGAGGCGGAGCTTGCAGTGAGCTGAGATCCGGCCACTGCACTCCAGCCTGGGCGACAGAGCGAGACTCCGTCTCAAAAAAAAAAAAAAACAAAATTAGATCGGTGTGGTGGTTTGCACCGGTAATCCTAGCTACTCGAGAGGCTGAGGCAGGAGAATCATTTGAACCCAGGAGGCAGAAGTTGCAGTGAGCCGAGACAGTGCCATTGCCCTCCAGCCTGAGCAACAAGAGTGAAACTCTGTCTCAAAAAAAAAAAAAAAAAACAAGACAAAACAGATTGGCCTGTTTTACAGACACATTGAGTTAAATGTGAATATCATGGAAAAGCTCAGAGCTCTCAGGGAGGCACAGGCAATAGAAGCCAAAGACTGGGCCGGGCTCAGTGGCTCACGCTATAGTCCCAGCATTTTAGGAGTCCGAGGTGGGCAGATCACAAGGTCAGGAGATCGAGACTGTTCTGTGAATGGTGAAACCCCGTCTCTACTGAAAATACAAAAAATTAGCCGGGTGTGGTGGCAGGCACCTGTAGTCCCAGATACTTGGGAGGCTGAGGAGGGAGAATGGCGTGAACCCAGGAGGCGGAGTTTACAGTGAGCTGAGATTGTGCCACTGCACTGCAGTCTGGGCGACAGAGCGAGACTCCATCTCAAAAAAAAAAAAAAAAAAAAGAAGGAGCCAAAGACTGGTCACCCTCTGCCCACTCCTCGGTTCCTAAGAGTTTTTGGCAACCTTACAAATAGGTTTCTAAAGGCTTTTTAGGCATGACTACCCACCTACAGGATGCTCGCCCATTCCTTTCCCAGGTCATTCACACACCTAGGGCACACAGCAATCGCATGCACCCAGAAGCTTCCAGAAGGCTGAAAGTGGGAGTTGCCCCATTACAATGCAAGGTGGATTATTTCCCAAAGAAATTCACTTTCTCTCTGACCAAAGATGCTCTATGAGACAATAGATGAATAAACTGTTAGATGCTCAGACTGGACCTACCTCAGAGATCATCACCCAGAAGACACACACAGCCAGCCCTGTTCCACTCACCCAAGACAACCAAACCCAAACTGGATGATAAGGAGTAGAGGAGCACACTCCATTTATTCTGGTCCTGGATTGATTTTCCCTGATGTCTGAGAATAGCACAGATTTGTGGATTTTCAGGTCACTTAATAGTGATGCCGGGCGCGGTGGCTCACGCCTGTAATCCCAGCACTTTGGGAGGCCGAGGCGGGTGGATCACCTGAGGTCGGGAGTTTGAAACCAGCCTGACCAACATGGAGAAACCCTGTCTCTACTAAAAATACAAAATTAGCTGGGTGTGGTGGCTCACACCTGTAATCCAAGCTACTCAGGAAGGCTGAGGCAGGAGAATTGCTTGAACCCAGGAGGTGGAGGTTGCGGTGAGCCGGGATCGTACCACTGAACTCCAGTCTGGGTGACATCAGCAAAACTCTGTCTCAAAAAAAACAAAGTGATGAACTTTCTTCAAGCTCAGTTTCCTCTTCTTTGCAATGGGAATAATGCTGCACCACCCTCTCTAATTATCACAAGGATCCAGAGAAATAAAGAGGTTTGAAGGTTTATTGCTAAATAAAAGTCAGGGGTTATTCATTAGAAATAAGACAGGGCGTTTGTAACTCTTTGTGAATAGACTCTGGAGGTAGTTATGATCTCTAATGTAGTTCTAGCCTGGCTGCATAACAGTTTATTCATTGACTGTCTCCTAGAGGATCTTTGGTCAGAGAGGAAGTGAATTTCTCTGGGAAATCCAGCTTGTATTGTAAAGGGGCCACTCCCAATCTCAGCCTCGTGGCAGCTTCTCCCACCCCATCTCCAGCAGCTCTTTTTCACTTAATTTCCACTTCCCTCCTCATTAGCACCTATAGGAGGCAATAACCGGCCCCTGACTAGCAGCTTTCCCCAGAAGTGTGGGGAGGAAGCTAACATTACTCAGCACCCACTGCTGCCACCTGTACCTGGAGGCTTGGGGCAGTGAGTTTAAAAACACTTTATCTTGGCCAGGTGTGGTGGCTCACGCCTATAATCCCAGCACTTTGGGAGGCTGAGGTGAGTGGATCACTTGAGGTCAGGAGTTCGAGACCAGCCTGATCAACATGGTGAAACCCTGTCTCTACTAAAAAAAAAACAAAATTAGCCAGGCATGGTGGTGCACGCCTGTATTCCCAGCTACTTGAGAGGCTGAGGCAGGAGAATCCCTTGAACCCAGGAAGTGGACGTTGCAGTGAACCAACATTGCGCCATTGCACTTCAGCCTGGGCAACAAAAAGCAAAAACTGTCTCAAAAAAAAAAAAAAAACTCTTTTAGAAGAAGGCACTCCTGCTCAATGGTTAAGAGCAGGGGCCCCTGAGTTCCCCCATGATGGCTCAAATTCTGTCATTTGCTGTTTGACATTGGTCAGGCTACTTTCCTTCTCTGAGCCTCAGTTTCCCTCTCTTAAAAGGGAGATGGAGGGGCCGGGCGCGGTGGCTCACGCCTGTAATCCCAGCACTTTGGGAGGCCAAGGCAGGCGGATCACGAGGTCAGGAGATCGAGACCATCCTGGCTAACACCGTGAAACCCCATCTCTACTAAAAATACAAAAAAATTAGCCGGGCATGGTGGCGGGCGCCTGTAGTCCCAGCTACTCGGGAGGCTGAGGCAGGAGAATGGCGTGAACCCAGGACGGGGAGCTTGCAGTGAGCCGAGATCACACCACTGCACTCCAGCCTGGGCGACAGAGCAGACTCCGTCTCAAAACAAAACAAAACAAAACAAAAAACGGGAGATGGTAAGAGTAGCCACCTCACAGGGGTGTTAGGATTAACAGATAATTCATGTAATGTGCTTTGCCCAGCACAACCAAAATTCAATAAACACTGGCCATCATCAGCTGCCTCATTATTTCCCAGGTCCAAAAGTTAGAAACGAAGGTGTCCGGACAGGCCACAAGGGACCTGGACAGAAGTGCAAAGTTCCCTGTGAACAGGATGGACAGTGGGCAAGGCTGGGTAGGGAAGAGACCGCTCCTTCCTGCTGAAAGAAGTCTGTGACTTCACCATCCTTCCTGCCTTCTCCCACTGCTGCCAGGGTGCCCTGGGACAGGGCTGATAGGTTCTCTGGTTCATCTTAGAATAAGAGTTCTAACATTGTGGGTGTCACTGGTGCCTGACGCAAGGTAGGAATGTTCTCAGAAAAAAACAAATGCATCCAAATACAACAAACGTGATTTTAAGGTGGGTATGAGGAAGGGATTCATGGACACCCAAAAACCCATTCATATGCTGAATGCAGACTTAGCCACACAGATGCCCCTGATGTCCTCCTGGCCCACCTCCAGTTCTTTTTTTTTTTTTGAGATGAGTCTCGCTCTGTCGCCAGGCTGGAGTGCAGTGGTGCAATCTCGGCTCACTGCAGCCTCCACCTCCTGGATACAAGCGATTCTGCTGCCTTACCCTCCCGAGTAGCTGGGACTACAAGTGCGCATCACCATGCCCAGCTAATTTTTGTACTTTTAGTAGAGACGGGGTTTCATCATGTTGGGCAGGATGGTCTTGATCTCTTGACCTCATGATCCGACCGCCTTGGCCTCCCAAAGTGCTGGGATTACAGGTGTGAGCCACTGCGCCCGGCCCCACCTCCCCTTCTGAAGAAGAAAGTGGCTGGGCTCACGCCCTTGGGTTCTCTTCCTGTCGGACACCACCGTCCCCAGACAGGGCTGTGAGGGCCTGACACTGAGTGCCCACTCTACATTTTCATAAATTATAAGGGTCGTTACCACCAGTGGCTTCCCGTGTGCCAAGTGTTTCACAGGCATTCTCTAAATCTCCTCACTGTTCCTCTCATCTCACCATTTGCAGATGAGAAAACTGAAGGTCCAAGGTGAAGGTTAAATAGCAACAGATACAGATGTAAACCCAATTGGACTCCAACATCCCTTTCACGCAACTGCGGTGCAGCTTATTCGAAATAAATCCAAGATGGAAGAAGTGGGGCTAGGACATCCCTTCTCCTCCAGTCTCCCTCCAGGCGGGCTCTTCCCACTGCTCTTAGAAAATGAGGCCGATTCACAACGTAAATGTGCCCGCATGCCGCTGTACACTCAAAAGCAGTGTTTAGGCCCGGTGCGGTGGCTCACGCTTGTAATTCCAACACTTTGAGAGGCCGAGGCAAGCGGATCACGAGGCCAGGAATTCGAGACCAGCCTGGTCAGTATGGTGAAACCCTGTCTGTCCTAAAAATATTTTAAAAAATAGCTGGGCGCGGTGGCGCGCGCCTGTAGTCTCAGTTACTCGGGAGGCTGAGGCAGAAGAATTGTTTGAACCTGGGCGGCGGAGGTTGCAGTGAGCCGAAATCGTGTCACTGCACCCCAGCCTGGGCGACAGAGGGAGACTCCGTCTCGAAGAAAAAACAAAAAACAGTGTTTAGCTGAAAGAGAACAGTCTCCTAATTTACAGAAGGGAAGGCAGAAAGAGAACCCAAGACGCGCCAGGGACAACAGGGAATCAGGAAGCAGGATTTGAGGCCTAGAACCCAGTTTTCCAGATTCCTGTCCATCACCGCACACATCTCGAACTTTCCAGAAGGGAGTGAACTGGAAAAGCGCTCCCTCCCTTCTTTGACCACTCCCATCCCCGGCCGCTTTTCGGTGGAGGGGCCTAGCAATCCAGCAAATTTCTCATTGCCCCGCCCCCGAGGGTGTCCCCTACTCTGGCTGGTCCCCAGATGACCCTTCTGGAGAGGGTCACTGGCTGGCTGACCCCAGACGCGGGAGCGAGGAGCCCCCGGCATCAGGTCACAAGGGGCGGGCAGGCGGCAGGTCGGATCAGATTAGCCGATGTGGATTGCGCCCCAGCCCCGGGGAGGGCCGTCTGGCCCCCTCAGGCGGAGGGAGGCGCGGGCGGCCGCGACTGCCCAGGTGGCGGGATGTGGATTGAGGCGCGGAAGGGGCTCCCCCTCCGCAGCACCCACCTGCTCGCCGCGCTGGGTGCCCAGAAAGCGCTGCCAGGTACTCGAGGGCGATACCCTCAGATCCCTGCCGTCCTAGACACCCACTCCCCTGCAAATCATGGCCCCGAACCCGGGGTTAACTGAGACACTTGACACCTCCCCGGCGCGGCTGGAGGACCCAAGGCTGCCACAGTTCGCGACTTCGGGACAGCCCATCCCTGATCTCCGGACCGTGAGCCCGAATCCCCGATGTTACCAGCTCAGCTGCCGATACTCCCGACGTCACACCCCGGGACCCCTTCACCTTCACTCGCAGAAAGAAAAAAATTCGCCAAGACGGAACCATTTCAGTAATACCAACGACCATTTACTGTGCCGTGCCGGGTACTGCGCTGAGCGTTTCGCGCGCATTGTCGTCTTGCGCATTCCACAGTCTGATAGACGAGCTGCTATTTATTACACCTATCCTACAGATGCGCAGACCCAGGCGCCGGGATAAGCAGCTTCACAAGACGGCAGCGATCAGCGCCTCCCACCCTTCTGCGCTGCACTACGCGCAATCCCAAATCAAAACTCAGAGACTATGGTCCCCGTCGAGGACACATCCTGAACGCTAGAATCCCTACCCGACTCGGCCGTGGATACGCCCCCAGCCACCGACGCTGCACCCGGAGCCTGCTGACGCGGAGACACCGGCAGAGCCAGGCCCTGGGCTCGGGACGCCCAGGCGGCTGCATGCCCGGCTCGGAGCCGCAGCCCCCAAACCAGATCACTTCCCGAGTCCGCCGGCTGGAAGCGGCGGAGGCGCCCCGGGGTGCCCAGCGGAGCGCGGCAAGCGGCATAGCCTACCTTGTGCCTGCAGGCTGCGGATGATGTCCGCCCGCGGCAGCGGGTTGCGGTAGAGGCTCAGCATGTACGCCAGAGGGGACGGCGACGAGGGCTGCCCCTGCGTACGCAGGTGCGCAGTGGCCACTGTCGCATCACCCGCCTGGAGCAGGGCCCACCAGGCGTGCAGGAGGAAGGGCAGGCAGTGGGCGTGCATGGTGGGCTGGCCAGGCCTGAAAGCAGCACCTCCAGTCCTTATATCCTGGGCCTCAGCAGCCGCCCCGCCCCCACCTTTCCTCCCTCCGGGGAAGTTTTAAGATCATATAACCCCCGTCCGGAGGGTGGGGGGCAGAGAGACCTCCTGCTGGGGATGGGCGAGACCTGATCCTGGTGCGGAGGAGGCCCGCAAAGCTGGCGGAGGACCTAGTTCCAGGGACGGGATCTAGGGCTCCTGGTTTGCCTGGTCTGGACACCCTGGCACCCTGCTCCTCTAGGTACCAAAGGCCTTGATGCTGAGACAGAGCAGGCTTGTCCCGGCAGACTCCCGGGTCAGAACTGCAACTTCCTTACTCGGCCTCACCTGGGGATCCCTGCCCCATCCTCTCCACTCACGCTGCAAATGGACCGCTGGCTCCTCAAGAAGCAGGAAGAGAATGCCAAGGGATCCTCGCGGCCCTCAGGCAGACTTTGGCCCAATCTGGCCGGGGCAGCCTCCCTGGCCACTGTCTAGATGGCCTCGGGGAGCACCCCTGGCCCTACCAAATACTGAAGTGCTCTCCTGGGGAAGACAGAAGGCAGGAGCGACTAGGACGATGACTTCTTCGTCTGAAAAGGGAGTGTTCAGCAGAAGCTGGAGCCGGAAGGAGCAAACGGGATGATCCTGGTTCATCAGGCTCTTCCCCTACAGGCAGACATCACCCCAGTAATTTCAGGAGGAAAGGTGTTACCCTTGTTGCCCACATCCCCCAATCCCTGCCTGGTGTGGCAGGGCCACAGAAGACCTGGGTGTCGGCTCAGGGCCACTCACTTTGATCTCTGGGCCCTGCTTTCCTTATTTGCACAAGAGTGATCCTTGTCTGGCCTCCTCCCTTCCAGGTGCAAAGTCAAGTCAGGGCTGGAATGACCTTTAAAGAAATGTAAATCCCCGCTCCAGTGTCAGGCCCCATCCGTTTTCCTTTACACCTGAGGGCTCTTTCTCTTCCCAGCTCCCCCAACCTACCTAGCCTTGACGAGCACGTTAGCTGCTGGCCAACACTTACTGAACACTTACTAAGTGCCAGGCACAGAGCTAAGTGCTCTATACACCTGGCTTCTTTCACAGGATGCCTCTAGCTCCAAAGAACTGTAGGCTGCTGGCCGAGCACAGTGGCTCACACCTGTAATTTCAGCACTTTGGGAAGCTGAGACTGGTAGATTGCCTGAGCCCAGGAGTTCAAGACCAGCCTGGTCAACATGGCGAAACCCTGTCTCTATCCAAAAATATAAAAATTAGCCAGGCATGGTGATGTGCGCCTGTAGTCCCAGCTCCTCTGGAGGCTGAGGTGGGAGGACTGCTTGAGCCTGGGAGGCGAAGGTTGCAATAAGCCAAGATCGGGCTACTGGACTCCAGCCTGGGCGACAGAGTGAGACCCTGTCTCAAAAAACAAAGCAACAACAACACAACAACAAAAGAACCATAGGCTGCGACCTGAGCAGGTGTTAGAAAATGGAGAAAGGTCCAGCAGGCTCAACTAGGAGCTCCAAGCCTTCGTCCTCTGTCTTAGGGGAAGAGGCTGTACCACCTAGCTGGGGGCCTCACCTAAGATTCAGGAGACCTGGGCTGTCCACCACACGAGCTCCTGGACAGTCTGTTAGTTTCCTAAAGCTGGAACTGTCTTGTTCATCCTGTTGTCACACAGTATGTACCATCATCATCATTGGAACTCAAAAAATCTGTGTTAAGTAAATCATTCAGGCCAGGTGTGGTGGTTCATGCCCGTAATCCCAACACACTGGGAGGCCAAGGCTGGAGGATAGCTTGAGGCCAGGAGTTTGAGACCAGTCTGGTCAACATAGCAAGACCCTCTTAAAAAAAAAAGAGAGAAATTTAAAAACAAGTAAATAATTCAGTGAGGCCAGACGCAGTGGCTCACACCTGTAATCCTAGCACTTTGGGAGGCCGAGGTGGGCAGATCACCTGAGTTCGGGAGTTCGAGACCAGCTTGACCAACATGGAGAAACTCTGTCTCTACTAAAAATACAAAATTAGCTGGGCATGGTGGCACATGCCCATAATCCCAGCTACTTGGGAGGCTGAGGCAGGAATATCATTTGAACCCAGGAGGTGGAGGTTGCAGTGAGCCAAGATTGCGCCATTGCACTCCAGCCTGGGCAAGAGCGAAACTCCATCTCAAAAAAAAAAAAAAAAAATTCAGTGAATGGCACTATGTCTGGACTTCCCTGAAGATAAGCATCACCTTGGTGTTTGTTAAACTATTGATTCCCCCCCGCTTTTTTTTTTTTTGAGATGTAGTTTCGCTCTTGTTGCCCAGGCTAGAGTACAATGGCACAACCTCGGCTCACTGCAACCTCTGCCTCCCCAGTTCAAGTAATTCTTCTGCTTCAGCCTCCGAGTAGTTGGGATTACAGGTCCCCACCACCATGCCCGGCTAATATTTGTAGTTTTAGTAGAGGTGGGGTTTTGCCATGTCATCTACCCACCTCAGCCTCCCAAAGTGCTGGGATTACAGGCGTGAGCCACTGCGCCTGGCCAAAGTATTGATTCTCAAGTCCAGACCCAGACCTTCAGATTTAGAATTTGGTGAGAGGGCGTGGTCATCTACATATTTCACAAGCATCCCAGTGATACTTTTTTCTTTTTTTGAGACAGGGTCTCACTCTGTCACCCAGGCTGGCATGCAGTGACATGATCTTGGTTCACTGCAGCCTCTACCTCCCAGGTTCAAGGGATTCTCCTGCCTCAGTAGCTGTAATTCCTGCCTCAGGAGCTGGGATTATAGGCACATACCACTACGCCTGGTTAATTTTTGTACTGTTAGTAGAGACAGGAGTTTCACCATCTTGGTCTCGAACTCCTGACCTTGAGTGATCTGCCCACCTTGGCCTCCGTAAGTGCTGGGATTACAGGCATGAGCCACCATGCCTGGCCCTCCAGTGATTCTGATCAGCCAACTTTGGGACCCACGTGGGCTAGGGTTCTTGCTGCAGTTTGTAACTCACCTCTCTACATTGTTTCCTCATCTGCAAAACATGTCTAGAGATTACTCCTCCCATGTAGACTTAACGAAATGAATGCAAAAATGCTTTACTGGCCGGGCGCGGTAGCTGAAGCCTGTAATCCCAGCACTTTGGGAGGCCGAGACGGGCGGATCACGAGGTCAGGAGATCGAGACCATCCTGGCTAACACGGTGAAACCCCGTCTCTACTAAAAAATACAAAAAAACTAGCCAGGTGAGGTGGCGGGCGCCTGTAGTCCCAGCTACTCGGTAGGCTGAGGCAGGAGAATGGTGTAAACCCAGGAGGCTGAGCTTACAGTGAGCTGAGATCCAGCCACTGCACTCCAGCCCGGGTGACAGAGTGAGACTCTGTCTCAAAAAAAAAATGCTTTACAAGCTCTAAAACCTGATGTCATTGTAGAGGATGATGCATGCGGGTATTATTGTGAGTGGTCCATGGTTGTCATCTGACTTCCCCAGCCTAGAGACTCAGCCTCAGCCCTCTGTATTAGACCCATCCCCAGAGGCAGAAGGCACCCTCATCCAGGTCATGCACATATAAATACAAAAATGACAGGTTGTGGTTAGTGCTGTGGGAGCCTCTGACCAGGACTCAGGTTCCAAGGATGGCAGTACAGGGAAGGCACAGACAACTAGATGGAGGTATGGGAGTCAGACTCAGTGAAACCAGCTCCAGAACCCAAGTCTACCAGATCGCCATGTGGCCTAGTGTGTAGGTGGTCCCTATTTAAACATGCTCAGCTCAGCTCAGAGCACCCTCATCCACTGAGACTGGAAACGAACAAAAACGATGGCATGCTTTCCATCCAGGACCAGAAGCTTCTTCTTCTTTTTTTTTTTTTTTTGAGATGGAGTCTGGCTCTATCACCCAGGCTGAAGAGCAGTGGCACAATCTCAGCTCACTACAACCTCTGCCTCCTGGGTTCAAGCAATTCTCATACCTCAGCCTCTAGAGTAGCTGGGATTACAGGCATGCACCACCATGCCCAGCTATTTTTTTTTTGTATTTTTAGTATGTTTAGTATGTTTAGTATGTTGGCCAGGCTAGTGTTGAACTCCTGACCTCAAGTGATCCACCCGCCTCAGCCTCCCAAAGTTCTGGGATTACAGGCATGGGCCAATACACCCAGCCCAGAAGCTTCTTGAAATTAGGGCTAAAGCTTTATTCATCACATGTCCCTTGCACTACAGGCACTTAATGGGTGCTCACTAACTGTTTAAGGTAAAATGAATGATAACCATAGCTAACATTTATTGAGCACCTAATGCACCAGACATTCTGCTAATAATTGCATTGATTCTATCCTCATCCCCACTTCAGAGGTGATGAGAAAACAGAAGCTCAGATAATTTACCCAAAGCCACAAATTTACAAGTGGAAACAGCCAGTATGTGAAGGGTCAGTCTGCTTGTCGCCCAAACCCGTTGCTTCCCCATAGAAGAGGAGTGAAAATGTGCTTTGTACTAAGACTTTTAAGAAAACTCTCAATGTCTTGCCTTTCCCAGGGTCCAACAGCTGCAGACAGCTCATTTCTGATGTGTATTGGCTTAGAGCCCTGTGGAGGCCTGGAATTTCTCTCTGACCCGCAAGAGCAACTGTCTGACAAAGCTCATCCATCTCTGAACTTTCTTGGCCTCTGGCACTATCCCTGGAAGAACCCGAATCTCTGTTGCTTTTTTAGGACCGAGGCTAACAGTCACCCTCACTTTTTAAAGGCCTTAGTTGGTCCAGGATCTCTTTCGTATAAGAAAAACCAGAAGCGCCTTTTTCCCAGGTGAGGAATGACACCTTCTCATTTCCTCTGCCCCAGACAGACTGACCGTCAGATTCCCTGACCTGGGAGATAACCTTTGAGGCCATCCCAGCTGGCAGGAGGGTGGGGGCAAAGTCCCTTGAGATTCTCAGATGCTTTCCAGTGCTCTCCATCGAGACATTTGGGACCCTCCCTTGACATGAGCAGCAATGTGTGACATGGTTAAGTGCTTGGACCCTGAAGCTGAGCCTCCAGGAGGCAGAATCTGGATGCTTCTCTGCCACTTCCTACCTAGGGATATTAGACTTAGCATCCTGAAGCTTCTGCTTGCTCAGCTGTAAAATGGAGACAAATAATATCTACTGACAGGAATGCTATAAATAGTAAATGTGTGTGAAATGCATAGTGCACGTAGCATTTAGTCATTCATTCATTCATCGAACAAACCTGCTTGTCTAGTGAGTCTCTGGCAGGCTAACTCAGAGCTAGATTCTCAGGGAATCAAGGACATGTGTTTAGTGAGCATTTCCTGTACAGCCAGGGCGCCTGTATATGTTGCCTACGTAAGCAATCCTGTTCACCCCTCACTGATGTTCTCTGTGCGGCAAGCCTTTCAGGGATGGAGAAACTGAGGTACCCAGGAATTAAAGCTTAAGCTTTGTGAGGGTGGAGGGCACCTGCTTCGTCATATCCGTCTGTGCCTAGCATAGCTCCTGGCACACAGGTACCAGTGAGTATTTGCTAAGTGATTGAATGAACCCCGTATTCCCAAAGTGGGGCCCCCAAACACCCTTGCCTTTCACTTGTTCTTTCCTCCTGCTGTTTGTATTTTATCTCCCCCAGTAAACTCCTAAACTCCTACTCATCTATCAAGACATAGTTTTATTTATTTATGTATTTATGTATTTATTTATTTATTTATTGAGACGGAATCTCGCTCTGTCGCCCAGGCTGGAGTGCAGTGGCTGGGTCTCGGCTCACTGCAAGCTCCGCCTCCCGGGTTCACGCCATTCTCCTGCCTCAGCCTCCCGAGTAGCTGGGACTACAGGCGCCCGCCACCTCGCCTGGCTAGTTTTTTGTATTTTTTAGTAGAGACGGGGTTTCACCGTGTTAGCCAGGATGGTCTCGATCTCCTGACCTCGTGATCCGCCCGTCTCGGCCTCCCAAAGTGCTGGGATTACAGGCTTGAGCCACCGCGCCCAGCCAAGACATAGTTTTAAAGTCTCCTCTTCTATAAACCTGTAACTGCCCCCGCAGCAATTTAGCAGAGCCCTCCTCCTCCTCCTCCTCCTCCTCCTCCTCCTCCTCTTCCTCCTCCTCCTTCTTCTTCCAGAGTCTCACTCTGTCACCAGGCTGGTTTCTTCTTCTTCTGACAGAGTCTCACTCTGTCGCCAGGCTGGAGTGCACTGGTACGATCTTGGCTCACTGCAACCTCTGCCTCCTGGGTTCAAGTACTTCTCCTGCCTTAGCCTCCTGAGTAGCTGGTATTACAAGTGAGTGCCACCAGGCCTGGCTAAAGTTTGTATTTTTAGTAGAGATGGGGTTTCAGTATGTTGGCCAGGCTGGTCTCAAACTCTTGACCTCAGATGATCCATCCACCTCGGCCTCCCAAAGTGCTGGGATTACAGGTGTGAGCCACTGCACCCGGCCAGCAGAGCCCTCTTCTAAGTAAAGCATCAGAGCGGGGTGTGGTGGCTGGTGCCTGCAATCCCAGTGCTTTGGGAGGCCAAGATGGAAGGATCGATTGAGACTAGGAGTTTGAGACCAGCCTAGGCAATATGGTGAGACCCTGTCTCTACAAAAAATTTAAAAATTAGCCAGCTTGTGCCTGTAGTCCCAGCTACTTGGGAGGCTGAGATGGCAGGAGGTCAAGGCTCCAGTGAGCCATGATCACACCACTCCACTCCAGCCTGGGTGACAGAGTGAGACCCTGTCTCAGAAAAAAAAAAAAAAAAGGAAGAAGAAAATCAACAAACAAAGTAAAGCATCATAGAGCAGTTGTCTAAACTCTCTTCAGTGAAGGCCACCAGCCTATCAGACTGTGAGCTGCCTAGGAGCAGGGGGGACCCCTGACTCCTTTCTCTCTGAGACCCCAGCCCCTGGTTTATAACTGCCCACTGTTTGCTGGAATCTGCAACCTACGTGAATGAATTCAATCTCGTAAAGGCAGGTCTAAGACAAGTCTCTTGCTTCTACCTTTAGTCTGTACCCCCAACTGTTGGTCTTGGAGGCTAATGCCCAGGCTCAGAGGTGCCATCCAGCGACTCTGCTGGGCACATGTGGCTCTCTGTGATCTCAAGCTAGAAATGAGCCTCCATCTCCCACCTGCTTTTCCAGAGCCCTCCCCTGCAAACCCCTTGGAGCCCAGAAGCACTCCAGCCCCATGCAAATACTTGCCCTTCCCCAAAGTTCAAAGCGGTTCTTTCTCTGCCCAAAATGAGTTTGCCTCCTCTTCATTCAACAAAACATTCCTATTTATCCCACAGATCCAGCCCAAGAGTCTCTTCTTCCATGAAGTTTTCCTTATATGATCTCTCTCCCCTCAGGCACTCTCCCCGAGACCCCTTCCTTATCCAGGTTCCGATCCCAGCCATTCTTTGTTTATGGGACAAGATCTTCGAGCCCCTGGGAGTTTCCCACCAGCAAGCCTGGTGCTGGTTTGCACTGTAGTCTTCAAAGTGCTGGGCAAAGGGCCTGGTATACAGTAAATGGAGGTTGCAAACCATGCCTGCAGCTGGCCCCGGCTGATGTGGTGTTTTGTCTGCCACCAACTATGTTGTTTTTAAAAGTTTTTTACTGACTGCCATGACTCGCACCTGTAATCTCAGCAGTTTGGAGGCTGAGACAGGAGGATCATTTGAGTCCAGGAGTTTAAGACCAGTCTGGGCAGCATAGCATGACCTCATCTCTAAAAAAAACAAAAGTACATCCAAGCCAACATGGTGAAACCGTGTCTCTACCAAAAATACAAAAATTAGCCGGGCGTGGTGGTGCTTGCATGTAATCCCAACTATTTGGGAGGCTGAGGTAGGAGAATCGCTTGAACCATGGAGTCGGAGGTTGCAGTGAGCCGAGATCGCGCCTCTGCACTCCAGCCTGGGTGACAGAGCGAGACTCCACCTCGAGAAAAAAAAAAAAGAAAAAGAAAAAAAAAGTGTCTGGGCGTGGTGGCCTATGCATGTAGTTTCAGCTATGCAGGAGGCTAAGGAGGGAAGATGGCTTGAGTACAGGAGGTTGAGGCTGCAGTGAGCCATGATTGTACTACTGTACTCCAGTCTAGGTCACAGACTGAGACCCTGTCTCAAATACAACAAAATGAAAACAGAAAGAAAAGTCTTGAAGATGCCGGGTGTGGTGTCACATGCCTGTAATTTTTGAGATTGTTCATAAAAATGTTTTCGTTTTCTTCCCTTCATTTGAGAAATGGAAAGAAAGTTCTGGGCCCTCATTTCAACATGGCAAAGGTTCCCTAAAGCCAAATAGTCACTATTTCCTTTAGGCAGGGTCTATTCTCTCTTTTTTTTTTGAGACAGAGTTTTGCTCTGTCACCCAGGCTAGAGTGCAGCGGCTCAATCTCGGCTCACTGCAAGCTCCGCCTCCTGGGTTTATGATATTCTCCTGCCTCCGCCTCCCGAGTAGCTGGGACCACAGGCGCCACACCCGCTAATTTTTTGTATTTTTAGTAGAGATGGCGTTTCACTGTGTTAGCCAGGATGGTCTCGATCTCCTCACCTCGTGATCCACCCGCCTTGGCCTCCCGAAGTGCTGGGATTACAAGTGTAAGCCACCGTGCCCGGCTGGGTCTATTCTCTTAAGTGCTAGAGTCAATCCTTAACTTATTACATCTATTTGCCTGGCCCTGGAGATCCTTGTTATATTTTATTTTATTTTAAAATAATTATTAGTTTTTTCTTTTCTTTTTTTTTTTTTTTTGAGATGGAGTCTCACTCTGTCGCCCAGGCTGGAGTGCAGTGGTGTGATCTCCACTCACTGCAAGTTGTGCCTCCCAGGTTCATGCCATTCTCCTGCCTCAGCCTCCTGAGTAGCTGGGACTATAGGCGCCCACCACCATGCCCGGCTAATTTTTTGTATTTTTTTTTTTTTTTAGTAGAGATGGGGTTTGACCGTAGCCAGGATGGTCTCGATCTCCTGACCTCGTGATCCGCCTGCCTTGGCTTCCCAAAGTGCTGGGATTACAGGCGTGAGCCACCGCGCCTGGCCTATTATTAGTTTTTTGAGATGGAGTCTTACTCTGTCACCCAGACTGGAGTGCAGTGGACTGATCTCGTCTCACTGCAACCTCTGCCTCCCGGTTGAAGTGATTCTCATGCCTCAGCCTCCTGAGTAGCTGGGATTACAGGCATGCACCAGTACGCCCATCTAATTTTTGTATTTTTAGTAGAGACGGGGTTTCACTTGGTTGGCAGGCTGGTCTTGAACTCCTGACCTCAGGTGATCCGTCCCTCTCAGCCTACCAAAGTAGTGGGATTACAGGTGTGAGCCACTGCTCCCAGCCCCCCTTGTTATATTTTAGATGAGAGAAAGACACTCTGGAGTCAGTTAGGAGTGTTTGGGTTGGGCTCATCTCATTGTCCTTCTCCAAAGGGACTAACTCATGCATTGTGGGTAGGTGGCCCAGGCTGGACAAGATAGACATAATCCATTATTCTATAAATGCTTACCATAATGTGTTTGCACTCTCCTATCAATCCTATGAAGTGGATTGGATGGTTACTCCCATTTTACAGGTGAGGAAGCTGAGGCTCAGAGAGGTTAAGCAGCTTGCCAAGGTGGAGAATCTAGCAGGTGGTAAAGTTGTGAGGGGCTCTAAATCGCTGTGACTTGAGAACCCACACTGGATGCTCCCTTGTCCCAGCAGAGTCACTTATTACTTTCCTTGCACAGAGAGGTCTTTCCCAGCTTCCCCCATCTAAACTGACATCCTGCACTCTGTTCTATCACTGTTTATTTTCTCCACAGCTCTTCCATGGTCAGAAATTACCTTGTGGCTGGATGCAGTGGCTCATGCCTGCAATCCCAGCACTTTGGGAGGCTGAGGCGGGCAGATCACTTGATGTCAGGAGTTTGAGACCAGCCTGGTCAACATGGCGAAACCCTGTCTCTACTAAAAATACAAAAATTAGCCAGGCGTGGTGGCACATGCCTGTAAGTCCAGCAACTTGGGAGGCTGAGGCAAGAGAATCGCTTGAACCTGGGAGGTGGAGGTTGCAGTGAGCTAAGGTCGTGCCATTGCACTCCAGCCTGGGCAACAAGAGCAAGACTCTGCCTCAAAAAAAAAAAAAAAAAAGAAATTACCTTATTTTGTTTTGTACTGTGTGTTTCTTTTTTATCCTTTCCCCTCCCCAGCACTAGGCTGGCTATAAGCAGCTTCTCTGTTTAGTTCATTGCTGGACCCCAGTCGTTAGCACAGTTCTTGACACATGCAAGTGTTCATAGTACATGTTTGTTGAATGAATGCATTTAACCCGGTGTCTGCATTGCAGGACACAGAGGTAAGAAGGCAAAGACAGGGAAGGCGCTTCTTGGTGCGGTGGTCACCAAAAGGACATAAGTCCCTCAGGTCAGCAGCTTCTACTGCTCTCAAGTTCTTCCACCTCACTCTCCTGAGCACATGGTCGGGTACACAGTGGGTCTCACATACTGGGTGCACTGTCTTGGCATGCCGATGTCTGGACATCAGCAAGACAATGGCTTCTGTGTCCCCATCTCCTTATGGACACGATTCGTATTACTGCACCTTCTGCGTGCATCACTCATGCCTCCAGTCTCTCTTGTGGTCCTTGCAGGAGCTATGTGACCTAAGCAGGGCTGGTACCACCCTCAGACAGAGTGACTGGCCCCACATTGTCCAGCTGGCAGGGCCTGGCCTGTCTGACTCTGAAACTCAGGCTCCTCCAGCTCCCATGACCCCCCAGCCTCTTGGGGTGGAGCCAAGTCCAGGCTTGTGCTTCCCACAGGGTCAGGAGGTGAAGGCACAGCCTGGCCTTGGAACCCCCGCGGAATGGGAAGGTTTTGTGAAACAAACAGAGAGACCACCAGGAGGGTGCCCTCCCCTCCCACCCCGGAAGCTTCTCAGAGATTCCCACAGCCCGGCCAGCTGCCTCTGCCTTCTACCTTCCCACTTCCCCTCCACAGGGAGTCACTGGTGCTGAAGTTAAGCTGGAGTTTGATGACCTAACTCTGAGCCTGGGGGTGGGAGAAAGGCTCTGTGCTTGAGAGGAAGATAGAGAGAGAGAAAAGCCATGAATAAGAATCAGAACTGACCAGGCGCGGTGGTTCATACCTGTAATTCCAGCACTTTGGGAGGCCAAGGCAAGCGGATCACCTGAGATCAGGAGTTCAAGACCAGTCTGGCCAAAGTGGTGAAACCCTGTCTGTACAAAAAATACAAAAATTATTCGGGCATGATGGTGGGTGCCTGTAATTCCAGCTATTCAGGAGGCTGAGACAGAAGAATTGCTTGAACCCAGGAGGCAGAGGTTGCTGTGAGCCAAGATTGTGCCATTGCACTCCAGCCTGGGCAACATAGTGAGACTATGTCTCAAAAAAAAAATGAGGCCGGGGACGGTGGCTCACGCCTCTAATCCCAGCACTTTGGGAGGCTGAGGCGGGTGGATCACCTGGGGTCAGGAGTTTGAGACCAACCTGGCCAACATGGTGAAACCTCCTCTCTACTAAAAATACAAAAATCAACTGGGCATGATGGCGGGCACCTGTAATCCCAGCTACTCGGAAGGCTGAGGCAGGAGAATCGCTTGAACCTGGGAGGCAGTGGTTGCAGTGAGCTGAGGTGGTGCCACTGCACTCCAGCCCAGGCGACAGAGAGAGATTCTGTCTCAAAAACAAAACAAAACAAAACACAAAACAAACAAAAAAAACGCCAGGAGCTGTGGCTCATACCTGTAATCCCAGCACTTTGGGAGGGCGAGGCAGGGGGATCACGAGGTCAGGAGATCGAGACCATCCTGGCTAACACAGTGAAACCCCATCTCCACTAAAAATACATAAAAGTTAGCTGGGTGTGGTGGTGGGTGCCTGTAATCCCAGTAATCCCAGCCACTCGGGAGGCTGAGGCAGGAGAATGGTGTGAACCTGAGAGGTGGAGCTTGCAGTGAGCCGAGATCTCGCCACTGTACTCCAGCCTGGGTGACAGAGCGAGATTCCATCTAAAAAAAAAAAAAAAGAAAAAAGAATCAGAACTAAGAATAAACACTAAATAAACTAAGAATAACACTAAGCACTTAGGGAGTGCTTACTGTGTGCCGGGCACTGACTGCGCCAGAGATTTATATGTGCAATTAACTCATTGTCTCCCAAAATTGCTTGATGACGGTTATCACTGGGAGCAATTATTAATCATAAAGAGAGCTCTAAAAGTCCTAGTGCTCTGTTTTAGTCATATTTAATCTTTGATAACTTCAAAAGTATAAATGATAGAAACTTACAAAACCAGCTTCTGATAATTTATTGATATTTCTTTTATACTTATTTAGTTTTGCGATCTTTGAGTAATATATTTTCAATTTTATTGTTTTGTTTCCGTCAACATGGGCTATCTTCAAAAAGCATTTATATTAAAAACGTATTATTCAAAATTCAAAATCGTCCAAAAGACCATTGATAATTCAAGTTCAAAGCTGAACAGATAATGACCAGGCATGGTGGCTGTGATCTCAGTACTTTGGGAGGCCAAGGCAGGAGGATCACTTGTGCCCAAGAGTTCAAGGCTGCAGTGAAATATGATCACGCCACTGCACTCCAGCCTGGGTGATAGAGTGAGATCCTGTCTCTTAAAAAAAAAAAAAAGTGAATGAGTAAACAAATCGTGGTATATCCATATATTGAAATACTATCTGACAATAAAATGGAATGCACTATTGATACACATGAAGGGGATGAATCTCAAAACAATGATACGACAATGATGTGGAGTGAAAGAAGCCCAACAAAAAGTAGTATGCACTGGATGATTCCATTTCTATAAAATTCTAGAAAATGCAGACTAATGTATAGTGACAGAAAGCAGATCAATGGGTTGCCTAGGGATGGGGAAGAGGGAGGAATAACAAAGGGCAGAAGGAAAGTTTGGGGAGTGATAAATATGTTCATTTTCTTTTTTTTTTGAGACAGAGTCTCACTCTGTCACCCAGGCTGGAGTGCAGTGGTGCAACTCTGCTCAATGCAACCTCTACCTCTGGGGTTCAAGTGATTCTCGTGCCTTAGCCTCTGGAGTAGCTGAGGTCACAGGCGCGCGCCACCGTGACTGGGTAATTTTTGCATTTTTAGTAGAGACGGGGTTTCACCATGTTGGTCAGGCTGGTCTCAAACTCCTGACCTCAGGTGATCTGCCTGTCTTGGCCTCCCAAAATGCTGGGATTATAGGCGTGAGCCACTGTGCCTGGCCTATTAATTTTCTTAATCGTGGTGATGGTTGTATATATATATGAAAGCTTATCAAAATGTATACTTTAAATATTTGCAGTTGTAGCCTGGTCAACATGGTGAAACCCCGTCTCTGCAAAAAATATAAAAATTAATCGGGTGTGGTGGTGCATACCTGTAGTCCCAGCAACTCCAGGGGCTGAGGCAGGAGGATCGCTTGAGCCTAGGAGGTAGAGGTTGCAGTGAGCTGAGATCATGTCACTGCACTCCAGCCTGGGTGACAGAGTGAGACCCTGCCTCAAAAAAAAAAAAAAAAAGAAAAAGAAAAAGAAAATATTCACAGTTGTGTGTTGATTATACCTTACTAAAGCTGTAAAAATGAAATTTAATGTAATAAACTTTAGAACTATAAAACTTGGCTAGGCACAGTGGCTCATGCCTGTAATCCCAGCACTTTGGGAGGGTGAGGCAGGAGAATTGCTTGAGGCCAGGACTTCCAGACGAGCCTGGGCAACATGATGACACTGCATCTCCACAAAAACTACAAAAAGTAGCCAAGTGTGGAGGCAAGCACCTGTAATTTCAGCTACTCAGGAGGCTGAAGTGGGAGGATAACTTGGTCTCAAGAGATTAAGGCTACAATGAGTTGTGATTGCACTCCAGCCTGGGTGACCGAGTGAGACCCTGTCTCAAAAAAATTACAGATATCTCTATATGTATCTTATTTGAAACTCATAAAACTAATATGTGTAAAAAATTTAAATAAACTTTGATGTTCTTTGTAAGTTTGTAGCATTTATACTTCTGAAACAATATACTTAATAGAATATACTTCTATTAGAGCTTAAAAGTGCTCTAAAACTTTTAAGGATATCAGTCTTGTAGGTCTATTGCCTCGGGAGCCCTGGAGTGGGACCCAGGAATCCTTGCTCTTTCAAAGAGTCTTAGGTAAGATGGGAAACAGAACATAAACTCTTCTCTCTCTCTCTGTCTCTCTCTCTCCCTCTCTTTCGCTCTCTGGCTTTTCACAAACACATAAGATAGGTATTTCTAAAGATGAGTGATCTGAGGCTCAGAGAGGCTCGGTGACTTGCCCCAGGTCACACAGCTCATTAACAGCGGTGCTGGGATTGGAACCCAGGCAGTCTGACTCCAAAGTCCACACAGGCAGGGGTTGGGGGCACTTACATCATCTCAAACTCCCCCGTCCCTATTCCTTGTTGGCCACTGACCCCAGAGCTCTCAAGAGCCCCAGGCTGGTGCATCCCCCACTAACATCAAAGGGCCCCAGGCTTCAAAGGCAGGTGAGGAAGATGCACATACCCCATACCTGGCTGAGTATGCAGGGAAGCCTGGGAGAGCTAATACGATTAAGCAGAGACCCAGTGGGGCCGGAAGTAGCTTCCCTGAGTAGATCATTCGCTGGAGGTGATTTGCATACATTCTCACCCACTAACCACCCTCAGAGTCTTTCATTCTAGGTCTACTAACAAAACCTCTGGACACTTGGGAATCAGGACAGCAGTGGGGGCTGTGCCAAGTATGTGTCCATCCCATAGATGGACAAATTTGTTTGAAACCAGTTGCTACCAAATTTGTGCCAGGCATGGTGCTGAGTGCTTCGGACATGTCTCATTTTTATCCTGAAATTAGGTACAGGGTAACCATTAGATGTATGACTCCAAGGAGCTCCTTTGACGTTGCATTCTCTAGGTATAATTATTCCCATTTTACTGATGAGAAAACGAAGGCGTGGAATACCTGCCCAAGGTCAAGTTGGTACTAAGTGGCTAGAATTGGAGCCCAGGACTATTTTGATTCTAACCTCCATTCCCTGCCTTGGCTGTCAGGAGGGAACAAACAGCTAAGACTCCAGCATGTTCTCCTAGCCCTTTCCCTTCACTCTGGGTGTCAGGAGTGGCAGGGGTTAACCCTGTGTCTGTTTGCCCAAATTACCCCACATATCTTTAGGGAATGGGAAATAGACAATCTAAAGCTGAGATCACCTCCTCATGATTCGAGACGTTACAAAACCACAAGGCCTCCCCGACCTTCTTCCATTGCTCCCATGTTCATGCCACCATCCCCCAATCATTCTCCCACCAACCTGCACTGCAAGCACTCCCTGACAAAGGCTGCTGTTTCAGAGCCAGAAAGCGCTGGGGTTATGAGGAGTGAGGGAGGCTCCAAGCGCAGGGCCACTTCCCCCCAGCTCCTGTCTTGGCCACACCAGCCTCTTTCCCAGGGGAGCTTCCAGTCCAACCTTCCCAGCCTATTCTTGCCTACTCCTGCCCTCCTACCCTACCCCTCAGCTCTGTTTTTCTGTCCTCTTTGTACCTGTCTGTCTTTCCTTCCCCACTGGAAGATCTAAGGTCACATACCCTTTCTCTGCCTGTACCTGCCTCAGGTCCTAAGCTGCCCCAGCAGGGATGGTGGGGTCAGCAACAAAAATTTGGAGGGACCCGCCCTGCTGGGAAAATCGTCCTTGCTGGGAAAGTGCAGCCAAGGAAACTCCCTGAGGGCAGAGGTGGGGGAGTGGGAGGGTTGTTTAAATTAGTACCAGTTAGGCTGGGGTATGGAGGGCAGGACACCTAGATCCTGCTCCCAGCTCAACCCAGACCAGCACATGACCTTGTTGAGCCTCCGTTTCCACATCTCGGGTGATTCCTAGCCCTGTCTCCACACTCGACTGTCTTGTGCTTGGTGGAACTCTGAGGCCAGCGGGTGGAAGTGTCTCATAACATTCAAGGCCTGCACAGCTTCTTCTCCCTCTCCTCTACCCACTCTTTGATGAAGTGCAGCCGATTCCCACACACACCACCCCCTGCTCTCCCTCCCCTGCCTGCTTAGTTCTTATTTATTGTGCTATTGTGCTTTTTTTGTTTTGTTTTGTTTTGAGATGAAGTTTCACTCTTGTTGCCCAGGCTGGAGGGCAATGACGCGGTCTCGGCTCACTGCAAACTCCACTTCCTGAGTTCAACCAATTCTCCTGCCTCAGCCTCCCAAGTGGCTGGGATTACAGGCACCTGCCACCACACCCAGCTAATTTTTGTATTTTTAGTAGAGACAGGGTTTCTCCATGTTGGCCAGGCTGGTCTCGAACTCCTGACCTCAGGTGATCCACCTGCCTCGACCTCCCAAACTGCTGGGATTACAGATGTGAGCCAGGGCACCCGGCCATACTGTGCCTTTTTTTTTTTTTTTTTGGTTTGTTTGTTTGTTTGTTTTTGAGACGGAGTCTTCCTCTGCACCCAGCCTGGAGGTGCAATGGAGCAATCTCGGCTCACTGCAAGCTCTGCCTCCCAGGCTCACGCCATTCTCCTGCCTCAGTCTCCGGACCACAGGCACCCACACCACGCCCGGCTAATTTTTTGTATTGTTTTTAGTAGAGACGGGGTTTCACCCTGTTAGCCAGGATGGTCTCGATCTCCTGACCTTGTGATCCGCCCACCTCGGCCTCCCAAAGTGCTGCGATTACAGGCATAAGCCACCGCACCCAGCCTTTTTTTTTTTTTTTTTTTTAGATAGAGTTTCGCTCTGGTTGCTCAGGCTGGAGGACAATGGCATGATCTTGGCTCACTGCAACCTCCGCCTCCCAGGTTCAAGTGATTCTCCTGCCTCACCTAGTGGCTGGGATTACAGGCGCCCGCTACCAAGCCCGTCTAATTTTTGTATTTTTAGTAGAGATGGGGTTTCACCATGTTGGTCAGCAGGGTCTCGAACTCCTGATCTCAGGTGATCCACCCACCTTGGCCTCCCAAAGTGCTGGGGTTACAGGCATGAGCCACCGTGCCCGTCCTGTATTGTGCTTTTTAAACACAAAATGCATGCCTATTCGCTGTAGAAAAAGTGCAGACTATATAATGATATATACAGGAAGAGAAAAATCCCCTGTAACCCCGTGATCTAGATATAACCATGGTTAATCTTTTGGGGGTACATTCTTCCTGCCCCCTGCACTTAGGTGTTGATGTGCACATGCATTTATGTGCACTTAGAAGAATCACACCATGTGAACTGTTCTGTAAACTACTTCTTTTATGAAACCTGAACATCTTTCCAGGCCATAAAGCATCCTCTCCACTACCATTTAAAAATAAACGTTGGCTGGGTGTGGTGGCTCATGACTGTAATCCCAGCCCTTTGGGAGGCTGAGGCAGGCAGATTGTTTGAGCCCGGGAGTTCGAGACCAGCCTGGCCAACATGGTGAAACCTAGTCTCTACTAAAAATACAATAATTAGCTGAGCGTGGTGGCGGACGTCTGTAATCCTAGCTACCAAGAAGACTGAGGCAGAAGAATCGCTTGAACCCGGGAGGCAGAGGTTGCAGTGAGCCCAGATCTCACCCCTGCTCTCCAGCCTGGGCTACAGAGGGAGACTCCGTCTCAAAAAAAATAAATAAATAAAAAGTTCTTAATTCTTTAGGCCTCCTCCTCCAGGAAGCCAGCCTGGAGGATTTCTCTAGCCCAGTCAGCCTCTCTCAAGGTCCTTACACCAAGTTCCGTGTTATCCACCTTCTCTTGGACTGTGAGCTTTCAGGGGACAGAAGGCCCCTCCGGACCCTTTCACTCAGTGCCCGGTGTACGTAATAGGTGCTTAATAAATGAGGCTGGAAAGGGTACTTTTCTTGATTGCTGTCAGCAGGAGGAGGCCGAGGCAGAGGAAAAGAGCACTGGACTTGGAGTCGGCGTGCCTCCCTGTCTCTAGCTTCGCGTTCTTGTTTGCAGCGAGGAGGCATAGTGGTCTGTGCGACGCAGGGCCCAGCCCCGCTTGCCCCGCCCGCCCCGCCGCGCCTGGCACAGCCAAGGCGCCCAGCGGAAGCCCCAGCCATGGCAGAACCGACGGAGCCCGGTGAGGTGAGCGCGCCTGGCAGGCCCGAGGGGCTGGAGGCGGAGGCCCAGGCGCCCGCCCCCGTGGGAAAGCGCGCGGAGGGCGACCCGGGTGAGTCAGCCTGCTAGCAGACGGGCTGCGGAGCTAGAGGACCGAGGCCCGAGGCGGCGGTGAGTGTTCCCGCCGGGCGGGGAGCGTAGTCGCCGCCAAGGGGGACCCGCCCCTCTCCCTTGTTCCCCGCACTGCGGGTCCCGCCGCCGGGGCCGGTACACGAGCCTAGCGAGACAGAGACGCTCCGGCGCGAGCTCCCGCCCCGGCCCTGTGGTCGGGCGGGGTGGGGGGTTACCCAGGGCTCTGCCCTCAGCAGGGTGTGTCCCCTGCCATCTGCCCCGTTCCCCTCGCTGGGTTTCTGTCCTGTGGCCTCATTCTCTTGCTGCTGGTGGGAAGGGTGGGATGTGCCTGGTTGGTAAATTGTGGGGCGCCACCAAACGCGGGTAGCCCCCATTTGGTGCCAGGCTGGGCCTAGTGCGTGGGCAGGAGAGGCAGGATGGGCTCCGCACACCATCACCGCCTTACCATGGTGCTGCACTGCTAAACAAGGGGTTACTGCTGCTCCTGGGCTCAGGAAGAGAGCGGCTCCCCCACCTTTATCCCCCGCCATCCGCCCACCCACTGCTTCACCCTTCCCCCACCCCGCCCCACTCCAAGTCCCAAGGAGCCCAGTTTAAAAGAGCCACTGCCACCGTTTGTCCAGCGCTCACTGGGACGCTGCCTTGTTATAAACATTTTGCACAGTTACCTCAGTTAGCCCTCCCGCTGGCACTATACTGACGGCTGCCTTTTCAGATGAGGAACGGGGCCCGGAGAGGTGAAGTCACTTGTTCAAGGTCACTGCAGTCAGAGGCGGAGTTACCCTGAGGCTAATTGAAGCCTAAGTTTCAGACCCTTGCAAGGCTGGGTCCTAATTTTTGCATTTCTATTTTTGTGTTCTTTTCCTTTAGAAGCCCCCTCCCCCAACAGTAGGAGGGTCAAGCCCCTTCAAAATGGATCTCTCTGGCCGTGCCTGGTCTGTCTGCTGTCCTCTGTGGCACTGCCCCGGATGGGTGGGGTTGGGGGATTGCTGGGGCTGGGCAGTGCCAACCTGGCAGGGAGGGAAGGACGTCCAGATTTGGTCAAGGGGCCCACATGCCCTCTGCATGAGTCTTGGCAGACTCCAAACAGCCTGCTGTGTGCGGAGCCAGCTTAGGCAGAGCCCTCCTTGTGACGTTGGGATCTTCTCTGGGACTCAGCTGTCCTCATCTGAGTTAGGGGTGGTTATTATGGGGTAACTGCAGACACGAGGTGAAAGTGGAAGGAACAGAGGCTGGAAAGCTCGAAGCCCTGCCTGTCCTGCGTTCCCCCTCCCACTCCCCCCCAGCCACCCCACAGGTGCCCGCCACTCTGCCCCGTGCCCTCGTCTTCACAGCCAGCCCTCTCCTCTACAGCTGCCGCATCTTCTCCACAGCCAAGTTGTCCGTGGTGCCGTCTCCCTACACTCCCCGCTTCACGGTCTCCCTTCACCCCGTTCCATTGTTTGCCTCCTGCCTCCACCCGCCATGGCGTCTGCCCTGGCTTGGGTTGTATAAGAGAGATTCCGTGTTACCAAATTGGCTCCAGCCCTGCCTGGCCGCACAGCAGCCTTTGACACGGTTGAAATGCTCCCCACCTCTTAGCTTTTGTGCAGCTAAGCTTCCCTTCCGCCGTCTGGGCCCCTCCTCAGTTCTCTTTGTCTTCTGAGCCTCTTCCCCCTGCCCCAGGCCTCCCCTCCCCTGGGCCCGCCCTCCAAGGCTGTGCTTGGACTTCTCCTCTCCCCTGCCACTACCTGTCTCTCCTAGAGACCCTCACCCATCCTGGGGCTTAAAACCAATACCCATGGTGCCCGGCCTTTGTCTACCTCAGACCAGTCCTCACAGCTCTGGACCCCTGCACCCACCAGCCCACCCGTGCGTCTCCCGTGGGGTCCCTCATAGTCATCTCTGGCTCCACTCATCAAGACTGAACTCCTCTGTGCCTTCTCCAGCGTTCTCTCTGCAGCCAAGCCCCTGGTTGCTGATTCCTTCCTCCCCCAACACCACAACATCCAACCCCAAACCAGCCCTGTGGATCCCGCTTCCAAAATGGCTCTCTAGAATCCACCTGCTCCTCCCCATCTCCTCTGTCACCACCTGGTCCCAGCCACCATCATCTCTCTCCTGGACAACTGCAGGGGCATCTCTCTCCTGGACACTTCCCTGCAGTTGTCCAGGAGGGGCCTCCCTGCCTCCACCCTGGCCCTCCAGAATCCACTCCTCTCAGGAGCTACTGCGCTAGATGGGATGGCATCACTCCCCTCACTGACACCTTCAGTGCCTCCCATTGCCTGTAGGATAAAATACAAGCTCCAGGCCGGGCCAGGTGGCGCACGCCTGTAATCCCAGCACTTTGGGAGGCCAAGGTGGGCAGATCACCTGAGGTCGGAAGTTCAAGACGAGCCTGACCAACATGGAGAAACCCAGTCTCTACTATAAATACAAAATTAGCTGAGCATGGTGGTGCATGCCTGCTACTCGGGAGTAGTAATCCCAGGCTGAGGCAGGAGAATCGCTTGAACCCAGGAGGCAGAGGTTGCAGTGAGCTGAGATTGTGCCACTGCACTCCAGCCTGGGCAACAAGAGCGAAACTCCATCTCAAAAAAAAGAAAAGAAAATGCAAGCTCCAGAACCCCGGCCGGCGGGCCTCAGCCCTCTGGGCTCATTGCTGTGCAGCTACAACAGCCTTCTTTCTGCTTCTGGAGTGTGATGTGGGTGTTCCCATTGTAGGGCCTTTGCCCCTGCTGTCCCCTCTGGCTAGAATGCCCTTTCTCCCACTCTTTGCCTGGCACACATCTAATTAGCCTTCAAGTCTTAGCTTAAGGATGACCTCCTTGGAGAGGCCTTCCCCATGACCCCCTGTCACACTCCCTAAGAGCACCCCGAGTACTTACTGTCAGCTGGAATTATGCCTTTATTTCTAGGGCTATGGGTTAATGTCTGCCACCCTCACCAGACTGCAAGCTCCACAGGGCTGTCTGGTTTACTGTCTGTGTTGCTCTGCCTCTCCCGTGCCTAGCATGGTGCCAGGCACACAGTGGGCACCCAGGAAACACATATGAAGGAGAGGCGTGGAGACCCAGCTGCCAAGGTTGTCCTGCTGCCATCTGTCCAGCAGGTGGCCTCCCAAACCAGAGCTTCACCTCTGGAGATGGGTACCCAGGGCAGTACTCAGATTTTGGAACAGCTCCTATGCAAATCCTGGGGCCCCCCACTTGAGATCCACATGGCAGATATGTCTTCAGTCCCAGAGATCCCTTGGCACTTGCTTTTTTGAGATTTACGACTTGGCATTGTGATTTTTTCTGTTTTTTGTTTTTGTTTTTATTTTTGAGGCAGGGTCTTGCTCTGTCACCCAGGCTGGAGTACAATGGCACAATCATGACTAATTGCAGCCTCAACCTCCCTAGCTCAAGCTGTCCTCCCACCTCAGCCTCCTGAGTAGCTGGGACTACAGGCATGTGCCATCATGCCCGGCATATTTTCGTATTATTTGTAGAGATGGAGTTTCACCATGTTGCCCAGGCTGGGCTCGAACTCCTGACCTTAAGCGATCTTCCCACCTCAGCCTCCCATACTGCTGGGACTACAGGTGTGAGCCCCACCCTCAGCTTGGCATCACGATTGTCTACCTGCATGTCCTGCAAGGGGACTAGGGGCAACTCAGGCCAGAGACCTGATCTAACCTGTGGACTGCTCCTGGAAGTTAACATTAAGGCTTTGGAGCCCCATGCCTGGGTTCTAATCTTGGCTCTGGGGCTTCCTCGTTGTGAGGCTTAGGCAAATTACTTAACTAACCTATGCCTCCCCTGTAAAGTGGTAATACTACCTGCCTCATAGGATTGTTGTGAGACTTGAATGAGGAAATACATGAAGAGTACTTTTTCTGGTGCCTGGCATGTAATCAATGCTCAGTAAATGGGAGCTTTTATCACTGAACAATTCTTTACCCCTACTGGAAGCCCAGTCTCAGCTGGGGAGAGGCTGCCCACTGTTGCACTGGGCACAATTGCGCATGCTTGTGCAGGGCATGCACACACATATGCAGGAACAACACACAACTCTCCCAGCTGTGGCGTGAGCTGGCCAAGGTGCCTCCCTTGCCAGAACAAGGGAGCCTGGCAGATGCCTTGTGCCCCCTGGCACTGTGCCTCCTGTGCCCAGTGCCATTGGCTTGGCAAGACAAGTTGCCATGGCAGCAGGTGATTGGGCCTGCAGGCGGGGACAGTGGCTGGCCTTGGCTGAGCTCTCGCTTTTTAGAAGGGGATGGCTTGCTGCCAAGGCACAGGCTTTCCTGTTACTTGGCTGCATCCATGGCCACACCCAGGAGCCCTTGTGGGCTCCCAGCCCTGGGAACTGGGAGACTGAGCCAGCCACTCACTCTGGGCATTCCCCCAGGCCTGGACACATGCCCCATTGTCCATCACTCACACTCCACTAGAAAGATCTGGCGTGGGTCTTTTTCCTCTACCCCATGGGGAACTCCTGGAGAGTTCAGGTTGCACCCAACACATTGTAGGTCTCTCTGGAATGTTTGTGGGGTGAATCAAAAAACAAAAAATGAACAGGTAGAGCAGGTAGAATTATGACTTTACTCTCTACTCACCACCTGGAGGAGAAGAGGTGGTGAGAGGAGTGTAAATTCTCCAGACATAATTCTACCTGCTCTAGACATTAATATCTAGTTAATAATATTAATTTAGTACCCACTGTGTGCCAGACATTGCTCTAGGTGAAGCCAAGATTTAAACCCAGATGGATACATTCCTGCTGTCATGGAGCTAATATCCTAGTGGAGGGAGACAGACAATAAACAAACAGGCAAACAAAACCAGGAAAACATCAGATAAGGACTACAGGTGCTGTCTGAGAATTACAATAGGGGGATGCAGTAGGGAGGAACTGAGTGGCCGCTTCAGATGTGGGGACAGGGGAGGCCTCTCCAAGGAGGCGACATTTAAGCAAACACCTAACTGGAAGAAAGGAAGATCTGGATGGGGAGCCTTCTAGGAAGACGTATGAACTAGTGCAAAGGCCCTGAGGACAGACCACACTTGACCGGTGTGGAAAGAAGTGAGATTGAACTTAGTAGGTGAAGGGGATGATGAAGATACACATATAGTAAAATGTACTAATCCTAAAGTTACAACTTGATGAGTTTTCACACATGCATTTGTCCGCATAACCCCTATCCAGATCAAGCTATAGCACCCCAGCAGTTTCCCTCAGGTCCCTCCCAGTCAGTGTCGCCACTCACCCATGGGCTGCTCTTCTGGCCTTGATGATTGTCATAGGCTAATTTTGCCTGTCCCTGGACTTCATATAAGTGATGAGATCTTATGCTGTGTTCTTGTTTGTATCTGGCTTTTTCCTTGTTTTTTTTTTTTTCTTTTTTCTGAGACAGTGTTTCACTCTTGTTGCCTAGGCTGGAGTGCAGTGGCATGATCTCGGCTCACTGCAACCTCTACCTCCCGGGTTCAAGCAATTCTTCCACCTCAGCCCCCTGAGTAGCTGGGATTACAGGCATGTGCCACCACACCCAGCTAATTTTTTTGTATTTTTAGTTGAGATGGGGTTTTATCATGTTGGCCAGGCTGATCTTGAACTCCTGACCTCAGGTGATCCGTCCGCCTCGGCCTCCCAAAGTACTGGTATTACAGGCATGAGCCACTGTGCCTGGCCTGGCTTCTTTCATTCATCATTAGCTTTGTGATGTTCATCCATAATGTTGCTTTGTATCAGCAATTCACTCATTTCAGTTGCTGGGGTATTCCAGGCTAAAACTGTACCTCCTTTTTTTTTTTTTTTTTTTTAAGATGGGATTTTGCTCTGTCGCCCAGGCTGGAGTGCAGTGGTGCAGTCTCGGCTCATTACAGCCTCCACCTCCCAGATTCAAGCTATTCTCCTGCCTCAGCCTCCCAAGCAGCTGGGATTACAGGCACATACCACCATGCCTGGCTAATTTTTTGTACTTTTAGTGGAGATGGGGTTTCACCATGTTGGCCAGGCTGGTCTCCAACTCCTGGCCTCAGGAGATCCACCCATCTTGGCAATCCAAAGTGCTGGGATTACAGGAGTGAGCCACCATGCCCGGCCTCTACATACACTTTTAAGCAGCTTATATATGCTGGTGAAAGTTCCCCTGGTTCTCTTCCATTTTACAGGTGGGGAAACTGAGGCTCAGAGAAGGGAATAGACTTATCCCTGGTTACTCAGGCAGTTAGCGGCTGACACTGGTGCTGCTGACTCTGCAGAAGGCAGAGGCTCTGGGTTCCAGGGAGGGAGGAGGAGAGAATGAATATTTACTGAGCACCTACTATATATCAGGTCCTCCATAGGTATTATGTCATTTGCCGTCATCCTCAAAATAACCCCGCCAATTAGGCGTGATTATGTTAGTTTTACAGGTGAGGGGCCTGAGTCTAAGAAACATATTTACAGAGTGGAGTCAGGACTCAGGCGGGCCAGTCTGACTCCAAAGCCTGACACCCTCCAAGACATCACGCTGCCACTCAGGGAAGGGTAAAGCCTCCATGTGCCAAGGCTGCACAGGCAGAATGCCGAACTCACAGGTGAATGAAGAGCTTGAGGGGGCTCATTGGATTAGGCTGGTCCCTCCTCAGGATGGAGGACAGCAGGGAGAAAGGTCCTGGTCTTCTGTTTTGAACCCCTGCCAGGGTCCCACAGACATTTACCCTCTGAGGCCCCAGTTTCATGGCTAACTTGCTGTTAACTTTGGGCCAGGTACTCCCTCTCTGGCTCCTTTTAGCTCTGCTCTTCTGAGTGGGGTTTGGACTGGGAGTCTCTTGCCCTTTACTGTTCTGATCCTGCCCCATGCCCCAGGGCTGTTACTAGGGAGGCTGGAGGGGAGAGGGGCTTTGAGACCTCCAGGGTCTCCACTTCCTCCACATGCTGGTCTTCCTGATTCAGAACTGGACCTCAGGCACCCTTGGGACTTTGTGGGGAGGTCTTTTGTTGGAGGAGGACAATTATTTTCTTGCATTTGGTGGGTTATCTTTAAAAAAAATTGTGGTAATATATATAACATAAAGTTTGCCATTTTAACCTTTTGTTTTTTCTTTTGCTTTTTGAGGCAGAGTCTCACTCTGTCGCTCAGGCTGGAGTGTAGTGGCACTATCTTGGCTCACTGCAACCTCTGTCTCCTGGGTTCAAGCGATTCTCCTTTCTCAGCCTCTGAGTACTTGAGATTATAGGCGCCCACCACCATGCCTGGCTAATTTTTGTATTTTTAGTAGAGACGGGGTTTCACCATGTTGGCCAGGCTGGTCTCTAACTCCTGACCTGGTGATCTGCCCACTTCGGCTTCCCAAAGTGTCAGGATTACAGGTGTGAGCCACCGTGCCCGGCCATTTTAACGATTTTTAATTAAACATTACAGTGGCATTAAGTACATTCTTGTAACTGTGCAACCATCAGCACCATCCATCTCCAGAACCTTTACATCTTCTCAGGCTGGAACTCCTTACCCATTAAACAATCACCGAGGCTTTTAAAATAGTGGTTTTTGGAGATGACAGATGCCCTCCTTGAGAAGCGTGGGGGAAGTTGTAAGAGAACGTGAGAGAATGTGGAACACTCTGAGGAGAAGGGGCAGGAATTTGAGGGGAGAAAGCAAGGGCCCCGGGGCAGGCAGACTTAGCAAGTCCACCTCCAGGATGCTGCCAGGGCTCCGAGAGTCCCCTGCATGGGCCCTTTCCTTCCTTCCACAGCCACCCCAGCCCACCATCCTGGACTCGCCCTCTCTCCCTGTAAGGAAACAGTGGGCATTTTAACGATTTCGCTTCCTCCTGCCAGCAGCAGCCCACTCCTGCACCCTATTCAGAGACTTGAAGTTGGGGACAACTTCTGACGGGCGGGCCTAGTGGGTGCAGAAAGGGACTTGTCCACAGGTCTCTAAGTGTCAAACGTCAGGTAGGTGTGAAGTCAGAGCCAGGAGACCAGCTTCTGGGGGGTATGGGAGGTGTTGAGTGTTGAGAGAAAGCAGGGTTTCATTCTCTTTTTGACCCCCTTGGGAAAGAGGTCCCCTGGGGAGCTGGAGGTAGAATCACAATTAAGGCCTATTCTGGTCCTAGAGGTTCCCACCAGCCTTTGAAAGTCCTCGGATGTTTAGCTGGAGAAGCCTGGGGGTCGGGGTATGAGATGGTGTTTCTCAAATATTTGAGAGGCAGCCCCCTGGGAGGAGGTATCTATGCTCTGGTGGTCCCAGTGGCAGAGGTGGGGGGTGGGAGGCAAGGGGAAGTAAAAGACTAGCTGGAGAGTGAGGGGAGCCACTGAGAAGTGGATGTCGGGCTCACGTGTGGAGAAAGGTGAAGGACATCCTAACACCCGGCACACATCTCAGAAGCGGATGGCCTCTGAAGGAGTGAGATCCCTGTCACTGAGAGGATTCAAGTCAGGCAGCAGTTTAGTAGCCGAACACAAGAGCTCTGGAGTCAGAGAGGGCTGGGGGACATTGAGCAAGTTCCTCAATTGCTGTGTGCCTCAATTTCTTCATTTATAAAATAAGGATAGCAATGGAATTTGCTCTAGGGGTTTTGTGAGGAGTGAGATCATGATTCTGACACAGTAGCCAGCACTCAGAACACACCCAGGACGGGACAGGAGTGCATGGAGGGGATTCTTGGATGAGGTGGGCAGTTAGATTAACTCCTCACTATGAGCTCCCCGCCCTGATTTTCATGGAAGGAGTGCCCTGGGGCTCATTGTGACAATGTCCCTGAGTTATCGGAAGTTCGCCACCTGCCACCAAATGGGCAGTTTACCCGCTCCCCCCGCCCGCCCCCGCCGCCTCCCACTGATGGGGTCTGAGGACAGTACCTTGTGATAACGCACAAGGCAGGGGTTATTTATCCCATTTTACAGATGAGGAGACTGAGGCTGAGAGGCTCCTTGGCTTTCCCAGTGTAAACATGGGGAGGCAGGAAAGAGACGAGGATTCTGGTTTCCAGAAGCCTGGTCAGGGGCCTTGACCTGTCGTGATGGCCCTTATGGAGCCTGGCCCCTGGGCTTCCCTCTGTCAGGGTAGTTGCCTCTCTTACTAGGAAGAAGGCAGGTGCAGTCCACCAAGCAAGGTTTTTTTTTTGAGATGTAGTTTCGCTCTTGTCGTCCAGGCTGGAGTACAATGGCGAGATCTCGGCTCACTGCAACCTCCACCTCCCGGATTCAAGTGATTCTCCTGCCTCAGTCAGCTTCCTGGGTATCTGAGATTACAGGCGCCCACGACCACACCCAGCTAATTTTTGTATTTTTAATAGAGACGAGGTTTCACCACATTGGCCAGGATGGGCTCGAACTCCTGACCTCAGGTGATCCATCCAGCTCGGCCTCCCAAAGTGCTGGGATTACAGGCTTGAGCCACCGCACCTGGTCACCAGGCAAAGTTTTTAAGGAAACTTTCTTTCCCTAGAACCCAAGTGTGGAGCCCCCATTCCCTGCCTTTGCCCCACAAGGAGCCCCTGCCCAGGACTTCTTATGGACGGGGTGTAGTGGGCAGAGCACAGCAGCCTCACCCTAGCCCATGAGGCAGGACTCTGTGTGTGTGTGTGTATGTGTATGTGTGTGTGTGTATTTTTTTTTTGAGATAGAGTCTCACTCTGTCGCCCAGGCTGGAGTGCAGTGGTGTGATCTTGGCTCATTGCAACCTCTGCCTCCCAGGTTCAAGCGATTCTCCTGAGGCAGGACTCTTATTATGGCCTATATAGATGAAGAGACTGAGACTCGGGGCACACAGCTGGTAAGGGACAGAGCTGGGATTTAAATCTGGCAGCCTGGCTTTAAAACTTGCCTTTATCTACCCACAGTGGAGGGGGCACAGTACCGTCTCTGAATCCATTACCTCTAGCCGCGGAAGGCACCTTGGATTTAGGGCTGCATGTGTTCCTTCTGAGCCTTGGCCAGCACACCCTTAAGAGGAGCTGGCATTGCTGGGCCCCCTGCCAGCTGGAGTTGGGAACATCTCACCCCAGGCTGGCAGGCGGCTAAGGGTCAGATTGGCCTATCAGCCAGAGGAAAACCTCGGAGTCCCTTGGAACATGGATTCTCAAATGTGAAACACTCTACCATGGCCTTAAACCCTCCTAGCGGGCTTTCCCAGGCTCAGCTCTGGAGATTCTGGCTGAGGAGGGCTGGGCGGAGCCTGGGAGTCTGTCGTGTAACCCCTCTGCCAGTGATTCAAATGCATACACAGGCAGGCTGGGGAACAACTGTTTACTCCGAACTGCCGAACTGCCGGACCATGAATGCCTGTCTCGGATCGTCTGGGGGTGTCTGGAGGGGCCTTCCAAGCCAGTGGAGCTCCCGCGTCTGCTAGTTGAAGTGAATGTGCATTGCATACATTATGCTTCTGAGTTTGCTGTAGAGGTGAGCGGGCCGATAAGCTGGGCTGGGTTCCCCTGGGCCACCCCTGCCTGCTGCTGGGTGCCTGCAAGATGCAAAGGGTAGGTGGACTGGCTGGTGTCTGTGCCTTCTAAGAAGCCTAGATCTCAGTCAGCACCACAAGGAAGGAGACTGAGTCAGGTTGTGACTCCTCATTGCTGGGAATAGTCAAGCAGAGGCAAGGGGGCTTAGTACAGGGCTGCTCCAGGTCTGGCAGGGTGCACTGACTTGCCTCTCAGACTGTTTCTTTTTTCTTTTTCTTTTTTTTTTTTTTTGAGACAGAGTCTCGCTCTGTCGCCCAGGCTGGAGTGCAGTGGCGTAATCTTGACTCACTGCAACCTCTGGCCCCCAGGTTCAAGCGATTCTCCTGCCTCAGCCTCCCGAGTAGCTAGGACTACAGGTGCCTGCCGCCACGCCTGGTTAATTTTTGTATTTTTAGTAGGAACATGGTTTCACCATGTTGGCCAGGCTGGTCTCAAACTGCTGACCTCACGTGATCTGCCCGCCTCGGCATCCCAAAGTACTGGGATTACAGGCATGAACCACCATGCCCGGCCCTGACTCTGTTTCTTTAAATTGCATTTGTTATGTCTGTTGTATTCTGATGGAGGGAGGAGTGAATGGTGTGATATTTGGGGGCTGCTTTAAAACACTCCAACAAGGAAATGGAAAACAGTAGATGAAGCAAGTGTGGCAAAATCTTGATAACTGTCATATCTGGACAATGGGTATATAGAATCGATTATACTACTCTCTACATTTGTACATATGTAAGAACGTTCCAAATTAAAATGACAAATGACTTAATTATTAGAATGTCAGAAATGCATGATGTAAAAAACTCAACTATACAGTAGGATAGTGGGACGTCAGTCTGCTCCCCTCTCCCAGGCCCCAGTCCCTTTTAGGACTAAGTCCTCTTTCCAGCCTCTTCTACAGCCTTCCAGAGGTTGACCGTGTGTATACAAGCCTATGAGTGTAAGTGTGGTTTATTATTTTATTTTATTTTTTGACACAGGATCTTACTCTGTCACCCAGGCTGGAGTGCAGTGGCGTGATCTCAGCTAACTGCAACTCTGCCTCCTGGGTTCAAGCGATTCTCCTGCCTCAGCCTCCCAAGTAGCTGGAACTACAGGCATGCACCACGACGCCCAGGGAATTTTTGTATTTTTAGTAGAGACGGGGTTTCTCCATGTTAGCCAGGCTGGTCTTGAACTCCTGACCTCAGGTTATCCATTGGCCTTGGCCTCCCAAAGTGCTGGGATTATAGGCATGACCACGTCGTCCAGCCTCAATAGTATTATACATTTATTACTCTTATCCCTGGATACTGGGTTTCCAAGTTCACTGCATATTTCTGTGTATGCACCTGGGTGGGTGTAACTGTTGGACAGGATTCTGTGGTTGGAATCCATGTGACTTATTCATCACCCTAGAGACAGATACCGAGGCTGCCTCCAGCACCCACTGTCATGGTCAACACCACTGTGGCCATCCTTGTCCATGTCCACCTCTGAACCTTGCCCCTTACTGTAGCAAGCATTTTTTCTCAGCTTACATACATCTGCCTTGGGTTTTAAAATAGCTGCATGGTGTTCCTCATTTTGGATGTTCCATAGTTTAGCTAATCACCTCTCTATTGACAGACTTTTCAATCTTCTCTTTCATCATCTCACTCAAACTATGAATAGCCTTGTTCAGTTGTCAGTTTGCACACATGCAAGCACATTTTTAGGCGGACGTCCTAGGGATGGAATTGCTGAGGCAGAGGGCCTATGTCCTTGTCATTTGCATGGATACTGACAGAAAAGTGTGAGAATGTCTCTTTCCCACCCATCAGCAAAGCTGTCTTCTAGCACTCAGGTTCTTTGAGACTCAGAGTGGTGGCCTGGCTGGGATAACACAGCCAGCGAGGGTTGGCACTGAGCCTGGCATGCAGGAAACTGAACCCTGGCCTTTCCAAGGCACCGCTTCAGCTTCTTCGTGCCCAAAACTTCACAGAGTCTGGGACCTTCCTAGCAAGTCTATGGGCTTCAGCCTTTGGAATGTGCCCGGTAAGCAACCCCTCCAAGTGTCCGCTAGCCTACAGCAGTGTCAGCCTTGGAGCTCGTCACGTGAAAGCCCCTGGGAGGTTGTGTCAGGCCCAGCCTCCGTAGATCCCTGACCCTTTCCCCACCCCCACCTCCCCTGCAGCGTCTTCATAAATGGCTCTGTCGGAGTTAGACATCCCTGGGAGCCTGGAGTGGTGTTGCCTGGAGACAACTGGGCAACAGATCTGAGTTATTTATTTATTTATTTATTGAGACGGAGTTTCGCTCTTGTCGCCTAGGCTGGAGTGCAATGACGCGATCTCGGCTCACTGCAACCTCCACCTCCCGGGTTCAAGTGATTCTCCTGCCTCAGCCTCCCCAGTAGCTGGGACTACAGGTGCCTGCCACCATGCCTGGCTAATTTTTGTATTTTTAGAAGAGATGGGATTTCACCACATTGGCCAGGCTGGTCTCAAACTCCTGACCTCAGGTGATCCGCCCGCCTCAGCCTCCCAAAGTTCTGGGATTACAGGCGCCAGCCACTGTGCCTGGCCAGATCGGAGTTATTTAAAGGAGGGAGAGGGTGGGAGGGAAGGGGTGACAGCCTGTTTATTCAGGGATGGATGGTCCCGCTGCTGCAGGGTTTGGCAGCCTCTCCCACCTCTCGTCTTTCCCAGTGTCCAGAGCCGGGGACTCTGTAGCGAGACCCAGTAGAAGGCCACTTGGAGCACCTTTCTGATGGCAGTAGGGGTTGGAGAGTCTCTGCATGCCCCAGGGGGCTCTGTACAAGTGCTGGCTCAGAGAGCGAGGAGGTGTGGGCAGAAGGACCAAGCCTTGGAGAGAAATCTTCTGATGTTGATAACCACAACTCCTATTATGAGCTTCCTCTCAGACAGCTATTTGGTAAGAATTTTAAATTTATTAGTTCATTTGATCTCAAAACTCATCAAGGTAGGTATGACTATCCCCATTTTATAGATGTGGAAACTGAGACTCAGAGACATTGAGTGACTTGCCTGAGGTCACACAGCTAAGTGGCAGAAACCAAATGAAAACTCACGTCTGTCTGATGCAGAAGCCAGAACAAACCTCCGTATGTTGCTAGAGATGGCAGGGCCCTTGAATGCACCACGTCTCCCCACCCCGAGCTGCCCTGGAAGGTCCTGCATCCTGTCCTGCTGTGTGCCACCAATCGTGCTTCTCCAGCACCCTGGTCCCACCCTGACCCTGCAGGAAACACAGGGCTCTGAAATGATCCGAGACTTGTCTGCCTTTCCCACAGGTCTGTGAGCACCTCCAGGGCAGGGCAGGGTTTTACTCATCTCTGTGTCCTGAGCCCAGGGTCAGGCACATAGTGGGTACTTAAAGAGCATTTCCACATGGAGCTTGGGTGTTTGAGCACTCTCCCTCAGACAGGGGCCAGCTGTCTATCTATGGGCCCTCACTCTCTCCCCGACAGCCCTGCAGGGGCCAGAAGAAATGATCCTTCTTTTTTTGTTGTGTACTTGTTTACTGTCCTCCCAGCCCACTAAAATGTCAGTTCCATGAAGGCAGGAACTTGTCTGCCTCATTCACCTCAGGGGATAGAACAGTCTTGGAATATAGAAGGGGCTCCATAAATGTTTGTTGACAGACTGACTAATTTTTTTTTTTTTTAATTGAGACAGAGTCTTATTCTGTTGCCCCGGCTGGAGTGCAGTGGCATGATCTCAGCTCACTGCAACCTCTGCCTCCCAGTTTCAAGCAATTCTCGTGCCTCAGCCTGCCACGTAGCTGGGATTACAGGGGCGTGCCACTATGCCTGGCTAATTTTTTTGTATTTTTAGTAGAGATGGGGTTTCACCATGTTGGCCAGGCTGGTCTCGAACTCCTGACCTCAGGTGATCCACCCGCCTCAGCCTCCCAAAGTGCTGGGATTACAGGTGTGAGAAACAGTACCCTGCCTGACTGACTAAATAAATGATTGAAATATATTTGTGGAATGAATGAGCCAGGATTCCTCCCTCCTTTTCTCTCTTGATCTGATGGAGCATCTCCCTGTAGAACCTGAAGAACGTTCTGGAGCTAGAATCACCCTCCTGCCACATGTCCTGGGTGCTCTTCAGTCAGGCCTTTAAGTAGTCCCGTGGGGAGGGAGGGGAGCAAGATCTGGTGCCTGCTCTCAGGAATCTCATTGTTCTGTGCAGCATGTTCAAACTGCAGGTCACGGGCAAAATCAGTGTAGTGCCCTGCAGTCAGCAATAACAAAACGAAATAGAATAAGATAGATTAGAGGGCTGTGCGTGGTGGCTCACACCTGTAATCCCAACACTTTGGGCGGCCGAGGCAGGTGGATCACCTGAGGTCAGGAGTTCAAGACCAGCCTGGCCAACACGGTGAAACCCTGTCTCTACTAAAAATACAAAAATTAGCTGGCCATGGTGGCGGGAACCTGTAATTCTAGCTACTCCGGAGGCTGAGGCAGGAGAATTGCTTGAACCCAGGAGGTGGAGGCAGCAGTGAGCTGAGATTGTGCCACCGCCGCCACCGCACTCCAGCCTGAGGCTCTGTCGAAGGGAGGGAGGGAGGGAGGGAGGGAGGGAAGGAAGGAAGCAGGATGCATCCAATGCAGTAAGGCTAAGCGTTTTTTGTGAATAACACACATTCACATATCTGTGTAGCTGGCCCCGGTGTAAAATGTATTTCTTACTTTGGGTCTTGGTAAAAAAAAGGTTTGAATCTTGTGTGTGAATTTGGGAGTTGGGGGATGTAATCCTTAGGCTTAGACCCAAAGAAGGGTATAACCAATTAAATGAATAATCCTGCCCATAGTATGATGCCGATAACCGAACATGTATCCTGTGCCAGGCGGGGGTGCTCGGGTCCCAGTGCCTGGCAGGGAAGGGAGGGGAAGGAGTCCTGAGTGGACAGAGATCCCATGGGCAGAAAGGGGAGGAGTCCAAGGCAAATTGCCTGGAGGAGGAACCTGAACTCAGGCTCCAAACACCCCTCTGCCCTGGCAGGTTCAGGGCTAGGTCATAGTTTGAGCTTGGGTGGCAACAGTAATGACAGGAACAGCTGTCATCAGTAAGTACTGGCTGAGTGCCAAGCACCTTTTATCCTCCAGACTTTCCCAGGAAGCAAGAACTGCTCTTCGCATCATTTTACAAATGAGGAGCCTTGGAGCAATGTGGTAACTTGTAGCATGGGGTCACATGGTGGTAAAGTTGCTGTGGCTAGATCCAAGCCCAGGTCTGCCCTGCTTAAAGCCCTTGTCTTTAGGATTGCACATAGAATGGGGCCGAAAAAATGGGAGTGCTGGATGCTGGAGATGGGGCAGTGGGCCTGGAAGGGCAGATGGCAGACAGGGGATCTGTCTGTGTGGGGACTCAGGCATCAGGGATGAGTTTGCCTGAAGCTCAGAGACCACTGGGCTCAGGGGGAAATCGCAGGCCCCAAAACTCCCACCCTGGAGGGTGCACATGATTCCTGTTCTTGGCGGTAATGCAGTTACAAGGAGCAAGGCCAGGCCAGCCCGTGTTCTGATGTTGTCCACTCCTCAGGCCCAGTGTTCCCCAGCTGTGGCAGATGTCAGGGGAGTAGGGAGTAGAGAAGAGCAGCTAGGGCCTGTTTCCTGTCTTTGATCAGGATTCATCTTTGCTGGTTTGAATCCAGCTCCTCTGCTTTCCAGCGAGTCATTTGTGCCTGTCAGGAAATAATTTTTGGTTTAAGCGTTCTCTCGAGGGAATCTGGGGTTCCCACAGCTCATGTTTCTGCCCAGGGACTGAACTTGGGAGCTCTCTCCCGAGAGCACCAGCACCTTGCTTGGGCTGACGGGGCAGTGGACGGCCACAGGCGAGTCTGTCGGGGTGTGAGTAACAGGTTACTTACATTCTTTGCAGCAGCAGCTCGTCTGGTTTTGGACTGTGGCAGGTGCTTCGTGTGTGTGCTACATGTAAACACACATACACCCATGCTCACTCATAAAGCCACACTCGCTCCCACTAGACACTTGCACAAACATGGATCCCTGCAAATATGAGTTCACACACGAACAACACAAGCATGATAACATGGTGTCTTGGGCGCTTGTGTGTGTGGGAGGTGGGTGCTGGCAGTGCTGGTGGAGTGCTGGGTGAGTGAGGGTCAGTCCCGACTTCTCTCCTTCCTGAGATCCTGGTCTGGGACCCATGAATCTTTTCTCAGGGGATTTTGGGCTTCTCCTCTGAGCTTCCAGATTTCTCAGGAATCTTCTGCTGCAGTTTGAGCTGCTCAAATTGGCTCAAGTGAGAGCTGGCTTGACTGATTCTTTCTTCCTGCCTGGGGCTGGGGAGACAGCAGAGTACCTTCTCTTGGGTGTACCCAGGGCTGCTCTGTGGCCTTCAACATTCAGTCGTTGTTCCCCTCCCAGGCCCAGGGCGGGGCAGATCTGACTGCGAATCTTTCTTGGGGTTGCAGGAACTCTCCTAGCCCCATGGCCAGCAGATGGCCAGGGCTGCAGGACTTGCTATTCTGAGTAGGGACTTGGCAGGCCCTCTGGAGGGGCTGGTGGTGGGCTGGTGAGGCTGGGCACTGTGGTTTGGATGCAGTCTGTGGCCTGACCCCGAGGAACCTCCAAGCCCTCAGCCCCCTACCTACCAGCTGAACCCTGAGGCTGTTAGAGCTAGAAGGGTTGTGACTGCAGGCTTTCCTGAGAACATCTTTGTCCTGGGCTCTTCTGCTTGGTTCAACAGGAACACCTACTGTGTGTGTGGTGAGTACAAATGAACGTATGAAGACGTGCCAGGCACTGTGCTGTGGACCAAAAGACAGGTCAGGCACAGGTAGGACATAGCTTTTGTTCTCTGGGAGCTAGAGAGGCACACAGTCATGGATCCCAGCATCTGCCAGGCAGGGGGTGAGGTGAGGGGAAGCAAAGTGTGTATATTTGTATGTGTGTATGTGCATATGTGTATGTGCTATGTTTGTGTATGTGTATATATGTGCATGCATACCTATATGCCTGTTTATATATGTATATATGTGCGTTGGCATACATATATGTGCATGTATGTGTATACATGTGTGCGTATGCATGCACATGTATGTAAATGTGTATTTTGCATCTGCTTACACACATGCCTGCCCCTGCCTTAGTTCTGACCTAGAGGAGGGCATTATCCTGGAATGCATCCTCAGGATGGCAGGCTTCAGCTGGGGAGTCTGGCAGGGGGCAGGATGGGATACGGGGCTGTGGCAAGAAGAAGAAGGAAGGAAACTGTGGCCCAGGATGGAGTCCTACAGTGTGCCACACATGATGCCTGGACATTACTTGCCCAGCTCACTGGCTTCTCAAACACCTCTTTGAAGGAGGATGAAGCCATCTTATGGATGCAGAAGTTGGGAATCTGAGAACTTACATCACTTTTCTCAGACCACACAGCCAGTAAATTGTGAGCCACTTTGAGCCTAGCTCTGCTGAACTCTGAAGGTCAGGTCTGTTTCCCAAGGCCACTATGGGATTTTCTCTGCTGCTGTCGTTTTTCACACACCTTGGGTGGCGCAGGAGGAGGTATGGAGCTGCGGGCAAGTTTCCCTGGGCCTGTTTCCTCATTTATTAAAATAGGGATCAGAAAAGTATTAACCTTACATCGCGAAGCACTTAAGAGCTAGGTGCTGGGGACATGGTGAGACCACCACAATGAGTCATTTCTCTTGTCTTCAGTTATTCTTAGGGGTCATGGGGAATGTGTTCCCCTCTCCCAGCCCAGCACTCTCCAGCCTGACAGAGGTGGTGCCTACACTGCCTTCATTCTGGGGCAACCCCAGCTCGCCCAAATCCCGCTCCGTCCCGAATGGGGGTGAGGCACGTGGTAACAGGTGAGAAAGAAGGATTTCCCGAGTGTGGAGTGGCAAGAGGGAGGAAGTGACTCACCAACCACAACAAAGCCCATCTATCCGCGAGGAAGCACCAGCCAGCGAGGAGTGAACGCACGCACGTGGGTGCATTCGCCCACGTGCTCGCGGGGGCGTGTGGGGCCGTCGGGGCTGGCTGCCACCTAGCGCTAGTCCGCGCGGGTGGGGTGAGGAGTGGTGGGGTCAGGCCTATGGTGCGGGTCACTGCCTGAAACCGCATGATGGGGTGGGGGCAGAGGGACCCCTCTCCATCCAAAACTCTGCTCTGCCGTTCCCCTTTCGCCTCTGGGGGCCGAGGGGCGCGTTTTCTTAGGACCCCGGGGCGTGGGAGGAGCCCCTGCTTGGGAGGACAGTCTGCTGTTTAGGGGCTCCCCTTCGACACGTGGGAGGCAAAAGTCCAGGGCGCACTATCTTCTAGCTCCCGTCGCACAGCACAGCGAGGCCAGCCTGGAGCCCACGTGCCGGGCTCGGTCCCGCCGAGGCTCGGCCTGCCTGTAAAGCAGAAAGGGGCGAGGGAAGCCAGGCCAGCGGGTCTCGCGGGTAGCCGGCGTCCGGGAAGGGGTTTGGCGCCCAGAGCGCTGCTGCCTCTCGCAGCCAGGAGGCTGGATGTAGGGTTTGGGTGTCTTCCAGAAGGAGCCGCACTAGCGACGAGGGAAGAGGAACTGGCTTCCCGGGCAGTCTGCCCCGCCCCAAACTTTTCCTCCTCGCGGAGGGAGGAAGCGCGGCCGGGGAAGGTGGGGCCCGCGTTCCGCCCGCCCGGGGGTCGCGGCTGGGGTGAGTGTGTCTTTAAATCCGAGCCCCCCGCCCCTCGCGGTGGGGCCGGGGCTCGCGGTCCGGGGGAGGGGGGGACGGACGCGGTGATTGGCGGCCTGGCCGGATCCGCCCCTCGGCGCTGGGGACGCGGGGCGCGGGGCGCGGGGCGCGGGGCAGCAGCTCGGCGCGCAAGGGCCGGGGCGCTCAGCTACCGTTGCCGGTGAGTGCGGGCTCCCTCTCGCGTGGCCTCTCCGGGTCCGCCTGGCCTGCCCACCTCCGGAGCCGCCTCTGCCCCCGCATGGGCTGGGGAAGTTGGGAGGAGCGAGCCGGAGCCAGAGCCCGCGCCGGGCGCGCCCCGCCGCTGCCTGACTCGGCGCCCGCAGTCCGGGCGCAGCGCGCCTGCCGTAGGAGCTCGGATGCCCCCCGGAGCTGCGGGCTGGCAGGTACAGACGTGTCCCGGCCTGGGGCTGGCGAGGGGCGGGCAAATCCAGAATCCCACGGCACCCCCCATTCCGAGGCTGCTCCAGACACCAACTCCCCATCCTCTGGGGAGGTGAGGTCCTGGGCCTTCACCCAACACCAGCTCAGTATTGATCGCTGGGAGGCAAGAGGGACTCACAGGGAGCAATTGCTGTGTGGTTCTGTGTGTTGGACCTTGGGCTCCCCCCTCTCCCGAGTTCCCTGGGTTTGGCGTAGGCATGGGCTGGCGACAGTTCCACTTTTCATTGCCAGACCTGGGAGCACGGCCAGGAGCTAGGGTTCCCCGCGAAGTTTGGGGGAGATTGGGGAGAGGGAAGCCGATTCATGACCGAGATGGGGTGCTGGGACTCATCGCTAGGGGGCGTGAGGCCCGCAGATCCAGGATGAGTCCAGAAGTCTCAGCGGGCACACGCTTTGATTCTTGGCCCAGTCTGGCCGTCTTCCTCTGTAGGCCTGGGTCTCCGAGGAGAGTACATTTTTCAGTTTCAGAGGGTTTTCCTGAAGGGGCAGTGACCTGTCAGAGAGAGAGTGGCCTATGGGAGACCGGCAGCACCGGGCTCCTGAAGGTGGCCGGAATGGTTGGAGCTCTTTCATGTCTCTTGGGTTGTCAGAGGTGGGAGTAAAGCTTAATGGCCCCGGGAATATTCTGGGCATCGCTACTCTCCCAGCCAGAGGCCCAGGCACCAACTCCTTAGCTTCTGGGTAGAACAACCTGAACCCAGTGGCTGAGCACCTCTTAAATGCCAGGCAGGGCACTGGGCCATGCCCCTGGAGTGTGCGGGTGGGGGAGATTTGGAGGATTCTGTCCTCAGGAGGCTCAGCCTCTGGGGGGAAGACAGGACATAAACACACAAAGTTCACTGATACAGGGTTTCGATACCAGTCCTGGACTGGTGATAGTGGAAAGCCAAGAGGCTACACACCATTAATTGCTGCATGAGTAATACAGGTTGCGAGACTGCCAGGGCAGCAGAGATCCAGTTCCATGCAAGCAAGCAAATGTGCTGAAATGTTCCAGCTCCATGCCCACCCTTATTACCCTGCTCCAAGGGCAGGGAGCAGCAGGGGCGCTGAGGAGGTTCTCTTGCACCCATCCCCACCCACTCCAAGGTTTGTTTGTTTCCTGCTGGTGGATTTCTGAAGTAACCCATTTGGTTTCTTGGCTTGGACTGAGCATGGGACTCTCCTAGTTGCCCTGTGGCTCCTGGGGTTTGGGGTCTAGAGCCAGCCTTGTAGGAGGTTCAGAGGCAAACAGGAGGAAGTCCTCACTTCCTTTCTGAAGAGCTTCCATCTCTGGGGGTTGGGGGTAGGTTGGGAGGCTGGCAGGCACTGGGTCAGTTTCCTGTGAGTGCAGACAGACCCCAGGTGGTGCATGCACCCCCCCACTTCCCTGGCCAGTGTTGTGGGTGGGCACAGTAGGGCCCAGGTGACTTGAGGTGGGTGGTTCCTGGCACAGCTCTGACCTCACTTCTGTGAGGCTCTGCTGTATCTGGGGCCCTGCCCCGTCCCTCACTGTCCCTGGCAGGTTTCTGTTTTTCTGGGACACTTTGTGGAGGTGGCAGTGTGCTCATGCTCGTGGCCTTGGGTGCAGTTCTGGGAGTGGGAGTTGCTGAGCTCACCCGAAACTCTTGGCTGGCACTGTGAGAACTTGTGTGAACACACTTGCATGCCTCAAAACAGGTGGTGCACAGACGTGGGTTACCCAGGCACCTGTGGGGGATACCCATGGGGGCAGAGACGTGAGTGCACATGTGTGCTCAGGTTTACAGCTGCGTGGGCAGAGACATAGAGGAACTGGATGCATATGTACATGAGGACAGACACAGGAGGATGATGGGGGTGAGCAAACTACCCGGGGACACAGACATGTGCGGGGACAGACATACATGAACGCATCAGCGTGGGCCACGTATGGGCTGCAGACATGTACATAGAAATACACCATCGCTGGGATCTGAATCTCCCCACGTGGGAGGCAGACATGTAAGTGGACAGACGTATAGGTAGACCCACCAGAGCACAGACGGGGATGGGAACCGACATTCCCAGACAAGACTTGGAGTCACAGGGAAGCCGCTCAAGTACCTGGGCAGAATGGAGTTGGCTGTGAGCTCCTGGGGGGCACAGACACATATGCTTGCCAGAGCCAGCTGACAGCAGAGGCCCGGAACCAGACACAGGTGGGTTCTGAGAGGTGGGCCGAGGCGCGCGTTACCTGGGTATCACCCTTTCCCTGCGTGACACAGTGCCCAGGAGTGGTCCTGTTTGGGGTGGTGATGGTACCGGTGCTCTGTGGTGGAGTTTATTTCTAGACTCTCACTTTGGGGTTTGAGGACCCCCAAAAGCTCAGTCTCCTGTGTTTTCCTCTGAGAGTCATTTGGCCTCTCCACCTCTGCATTACAAGGCTGAGCTGTGCCTTAAACGCCAGCAGGTGCTCTTTGAATTTTGATTCTCATCTTTTCTGGGTCTCCAGAGGCTTCCTGAAGTGAGGCTGTGTGGCCTGGGTGGAGTGCTCCAGCTATTCTTTGCCTACCAGAATAGAGGAGGAACTGCCTGGGGATTCTCCTGAACGCAAGCCTGCGGGTCTTTGACAGGGATGGGAGATTCCCCCAGGGGAGAGAGAGAGCACATGCGGCTGCATCTGTGATGAGAGCCACTGCCCTCTGGGGCGGGCTCCTTCTCCGCTAAGCCCCGGGCTTGCACAGGGAAGGGGTCCACCACCTTGCTATGCTCAGGTCTACCTCTGCCCAACCTGGCACCTGAGAGCCAGCCCAGATTCTAGATATGGTTTGATACTAATGCACCATGTAACCTCCAGCAAGTCAATTAATGTCTTGGTTTCCTCATCTTTAGAGTGGGGCCACTAACCTCTACCTCCTTGTGGGTTCAGTGGGAGAAAATCAGTGCAAAGCATGTGGCCCAGTGCACGGCATGGAGTGAGTGCTCAGTTGATGTCGGGGTGGGGGCCTTTGATTATGAGCCGTCCCCTGTGGCCAGGACTCTGCAGGGCTTCCTCGGCAGCTGGGTGCATGGCCCTGGGCCTCTGGGTGAGTCCTGGAGCAGGCTGGGTGGGCCAGGCATCTCTCATGTGAAAGCTGGAGGGGTTTGTCCTCAGTCTGTGCCCACTAGTCCCTCCTTAGCCCTGTGGGACCTCCATACACGGGGTCAGGAAATGGCAGGCTGGGCAGGCGTATGGAAGCTTGGGCCTGCTGCCTGCTGGGCCTCTGGGAGGGGAGCCAGTGGTTTGCTAAGAATAGTCCTGAATCATGGCTCTTGCCTCCCAGAGGGCAGCCCAGCCATGTGCCACCCCTGTCTCGGGCCAAGGCACTTGCAGATGGGCTTTTTATGTTTCCTGTAACTGGTGCTCAGCACAGGATTCTGCCTGGGAGCAGCAAGCTTAGTCTGGGAGGAGACTCTGTTTGCCCTTCCGAGGCTTTTGACTGGGACCTGGGGAAAGAGAAGGTCTGGAAGCACTGGCCTTTATAATCCCTGAGTTCCTCTTCCACTCAGGGCTTTTCCTGACACATCTGCCTTGACCATCTTCCTACCTGCAAATAGACCTGTTGTGATTAAGAACACCGGCTCCGGAAAGAAACCACCCGGGTCTGAATTTCTGCTCCCTCCCTCATTAGCCGTGTGGCCCAGGGCAAGAAACTTAACCTCTCTGTGCCTCAAGTCCCTTGTGTCACAGGGTTAAGGATAACAACTCCCTTCTGAGAATGTCACAAGGATGAAAGGAGGTAATCTCAGAGAGCCCCCAAGGCACTGGCTCCTAGGAAGTACTCCATAAACATTAGGTGCTTCTGTTGTTACCATGATATTAGTCTCTCAGCAGAGGCTAGGGTGCTCAGCACAGGACCAGATGGTGGGAAGGGACCAGAGTGGCATCTTGATGTGGGTTCCTGAGCTTTTTGGCCCTGGGTTCAGTATGAGGTGCAGGGGCTTCAAAGGTAGATTAAACTCAGTCCCCACCAGGAGGTGAGCGAGGTACATGCAGACGCCATGTCTGGTTCTGTAACGGGGTCTGTGCTAGTTATAGTTTGAGCCGGAGGGAGGGAATGGCTGGCATGGGGTGTCTGTGATACTTCACGTGGGCTTTGAGGGATGGCCAGGAGTTTGCAAAGGGGGAGGGCAAGGCTTCTGCAGCAGAAAGAGCAGCGTGGCAGAGGTGTGACAGCCTTGGGAAGCGTTTTGTATATTTCCCATAACTGGCATGTGGGCTGGCTTTGGCCACAGGGTGCGCCTGCTTGGACTGAAGCTGAGCACTGATGAGAGAGGCAGGTGGGGTGTCTAGCTCATCTGCATACCCGTGGAAGGCAGTAGGGAACATCTTTGAGAACTGGGTGTGTCACTGCCAATGCTTTGGGCTCCTAGGGAGTTGGGGCTTTCAGAAATTCCATGAGGAGGGAGGATGTGGTGCTGCGAGGGCTGTGGGTACCCTGGGAAATGGCCAACAGGCTGGGTGTGGCCCATGGGTGGGGAGAGGGGTGGGTGCCCTGAGATGACCTGGGACCCTGCCAGCTTCTGCATCCTGCTGAGCCCCAGGCCCTTCCTCTCTGCGGGCTGTGCCGGCCTCTGTCTGGCCTTCCCAGAGTGGAGGCCTGGGACGCTGGGACATTTTTTGAAGATTCTATTTAGAAAGCATAGAGGGGACTTCTCCTCCCCTTTTCCTTTTCCTGGATTGGAGAATCTCCTGAAGGAGTTAACCCCGTTCCTGCTGGTCACAGAGTGGCCCGTGGATGTGTCCCTCACTTTTTTTAGGATCACTATTTTATCGTTGCCCTTTCTGTTATGCGGGATGTGTACATCAGGTGCTGAAAGGTACAACACATTCTGCAACTGAGCGCCACCTTCCGAGACTGAACCGGCAAAGAAAGTACACTGAACATCAGCATCTGGCAATATATTTTTTATTTGTTTGTTTGTTTTTTTGAGATGGAGTCTTATTCTGTTGCTCAGGCTGGTGTGCAATGGCACGTTCCCAGCTCACTGCAACCTCTGTGTCCTCTGTGTCCCAGGTTCAAGTAATTCTCGTGTCTCAGCCTCCTGAGTAGCTGAAATTACAGGTGCCCACTACCACGCCCAGCTAATTTTTGTATTTTTTTTTTTTTTTGAGACAGAGTCTCGCTCTATCACCCAGGCTGGAGTGCAGTGGCGTGATCTCGGCTCACTGCAAGCTCCGCCTCCCGGGTTCACACCATTCTCCTACCTCAGCCTCCCAAGTAGCTGGGACTACAGGCACCTGCTACCACACCCGGCTAATTTTTTGTATTTTTAGTAGAGACAGGGTTTCACCATGGTAGTCAGGATGGTCTCGATCTCCTGACCTTGTGATCTGCCCGCCTTGGCCTCCCAAAGTGCTGGCATTACAGGCGTGAGCCACTGTGCCTGGCCTGTAATTTTTGTATTTTTAATGGAGATGGGGTTTCACCACATTGGCCAGGCTGGTCTCAAACTCCTGACCTCAGGTGATCTGCCCATCGTGACCTCCCAAAGTGTTGGGATTACAGGCGTGAGCCACCATGCTCGGCCCCAATATTTTTCTACAAAAAGACTAAAATGGATTTAAATTGATTAGCACTGTTAAATCACATCTAATATTTGATACTACATGATTTAATATAGCTGAATGATGCAATGATGGAAAATGTGTTTACATCAAAGAATACAACCAAAATGAAGATAGCAAAGAAAACCCATATACTTTTTTTAAACAGGAAAATACTTTTGAAGTATACATGTAACCGCCCATTCTTTTCTTTTCTTTTATTTATTTATTTATTTATTTATTTATTTATTTATTTATTTATTTTTGAGATGGAGTCTCACTCTGTCACCCAGGCTGGAGTGTAGTGGCGCGATCTTGGCTCACTGTAAGCTCTGCCTCCCGGGTTCAAGAGATTCTCCTGCCTCAGCCTCCCAAGTAGCTGGGACTACAGGTGCGTGCCACCACACCTGGCTAATTTTTGTGTTTTTAGTATAGACAGGGTTTTGCCATTTTGACCAGGTTGGTCTCCAACTCCTGACCTCAGGTGATCTGCCTGCCTTGGACTCCCAAAGTGCTGGGATTACAGGCATGAGCCACTGTGCCTGGCTGAAACTGCCCATTGTTTTAAAGAAAATTTACTGCAAGCAAAGTTATCAACCTTTAGAAAATACACACATGGCATTGCTAAGCATCCCCCGTTCCAATATGCATACTTGGAAAATACAAAGTTAAATTGTAAACAATAGATGAGCTTCATATTTGTAAGAATATGGAAAGAAATCCCATTTTTAGCAGTGTCGTATAAAGAACTGTCTTTTCATGTGAAATTCATGAATTGTCCTTCTGTTGGGATCATACTTCACAAACCACCATGTTTTCGAGATGAGATTACAGTGCGAGATAGAACATCTTAGCAATGTTATCTTATTGTTAAAGTTAAATTTTTTTTAACTATTTTTCAGAACACCTCCCTTAAGTATGTAGGATTCATTTTTAAAATTCTTCCTAGAAAAAATATACAAAGGAGAGGTATGTTTATTCCCTGTTATACTTCTGGAAGGCACTTCCATGGTGGAGAAAGGGCTTCTTTCTCTTCTGTTCACTGATTGTTTTTGTCCTTGGTGTGTGTTAAGATGTAAGATTTCAGGTTAGTTGTCTGAGCAAACTTTCTTTTTTTGTTTTTGGGACAGAGTTTCGTGCTTGTTGCCCATGCTGGAGTGCAATGGTGTGATCTCAGCTTACTGCAACCTCTACCTCCTGGGTTCAAACGATTCTCCTGCCTCAGCCTCCCAAGCAGCTGGGACTACAGGTGTGTGCCACCACACCCGGCTAATTTTTGTATTTTTAGTAGAGACAGGGTTTCCATGTTGGCCACGCTGATCTTGAACTCCTGACCTCAAGTGATCCACTTGCCTCGGCCTCCCAAAGTGCTGGGATTAAAGGCGTGAGCCACCATGCCCAGCCACAAACTTCTTATTACAACCACGGAAGGGGCACACATGGGTCCTGTCTCTGGTATGGATTCACACACATGTGCGCAAATTGAAGTCCAGTAAAAAGTGTTTCCCGCAGACCCACCGTGTGCCATGAAAGAGCTTCTCTCCAGCATGGACTGGTTGGTGTCGTTCTGGTTTTGAGCTCTCAACAAGAGCTTTGCCATGTTCTTCACAGATGAGGACTCTGGGACTGTGGCTGTGCAGATGTTTTCTCATGGCAGAGTTATCCAAGAACATCTTTGTGCTCCCTTTATGAGGGCAAGCTGTTGTTCTTGGAGCATCATTTTATTTAATTTTTCTTGGCTTCATTCTAGCGAGTTATGCCCATTGTTTAGGATTTGAGAGGTTACTGCCAGGTATTCCTCCAGGAGGAAGTTTCAGGAGGCAGGTTATCTTCATTGGTCAGTCGTTCAATCATTGTTGACATATCAAGGTCAATATCTTTTTTTTTTTTTTTTTTCCTCGTTGGACCACATGGTGACCGAGAACTTGCCCTCCAGGTTCTTGATCTGCACCTGCTTCTGCTCCCGCTTCTTGTTGCCTAGGTTGGCGCCATCACCACCCACCGCATTTCCGCTTTGACGTCTGCCCTGTAGTGACTGAGCCCTTCATCCTGGGACCATTGAGGTTGGTGCCAACCCCTGCACTTCCCAGGGACAGCCCTCTCTTAGGGCCCCGGGACCCTGGTTGGCAGGGCCTAGAAGGCTTCATCAGCCAGTCAGGCACTGTGGCTCACACCTGTAATCCCAGCACTTTGGGAAGCCAGGGCAGGTGGATCACTCAAGGTCAGGAGTTCGAGACCAGCCTGGCCAACATGGCGAAACCCCATCTCTACTAATAATACAAAAATTAGCCAGGTGTAGTGGTGGGTACCTGTAGTCCCAGCTACTAGGGAGGCTGAGACTGGAGAATAGCTTGAACCTAGGAGGCGGAGGTTGCAGTGAGCTGAGGTCGCGCCACTGCACCCCGGTCTGGGCAATAGAGTGAGATTCTGTCTCTCAAAAAAAAAAAAAAAAAAAAAAAAAACCCAAAAAACTCATCAGCCTGATCCGAGTGTTGGTTTAGCTTTGCCTTTACCATCATCTTCAGGCGTGCTCCCTCCTTTCCTCCCGAAGCAGCCCTATCTGCTGGAGCACAAGGACTTCTGGAGTTTCCTGCAGGTGTTACCCTGCTGGCTCACCCCAAGGCCTGGTGGGAAGCTGATTTCTGAATGCCTCAGAGAGAAGGGCCCGCCATAGAGACGAGCCCCAGAGTTGCAGAGCCCTTTGGGGAGGTGTGGAGTAGTCTCTGCTCCAGGGGGCTCTGAACTGGGCCCTAAGGCATCAGGTAAATAAGCCCTGGGCTGGCATTTGACTGTCCCTCTGAGCCTAGTTTTCTCACCTGCATAATGGGTGTGAACATTTTCCCCTGCCTATCTTTAATTGTTTTTTGTTTTTTTTTTGGAGACAGAGTCTCACTCTGTTGCCCAGGCTGGAGTGCAGTGGCGTGATCGCCGCTCACTGCAAGCTCTGTCTCCTTGGTTCACGCCATTCACCTGCCTCAGCCTCCCGAGTAGCTGGGACTATAGACGCCCGCCACTACACCTGGCCAATTTTTTGTATTTTTAGTAGCGATGGGGTTTCACCATGTTAACCAGGATGGTCTCAATCTCCCGACCTCGTGATCCTCCCGACTTGGCCTCCCAAAGTGCTGGGATTACAAGCATGAGCCACTGAGCCCGGCCTAATTTTTTGTTTTAACTGAGGTGAAATCCATTTAAGTAAAATAAACCATTTTAAAGCCCACAATTCAGAGGCATTTAATATAGTCACAATGTTGTACAACCACCGCTTCTATCACATTCTAAAACATTTTATCACCCCGAAGGAAAACCCTGTACCTATTAAGCCGTTACTCACCATTCCCTTCTCTACCACCGTACTTTTTTTTTCTTTTTTTAAAAAAAAAACAGTTTTGTTGAGATATGTACACCATAAAATTTACCTGCGTGAAGTGTGTACTTTGGTGAGTATTGGTAAAAGTCATGGGCATGCAGCCACATCCTAGACAAGTCTGGCAACATTTTCCATCACCTAGAAGGGCCCTGTGTTCCCTTGTAGCCGGTCACCACTCCCACCTTGGGCCCAGGCCCACTCATCTACTTTCTGTCACTATGATTTTGTTTTTTCTGGATTTTTCACATACATGGACTCATATAACAGGTAGCTTTTAGTGACTGGCCTCTTTACTCAACATGATGTTTTCTGAGATTCATCTCTGTTATTGGATGATTTAATCAGTTCCATTTCTTTTTTATTGGTGAGTAGTATTCCAATGTGTGAGATATGTTAAAAATAGTGTAAAATTTCTCTTTGTTTTTTTCTTAGAAGGGCCTCATTCCTATTGCCCAGGCTGCAGTGAAGTGGCGCAGTGTTACCTCACTGCAGCCTTAACTTCCTGGCCTCAAATGATCTTCCCACCTCAGCCTTCTGAGTAGCTGGGACTACAGCTGTGCACCACCATGCCCGGCTAATTTTTGTATTTTTAGTAGACACGGGGTTTTGCCCTGTTGCCCAGACTGGTCTTGAACTCCTGGACTCAAGTGATCTGCCTGCCTTGGCCTCCCAAAGTGCTGGGATTACAAGCGTGAGCCACCATGCCTGGCCTAAAATAATCTTCACAAAAGATTCAAGTAGTAGCTTCATAGAAAGTAAAATGTCAAAGTCCCCTTTCCCCTCCTTCCCCTCTCTCTGGTCCCCGGAAGTGACACTATCAGCAGTGTGCCGAGTGTCCTTTGGTCTTTTTTCTGTACCTCTACATGAATTTGTGTGGTTTTTGATTTTTGGGGTGAGCCCAAACTCAGTCTATGGCTGTAGGGCCTGCTTTCATCTGGCCATGTATCATGCAGAGGGACCCCAGCACTGCCATGGGAGTTCTGAGCACATGCCCTGAGCTGGAGCCCGGTGAGGCTTTGGGAGAGATGGGAAGAAGCCTTCCTGGAGGTGGTTAATGTAGAGCAGGTCCTGGAGAAGGGTGGCATTGGATCAAACAGCATCAGTGTCCAAAACAGCCTCTCTGGTGACCCGTCCTGGTGGTCTGGGTGGATGTGTCCTCCTGCTGCTTCACCACTGACCCCAACTTGGCTGCCACCGGTGGGGGCTTCTTCCCGTCTCTCTGAAGTGTCACTGGAAGGAATAGGTCCAGGACAGGGCAGTTTGTTGGGTTGTCAGAGGAGGGACCCTTGGGAAATTGCCGCTTGCCAAAGTCTCTTCAGGCAGCTTGTAGGGGCCTCCCAGTAGCCATCTTGCCTGGCCTGCATGGGTGGAGGATGGGATGCCTGTGGCCTCTGAGGAAGGGGCTGCCTGGGCTCAGATTTTCACCCTCCTGGCTCCACCCCAATCCCAGCCAGTGAGACCCCAGCCAGTGGGGTCCCAGGGGCTCCAAGTCTTATGTCATGCTACTTTCCTTTATGCTGCCGTCGATGTGTAAATGAACCCCATCCCCTGCATCCTAAAGTTGGTTGTTTTCATTGTTTTTAAGTCTTTCCTAACTTAACAGTTCAAAGTAGTGCCTTAATTGTAAGACCTGGGTTCCAGGAGATAGGAATCCTGTGTGGTGGTTCCAGGGCAGCCACCTGCTCACCCAGGATGGGGTTGTCTTGTGACCTGGGGTCCCATCCTGGGCTCAGGAGTCCTGTAGGGGGAGGGGGAGGACCTGGCAGGGAGCTCTGCATGGGTGGGTTTGTGGATGTCTCCTTTTTCCAGCTCAGTGCTGCTCCAATGTGGGTAATACATGGACTCCCAATTCACAGCCCTATTGAGATCTAATTCACATGCTGTACAATTCACCCATTTAGTAGGCTTTTTTTTTTTTTTTTGAGACGGAGTCTCGCTCTGTGGCCCAGGCTGGAGTGCAGTGGCACGATCTGGGCTCACTGCAAGCTCCACCTCCCGGGTTCACGCCATTCTCCTGCCTCAGCCTCCCCAGCAGCTGGGACTACAGGTGCCCGCCACCTCGCCCGGCTAATTTTTTGTATTTTTTAGTAGAGACGGGGTTTCACCATGTTAGACAGTATCGTCTGGATCTCCTGACCTCGTGATCCACCCGCCTCGGCCTCCCAAAGTGTTGGGATTACAGGCGTGAGCCACCGCGCCCAACCATTTAGTAGCTTTTAATACATTCAAAGAGTTGTCGTCTCACCACAGTTTAATTTTACGACATTTTCATCAACCTCAGAAGATACCCCGAACCCATTAGTAGTCACTCCCTACCCCCAGCCCA